>NC_142082.1:7622299-7935513 GCF_054644295.1 Miniopterus natalensis | reverse complement strand
GATGAACAGCACGTCTGTTTACCACATGGTTTACTGACTATTTTAAGCCTACTGTTGAGACTGCTCAGAAAAAAAAGGAAAGATTCCTTTCAAAATATTACTGCTCATTGACAATACACCTGGTTACTCCCCCAAGAGCTCTGATGGAGATGTACAATGAGATTAAAGTTGTTTTCATGCCTGCTAACACAACATCCATTCTGCAGCCCGTTGATCAAGGAGTAATTTCGATTTTAAAGTCCTACTATTTAAGAAATACATTTTGTAAGGCTACAGCTGCCACAGACAGTGATTCCTCTGATGGATATGGCAAAGTAAATAAAAAACCTTCTGAAAAGAATTCACCATTCTAGATGCCATTAAGAACATTTGTGTCCAGCCTGTGTGGCTCAGTGGTTGAGCACTGACCTATGAATCAGGAGGTAACAGTTTGATTCCTTGTCAGGGTACATGCCTGGGTTTCAGGCTCAATCCCCAGTAGGGGGCGTACAAAGGCAGTCGATCAATGACTCATCATTGACGTTTCTATCTCTGCCTCTCCCTTCCTTTCTGAAATCAATAAAAACATATTTTAAAAGAAAAAGAACATTTGTGATTCTTGGAAAGAGATCAAAAATATCAACATTAACAGGAGTCTGGAAGAAGTGGAATCCAATTCTCATGGATGACTTTGAGGCATTCAAGACTTCAGTGGAGGAAGTAACTACAGATGTGGTGGAAATAGAAGTGGAGCCTGAAGATACATGAATGAATTGCTGCAATCTCATGATAAAACTTTACCAGATGAGGATTTGCTTCTTATGACCAAAGGAAGTGGTTTCTTGAGATAGAATCTATGCCTGGTAAAGATGCTGTGAAAATTGCTGAAATGACAGCAAAGCACTTAGAATATTACATAAACTTAGTTGATAAAGTAGCAAACTTCACTGTTGTCTTATTTTAAGAATTTTCCACAGCTACCCCAACCTTTTACTACCACCAACCCAGTCAGTCAACAGCCAACAATATCGAGGCAAGACCCTCCACCAGCACAAAGATTATAACTCTCTCAAAGCTCAGGTGACAGGGATTTTTAGCAATAAAGTATTTTTTATTTAAGGTATATACATTGATTTTAGACATGCTAATACACACACTTAATAGACCACGGTTTAGTGTAGACCTAACTTTTATATGCACTGCAAAATCAAAAAATTCACGAGTTGCTTTACTGCAATATTCACTTTATATTGATGGTCTGGAAACAAACCAGCAATATCTCCAAGTTATGCCTGTAAGTAAAAATATTCACATTTGGAAACTTTCAGACAGAAATGTCTTTGTATTAATCTTCCAAGAGAAAGTGTTACAAAGAAAGTACTGTAAAGTAAAGTAGCTGGCATCGAGATAAAGAGTAGATCACAAAAAGAGTAACTTAAGTTTTGACCTGAAGTTTTGGGAAATGTGGTATATCAATTATCTATTGTTGCATAACAGACTACCACCAAATGACAATTATTTACTTATGATTTTGTAGGTCAGCAATTTGGGCTGGGGGCAGTTGGGCAGTTCTGCTCTTCTTGCCTGTGTCACTGTTGGAGTTCCGGTCTCCCGGTACACAGGCTGGGGCTGCTTGGCCTGGGAGATGGCTTGTCTCTGCTCTGTGTTCTTATCCTCCAAGAGGTTAACTAGGGCTTCTTCACATGGCAATCTCAGGGATGCAATGTGCATCTTTTTAAGGTTTTGCCAGTTACATCTGCTAATGTCTCATCAGCCAAAGCAAATCATATGGCCCAACCAAGAGTTAAATGAGAGAGAGGGCCAACACATGGGATGATGATGATGATGATGACTTTAATCCTCACCAGAGGATGCTTTTATTGGTATTAGAGAGAGAGAGGAAGGTGAGGGAGAGAAAAACATCAATGTGAGAGAGAAATGTCGATCAGTTGCCTCCCGTACGCCGGGAAACGGACTGCAACCTAGTACGTGCCCTGACTGGGAATCACGTGGGCTTAATATAGGGAGGTGCAATTCATTGATTCCATTACTGTAACAATCTAGTACAATGTACTTTGACAGAATACACTAATTAGTTTCTGGTGGCTCATCTGGCCGCTCACCAAAATCAGCAGCATCTCGTGACTTATCACTCAAATGTTAAAGTTCACATTTCTTGTTCCTGGAATGGATGGTTTGATATTTCTTCATAATCTGCTTCCATCTACCTATGAGATAAAGAGCCTGGGTAAGGATAGGGCAAGGGATGCAGTGTACAACTATATATAAAGCTTTTATACACCACCTAAGTCAGTGTCTGATTTTTCATTTATTTATTATAAGAAGGAGAACATAATTTGGGGAAGTAAAAATTAGTGTTAGAGAATTAATCAGAATCCAGAACAAGGGTTTGCACAGAGTAGGCCTTTAATATTTTTGAATGAATAAATCTGATATTCTTCTATGATAATAAATCTAGAATAATTGAGTGGACAAAAAAAAAAACAGTTATAAAAATATCCTATATTTGAATAGGAACTTTAACTATTGGAAGTCATTTTTACAACATATGTTCCTCACTACAACTCTATAAGAGCGATAAGTATTATAATCCCATTTTGCAGATGAGGCACAGAGAGGTTAAATGACTTGCCCCAAATCACACAGCTAACTGGTCATAGGATTCTCCTTTATTATGCTACCTTTCAAATACAATAGTTACAAGTAATGTAATGTCAAAGGACAACACACACTGCTTTTTACATTATACAAATCATGTCTTTACAAAACCAGTACAATAATAATGGCATTCATCTGGCTTTTACATAGACTGTAAACTTCTAGAAGGTAGTATGTGACTCTGCTCATTCTTTCATTCTGTCCAAAAATATTAGCCAGCTGCTTTGTTAGAAAATAGTATAAAATATGGTCTATGTCCTTGAAGAGCTCACAATCTACTTGGGATGGAGGGAGGAAGAAGACAGAGGGGGAAAGCATAAAGCAATGTAATACATATAATAATAAAGGCATTACAAAGTTCTATGGCGACAAGAAGAGAGCTACTAATTGTTCTTTGTAGGAGTTAAGGCAAATTCAATGGTTACCTTGTCTGCGAATCTAAGTCATTTAGCTTTCTCAATTTCCTCTATTTATTATAGCATTTAGATATTCTGAACTACCCCTATAGAAACTAAAAAATATGAACTTAATTAATTTCAAATGGGTTTATAAGCTTAACCCAGTAAAGATTTCATCCTTCAAAACTTGATTCCTAAATTTAAAAAAAAACAAGACAACTTTCCATTGGTGTACATTTGCTTATAACATAAAGAAAAGCTTAGTATAGATGAAAAAACTTCCAGATTATATGGAAAGGGCTTTTAATAGCTCTTTATAGAAATAGCCAAGCCTATATTTTCTTTCAAGAGGTTTATAAATAAATGAGAAACAATTTTAAAAGGGGTTTTGGGGATATTTATATCTTTTCTGATGAAAGAGTCCAGATTCAGTGAATGTGGGGACTTTTTACACCTATGAGCTGATGACCTTATATGACCAGAACTATGAAGGGGCACAAAGCAAATAAAATCTCTGCCCTGAAGGAGCTTATTTACAATCTAGTTCCTACATTCATTGGTTTGTTCATTCAATATAGATGACTGAGGAAGTGCTCCCTGCAGGAAAAGAAAACCAGAGAAAAAGCAAAACTTTACAAATCCATAGCCCAGAAAAAGAGCCAAAATTAAAGTATGAGATATAATAATCTCTTACTTTTTATTTTTTATCAAGGTATAATACACAGAATTTACTATTTTTACCATTTTTAAGTGCACACTTCAGTGGCACTAAGCATATTCACAGCGTTGCACAGCCATCACCACTACCCATCATCCCACATGGAAACTGATCCACTAAACACTAACTCCCTATTCCCCTCTCCCCTCAGCCTCTGGCAATCTCTATTCTAATTTCTGTTCCCATGACTTGCCTATTTTAAGTACTTCATAAGTGTTGTCATGTAATAGTTGCCCTTTTGTGTATACCTTCACATGACTTTCACGACTTCAAGGTTCATTCATATTGTAGCAATGTATCATAATTTCATTCCTTTCAAGGCCGAATAAAATTCCATTGTTTGTATATACCACATATTGTTTTCCACTCATTTGCTGAAGGACTTCTGGGTTTTTCCCACCTTTTGGCTAATGCTACTATGAACATGGCTGTACAAATATCTCTGAGACTGCTTTCAATTCTTTAGGGTGTATATCCAGAAGTGAAATTGCTGGGTCATATGGTAACTCCATGTTCAATTTTTTGAGGAACTGCCAGTTACAGCAGCCATACCATTTTACATTCCCAATAACAATGAACACGGGTTCCAGTCTCTTCACATCTTTGCCAACCCTTGTTACTTTGTTCTTTATTTTTATATTAGCCGTCCTAATGTGTATGTAGTATCTCATGGTTTTAATTTGCATTTCCCTAATGATTAGTGATGTTGAGCATTTTTTCATGTGCTTATTGGCCACTTATATAACTTCTTTGGAAAAATGTCTATTCAACTCCTTTGTATAATAAGCTTTGACCACAGTAAGACAACATCCCTGGGAAACGGTGACAGCATAGTTTTATCAAGCAGAATCAAGTGAAATCCTTCCTTTTAGCCCACAAAAAGAACAAAGAAATGATTCTCTGTACTTGTTGGCAGTTACAACCAAGTACAAAACGCACTGTGAAGAATGAAACTAGAGCCAGTTCCTCAGTGAGTGTCCCTAGGATATGGCTAACCCTTAGTTCCTTTCTTTTCACTTTCATGTAAAAAATATTGAGTACCTGTTGTATTAATTTCCTATTCCTGCTATAACAAATTACTACAAACCTAGTGGTTTAAAACAACACAAATTTATTATCTTACTGCTCTGGAGTTCAAAAGTCTAAAAGTAAGGCCTTGGCATGGTCTTCCTTCTGGAGGCTTCAGCAGAGAATCCCTTGCTTCCCTTTGTCAGTTCCCACAGGTGCCTGCTTGCTTTGGCTCACAGCTCCTTACATCTCCAATCTCTTGCTGCTTCTTTTTCTTTAATTAAAAAAAAATTTTTTTTTAATTTGTTCCAGTTTTATGTAATTGACATATAACATTATATAAGCTTAGGGTGTACAACATAATGATATATGTGTATATTACGAAATGGTCATCATCCTAAGTCTAGTTAACATCCATCACCTCACATAGTTAGAAAAAATTTTCCCCTGTGATGAGAACTTTTAAGATGTACTCTCTTAGTAACTTTCAAGTACACCATGTAGTCACCATGCTACTAGTCACCTCTTGCTTCTGTGGCCAGGTCTCCTATTACTGACTTTGATTACTTTCTTGCCTCCCCTCTTAGAAGGACCCTAGTAATTACATTGTGCGCACCTGGGTAATCCAGGTTCCTTTTCCCACCTCAACGCCCTTAATCACATAGCCAAGCCCCCTTTCCCATGTAAAGTAGCATATTCACAGGTTCTAGGGATTAGGAGGTGGACATCTTTGGGACCATTATTCTACCACACCTACTATGTGCCTGTGAATTCAAAACCGAAAAATTACGGCATTCAATGTGCTCTACAGAGATGGATTTTCTCTTACATTGAACTACCCACCTCGTTTGCTAGCAGTAAGAGGGCTTCCTAATGTGTGACCACCCTCTGCACCGGGGAATGCGTTGTCTGAACTGCAACTTGCTGATATAAACAATCACAAAGACACAGCCGCCCCATTTTTATTATTCCTGGTGTTGTTTTGGTAAGGAATTACAAGACAATGAAAGCAACTTTTCCCACCAAATCAGCCACAGCAATTAGGCTCACCAGCATTGCCGTTCACTACGGGGGCGGCGGCAACTAAGGCCGGAACGCCGCCCTGGCAACCGCGGGCCCGGGCCCTCGGGAGGACGACGACTTCCCTCACGTTCCGTCCCCTTCGGGCGCCGCGACCCGGCCTCCCGCGCCCCCCGCCGCGCGGGCGGGGCCGCTGGAGCCCCTCGGGGCGGCCTCGGCCGCCAGCGGGGAGCGGCGCAGCGCGGACGCGCGCCGCCCGCCGCCCCGCCCCTACGAGCTCCCGTCCCTCCTTCCGCTCGCTCCGCCCCCGGAAGCCGAGCGCGCCGCTGGGAGCCGGGCGGAGAGGCTGCGGGGGCGCGCCTGCGCGTGCGCACGAGCTCGGAACGTCGCGGGCTGCGAGCGGGGCGCGTGGGGCGACTTCGGCCTCGGCACCCAGGTGAGCGGGGCGCGAGCGACCTCTTCTTCCCGCGGCCGCCGGCCTCCTCTCGGTTCGGGGTCCGTTTCCCCTCCGGAGCCGGGGCAGCGGCGAGCACTCCGGGTCGGTATGAGGAAGTGCGCGGGAGGGTCGGGGGCGCCCGGCCGGCCCCTCGGGCGGCGGGTGTAACCCCTGTGGAGGCGTCGGAGCCGCGGGTCCGTGGGCCGCCCGCACCCCCAGCCTCGGTGGGCACGGCCTGTCCGCATGGCGCGCTCCGGGTGGCGTGGGGGTCGGGCTCAGCCCTGAATTGAGAAGCGGGGGCGACCGGCAGGCGGACTCAGGTCTCCCCCGCCCACCTCCGCGGACTTGCACCTGAACCCGAGGCGTGGGGGGCTGTCGGTTACCCTCCGCCACCTCGCGGGCCGGGAGCGGTGCTGAACGGAGCTTCAGTTCCTGAAACACCGATGTTGACTTGTTTACTTTGGGCCTAGGGCTTCGTGCGGGCGATCGGTTACCCTCTTTGGACCGTATTATATATCTGACCACAGAAACGTAATGTCACAGTAGCAAAATGAGTTTGAAAAATGCCAGATTCTGATTTGTGCTTTCTCCTGATGAGCCTTGAGAGCGTTAGCCTTTCTCCTGCTGACTGGGAGCTGTGCTGATGGTGAGTGTCCCAGGCTGCTTTGGCAAACACCTGTCTTCATTGAGCACCACGCAAGGGTCGCTTAGGTCTGATGAGCTACCGTTTAATTTTTTACCCTTTCCCAATATGTTGTAAAGAGAATCGTTACTGTTTTAAGTCCATGCCGTATTTTTTTACATTCTCTAATATAAATGGAAATCTCACTATCTTTGAAGTAAATATTATCAAAAGGATGGATTGCTTAGTGGATGGGATTGTTTGGGTAATTTTCCTGTAAGTTAAGTTAAATCATCTGAGCTAGTTTAAATCCTTAAATTAACGGTATCTGTTGGATATTATCAACGCAGATTTAAACCTGAAAAGTTTCCCAGGCTTGCCTGTGCGCCAGCTCTCACGCACTGTGGCCACCCAGGGAGATGCCTGCTTACATCTGTGCGGGACTGCAGGGACTGCACAGACCTTGTCAGTGCATTGGAGCCGGGTAGTGTGGTGTGGGGAACCATCCGGGAAACTAGCTCAGGGAAAAGAGGTGACTTTTCTGCTTACATATCAAAGAGCAGAACCAGCACTCAGTCTTAAGTCTCCAAAGTCCATCAGATAAACATAGTTTGAATAATATTTGTCATATCCTGCTTTAGGCAGTGGGAATATAAAGATGAGCTAACTGTGAGGAGTACCCAGTCTGGTAAGGGGACAGCAAGGCAGGGAACTGTTAGATATGAAAAACTGGAATTTCAAAGAAGTACCTAATCATTTGACTTTGGCAGTTAGACCTACTTCATATAATCTTAGGGGAGGGAAAGAGCATATCCTAATGCATGAATTCCCTCTACAGCATTCCAGCAAGTGGATATTCAGTCTTTTCCCCAACATTATCTAGTGACTCATGGCTCCTCATCTTAGAAAGTAGCCCAGTCCATTATTGAGCAGTCCTAACGTTCAAACTCAGAGTGGCTTTCATATGCACTCCATCTGTTGATGCCAATTCTACCTCTGGAACTACAAGTAACAGCTCTAAAATCTTTTTTCATTCAGTCCTAAGTATCTGAATACATCCTTTGTCGTTACTTTTACTAGCTATTAGCCTGTTCTGTAAACCCTTAATCATGATTTACATTTTAGACTCTTCACCATAGCCCCCAGAACCAGCTGCTTCATTCAAGAAGTTCAGGGGTGTGCTGTGAAACCATTTGCTTTTAAAATTGAAGAAACTTATAAAAAATTTTATTTCAAAGGTATTCTTAACCATGTAACAAAGTGAGAAAGGAAAAAATAATCACAACTCTTATATCAGCCCTTGATTTTTTGAATTACAGGGTGTATTATTTTACCAAAAAAGGGTAACTTTTGGGGAGGAATTTAGTAACAACGTTTATAAGAGGTGTTCACCATTCAGTGGCCCTTTTGATTTGTTTTTCTTTGTGAATTCAGGCAGCAGACGTGGATTGACAATCATCAGTCGTACATACTCTTTAAGTTGGTGATGACCCACGATCACAGTCCCACAGTCCTTTACTCAGGTTCTTAATTTTTCCTCTTTATCCCTTTTTCCCACCCTTATTCCTTCTCTCCCCTCAAAGGCTCATAAAACTTATAAAAAATTTTACTTCGGAGGTATTCTTAACCATGTAACAAAGTGAGAAAGGAAAACATAATCACAACTCTTTTATTTCTCATACTCTTAGATATTTAATATATGCCCTTCCAGTCCATGCTCTGTCACTTTATGTTTGTGCCCATGAAGAACTTAGTATTATGTGTGTTTTAAGTTTTTCATAATTGTATTGTTTAATTCTGCTCTTTTAGTAAACATTATTTTGTAGATCTCAGCTCATCCTTTTTGACTGGTGTATAGTATATCAGTCATGACCATCCTTGTACACGTACCTAGGAACACAACCGGGAATCGCAGGTCCAGTTCATTCTTTTTCACTGTGTAGACTCCCAGTCATCATTTATTTGCTTAATTTGTTGAATAGACCCTATTATAACAGTAATGGAAATATAAAATACACGGTGGGATTGCTGATTTGTCTCCTAGCAGGTCAACTCTTAATTTTTGCCCTTTTTTTTCCTTCTAGTTTTTGTTTAAATGTGTAAATTGTATTAATCCAGTATGGGTAAGAATTTTGTTTACTGCGTTTTTCATGCTGATGTATCACGTAAATCATGAATCCACAAACTTTTTTTCAGCGAAGAGTCAGTTGGTAAATATTTTAGGCTTTGTGAGCCATAGGGTCTCTGTCACAACTACACAACTCTGCAGTGGTAGTGAGAAAGCTGTCAGAGACAATACCTAAACCCTGGAGTGAGGCTGTATGGGATTGTGATTTATAAGATATCTGATCCTCATCTAGTTTCTGGCTAACACCTTCCAAAACCCTTGGAATTTCCCAGGGGTTGAAAGTGGTTATGGTGTTCTTGTTATGTTAATGAGATGACTTTTGGACTCCACCCAAGGGTGGGGACTGGTTTCCAGGATAACCAATCACATTAGAGGTTAGGAACTTTCAGTCTCACCCCCAGTCCCCTTCCTCTGGGGGTAAGGGTAGAGATTGAATTGCCAATGGCCAAGAACTTAGTCAGTCATGACTATGCAATGAAGCCTCTGTAAAAAATGGGGGGGGGAGGGGGACCACAGACACGACAGCTGGTTGGTTCTTATTTCAGAGAGCTTTCACTGGGACAGAAGCTCCTTTTTATGCTGGACCTCATCCTGCTTTGTATCTCTTCATCTGGCTGTTAATGTGAGTAAATAGATTTTCTTGAGTTCTGTGAACTCTTCTAGCAAATCAAGCCCAAGGGCTGGTTGTGGGAACCTCTGATTTATAGCCAGTCAGTCAGAAGTACAGGCAACAACCTGGATTTATGATTGGCACCCTGAGTTGGAGAGGATCCTTGTATTACCAGAAAGGGAACCTGGCCCTGAGTGGGTCTGCCCAGGGCTGACTGGTACTGTATGGGTTCTTGACTTCATGCAGGAAAGATTTCCACAAGATGAGTCTACAGGATTTCTAGAGAACGTTTATTAAAACTGGGAACAGTGAGACAGGGAAGGGCCTAGGATAACAGGAGAGTGACTAGAAGGGAAAATGAGCCTAGGCTGGGCTGCTTTGGCTCACTAAGTCGGAGAAAAGAGGGCCCTGGAGACAGGTTCTGGGGGTTTGTCCCGGACAAACCGCCATTGCTCGTTGCTGCCCTGGTTGCAAGCCTCATGGGGGTCCTTCTGCCTGAGGGGGAAGAAGCAGGGAAGGGGAGAGGCTTGGGTGTGCTACTGGGAGGGAGGGTGCTGCTTTTGAGGGCTTTTAAAGGCTGGGCGTTTAGGGGAGGATCTCAATAGAATATTCATCAGTTTTTTGCTGATGTGCCAGAATGAGATTTAGTCCCTTAACTTCATCTGTCCTCGAGTATGGTTGGCAAATAACACTAATTGAATTTCTGCTATTTCCTTAAGTGGGTAATTTAAGCTATTTATCCTGTGGTTGGGGAGGAGAAGTGCTAACTATTTACATACTCTTAAGTGTCCTTGGTTTAGGGAAGATAGGATTTACTAGATGGCTGCAAACTGCTTGTTTAACCTTCTGTTTGTTTCCCTGTTCTTGTCCTGGCTTACGGCTTTGTCTCACTTGGAACCTCCAGCTTGTAGCTGGTTAGTCAGAAAGCACAGGTAACACACTGGGTTGGCAACTGGGGCCTCAAGTGGAGGTGGTCTTGAGGGACTGAGCCCTTTTTCTGTGGAATCCGATGTAGATAGTATCATTGAGTCGAATTCTCAGACACCCTGTTGATGTCTGAGAATTGTTTTTGGTGTGGGGAAGCCTCTCCCACATTGGAATTTGGTCTGGGAACCCTTTTCAGGCTGTATTCCAATAAAACTTCATTTACCAAAACAATTATCAGGCCAGATTTGGCCTATGCGTAGTAGTTTGCTGACCCCCGATAATTATTTTAATGGAATCATAATATTCCTCTATTCAAGTGTTTTCAATGTTACAAACTGCTATAATTAATAATATTTATTTTTAAAATTATTTTCTTAGGATAAATTTCCAGAAATGAAGGTACTGATTCAAAAGGTTGGCTTTTTTGTGGCTCTAAAAATTAATTGCCAAATGCCTTTAAGAGACAAGTTTCAGTGTTTATAAATTACTTGAGAGTATACTTTGAGAATTTTGGGAGGAGTTTTCCTTCTGTCACTTAAAATTTTAAAACAGAGGTCATTAATCATGTTTAACTTACCTCGTTAGTATTAATAGTTCAAGTTTCGATTAATTTTAAAATCATGTTCATACTTGTTTTTATAAGTTACCAGGTCACTTAAACAATTACAGGCTGCAGAGTATCAGGGCTGATTCAGGATACAGATTATATAACCTTTTATTGGTTGATTGGATATAATGGAATTAATCAAATTGAATATAATGAGCACATAATTGGATTGTTAGCTATATATTGTTACTATAAATGTATATATTCTTTTCCTTTAATATAACTCACTACTTGCCCCTTCTGAATATCAGTTTGAACTCATGACTTTCCACAGAATTACTTTTTCATTTTTTGTGTGTGTTCTGTGTTTTGGTTTTCACTATTGTCTGGCTTGTACAGTGAAAGCGCCTTTGAAACTGGATCCTTTGTTTTATTCCCACTCTCTCAGGCCTGTTTGAACATTGCGCTTTCTGGCAATAGTAAGATATTCCAGGCCCTTCTTGGGTCCCCTCCTCCCCGGTTCCAGAAATGGAATCAGCTGTCTTCCAAGGTCCTGATTTTTTTTTTAATTAATTAATTTTCTAGTGGTGAATATTATTAGATAGAGGTCACACTCTCAATTCAAGATTATTAGTAATAGAAATTGTGGCACTGTTACTAAGACCAATAAGAATGAGAAATATTTTTTAAAGGCTATGACTTTATAGTGCTGTTTCCAATTTAATTCCAACTGTATAAAGTATTAAAGAATTTTTAAATCAACAAGTCAGCTGGTAATTTAAGGTCTATAACCAAAACAGTGGTCCCTGAACCATGCTAGAGGCAACTACTTTGAACACTTTTATCCATTTCTTCCAATATTTAATTCCATATATCTAAATAATATCCTTTCATTTATCCATTTTAGACAGCCTATCTACTATAAAATGTCTTATACCGATTCCCTCTAACACAGTGAGACATAACATACTCTTCGTCATCTTCCATATGTGGTTATGTCACAGTTTGTGATTAAATTTTTAGAGGTTTGCCTCCGAGCTACCTGTACAGCCTGTGTGTGTGCCTTAGAGTGTTAGTTTCTCTTTAAGAGGGGATAGAGGCAGCCTTTACTTTTCATAGGAGCCATCTCCTCTCTGCTGCTGCTGCGTCAGCACTGCAATGATGGAGCAGAATAGGGCAAAGACAAGTACGGAAATGGCGAAGTTTGTCCAACGTCACTGACAGCTTTCACTAAAATGATGTGTGGGCTGGTTTAGCTTATTCTACACTCTAATTGTACTTAATTATAGAAGGCAGATTTTCCTTAGGGTTCACCTAAATTTCCATGTTTGTAATATGCCTGCCTTGATATGATCCATTTTGATTTTCTTGTGAACTGAACTATTAGACGTATTTTTCAAATCATTGGCACAACTTGTAATTGCTCCTATAGCTCCATCATCACTTCGCTGGGTTATTGTTTTTTTGGAGGTCATGTTTCTCTTGATATGTTTACCCAATCTTCTCAGTTTGGAAAAACTATGAATTACTATATAAAAATAAAAAGTACTCAAAAATTACTCTGATGGTTACATTTTCCTGTTTTCAGATATATTTTTGCCATTATGGATCGGTTTGGAGATATATCAGAAGGTGAAGTGGACCATTCTTTCTTTGACAGTGACTTTGAAGAAGCAAAGAAAAGTGAAAGTAACTCAGTTTTTGACAAGCAAAATGATAACCCTAAAGAGAGAACAGACAAAGATGCGGAAAATGTAAACTCAAAACTTGGAATGCAGAGAGAAGAAAATGATCTTACTGAGAAAGGAAATGAAAGAAAAGAGGAAACTCTTCCAGAAGAACACCATATAGAAAATGATGATACACAAACCAGAAATTCTTTATCATTGAGCACTTCTTCAGGATCAGGAAAATTGTGTGATGCTACAACAGGACATAAAATACACGTAACCATTCCAAATAGAATTCCCAAAATGGGAAAGGCAGGTGAAGATGATTACTATACAGATGGAGAGGAAAGCAGTGATGATGGGAAGAAACATCATGTCAGGTCCAAGTCAGCTAAACCATCCAGTAACATTAAAAAAGGCATAAGTAAAAAGTATTCCAAAAGCAGTTCCTCTTCCTCTTTGGCCTCATCTTCAAGCTCAGGTGCAGATTGTTCAGGTACAGACTCTGATAATTGTACACCTGATTCTTCATCATTGAAACATCTCTCTGATGTAACCCACTTGTCTCCAAAACAGAAATATAAACTAGGAACAAAAACAGGAACACAGCCTTCAAGTACTAAACCAAAAGTCGGTGACTACACTGAGGAATCTGAAGATACTGTGACAGATGTTACTCCTTTATCAACCCCAGACATCAGCCCTGTTCAGTCTTTTGAACTGAGCGCATCAAACGATCAAAAAGTAAAGGTTAAAAAGCAAGAAAACGTGAGTGAAGAAGTGTATGGAAATGTTGAGGATTTAAAAAATAATTTGAAATCGGCCAAAGGGAAAGAAAAACATGGGTTCAATCTCACCTCGAAGTCTTCAGTGTTGGATTCCAATTTAGACCACAGATATAAACAAAAAGCCTTACGTGACACAATGGACCTGAATCACCTCTTGAAAGGTAACTTTTCTTTTTCAAAACCGTATATTGAATTTAAACATTAAACTTAAAGGTATATTGAGTGTAAATATTAAATGCTATGAATTTGTGTTGATTTTTCTAGTAGATATGTTTTGTTGTTTGGGATAATTGATATTATCATAACTACTAAATATTCCATTTTACGATAAGAATATCAAGAATATCATTATATGATCTCAAAGCTAATCAGCTAGGCCTAGAAAATACTTCACACTTTTTTTTTTTTAAATGCCATGCAAACTCAAAGTGCATAGAGGGACCAAATGGATAAAGATAATTGAGCAAAGTGGAGCCACATTTTCCCACATTTGATAGAAACTTTGGCATTACGTCTATTTATCTTTCTTCTTTAAGAAAGGCAACAGCACTGAGGTTAAAATAACGTGACCTATTGTCTTCATACCAGGGAAAGTGGCAAGAATGCTCGCAAATGAAAGAGCTCAGAGTAACCTATAGGATACTATTCAGATTTTAAGATAAAGGCTTGAAAATGATTATGTAGTTGATGAAATAGCATAATTTGCATTTTAGTGGCTTTAAAATATAAATATTTTTATTAGAATAATCTTTATTGCTATATTTCTGTAAAAATTTATTATTATCCATATTTTGTTTGAAATGAACAATATATTCCAGTGAAATAAAAGCAGCTTCAGACTTTCCTTTGGACTTGTTAATATAGCTAAAAATATTGGGCTTGCAGGTTAGGTCAGTTGAACATAACATTTTTAAGTTGTAAATAGGATTCTCTTTGTTTGAAATGTAGTTGAAGGAATTATGAAGCTAAATCTTTAGCTTTGTAATTTAAATAATGGTGGAAACGTAAGGGCATAAATAAATCCCTTATTTAGTCAAATAACTCAGTCAGATTGATAAAAATGTATTTTGGAGCAGTTTACACTTGTTAATGTTTCCTCTTTTGTAGGTTTGCTTTTCCCTTTGCTCTGATTGTCCCTATGTATTGTGTCTGAAACATCAGACTCTTCACATTGGCCATCACCACCTAGTGGCTAAGCCTCCACTCAGTATATCTTTCCTGATAAAGGGACATTCAATCTCTTAGAACTTTCAAGATTGAAGCACTTTCTGTTCTTGCCACTCTGCTTCCAGAGTGATCTTTTAAAAGTAAATCAATTCTACTAGTTTCTTACGTCTTCAATGGGCTTACTCTTATGTTAAAAATAAAATCCAACCCTGGCCAGTGTGGTTCAGTTGGTTAGAGCATCGTGCTGTACACCTAAAGGTCACCAGTTTGATCCCGGGTCAGGGTGCCTGGGGAAGATCACAAATGGATGTATCTCTCCTCCCTCTCCCTCTCTCCCTCTCTCCCTCTCTCCCTCTCTCCCTCTCTCCCTCTCCCTCTCCCTCTCTCCCTCTCCCTCTCCCCCTCTCCCTCTCTCCCTCTCCCCCTCTCCCTCTCTCCCTCTCCCTCTCCCTCTCCCTCTCCCTCTCCCCCCCGCCCCCCCCTCTCTAAAGTAAATGAATGAATAAATAAAATCCAAATTCCTTATCATAGCCTAGCAGACTAGGTATCAGTGATTCTTATCTCTGGCCCAGTACATTAGTGTCATCCAAGGAACTAGTAAAACAAACTGTTAAATATTGATGCCTAGGCCCGGCCAAGGGCATTCTGATGCAGTTGGTCTACTATGCTATTAAGGTTGGTGAGAACCATTGCTCCACGTCATGTTCTTTGCCTCCGTCCTTCTTAAATCTCCTATTACTTTGCTTCAGTCTCACTGCTTCCTTAGTATTCTTGGAACAGTTTGCACTTATGGGGCATTTGCACTTTGCTGTTGCCCTTTTCTTTGCATGGCTACTTCTGTGTATCAGGTCTCAGTTTATATATCACCTCTTCAGAGATCTTTTCTTAACATTCTATTTGAGTAGCTTCTCACTCTTGACTGCTGCTTCTCTGTCCCAAAAGCCTGTTTCCTTCCTCAGAATACTTATTAGACCCTGGAAGTCGTGTAATTTGCTTTTCTCCCCGCTTCGAGTGTAAGCAGCAGGGGTCAGCATCTTATTCCTTACTAGAATCCCAAAATCCAGCAAGTGTTGGCACGTAATAGACAATATTTGTCAACTGAAGGAACTGAGGAAGCTTCTGTTGTTGCACAGCTCTAATGGTTAGGAAATGTATTTCATGTTTCACTGAAATTTGATTTTGTATCCATTATCCATTAGTCTTAGATATGCCATCTGAAACACACAGAATAAGTATGTGCCTCTTTCTGCATTATAACCTTTAGTATATTTGATAAATATTCTTCTCTAAGGAAACTCTCTAATTCTTTATCAAGCCATCCAGTGTAACAGTTTTCACCTAAAAAAAATTTAATATGGCCACTTTCCAGTCTGTAACATTGTTTGTATGATTCATCAGTTTGATAATTCATCAAGTTGAGAACTGCATCCCATCTTTTTCACATTTCCATTTACCATATTAGAAGTTAAATCAGAAATTTATATTATTTCATTAAAGAATAGTAGTAATAAACCCATTATGTATTAACATAAGTAACATGTTTTATGAAACAGTTATATTTCTAAGATTTTTTGATTTTTGCTAATTGCAAATGACTGGCAGAAGATCACTGGATTTTCATATCAGCTTCTGAATACAACTGTTGTGATTTATTGTTTTTGTTGAAGTATATTAATATGGCCTTACACAGATATATGATTGGAAAATAGAGGAGTATTTTAATAGCCTTTTCAGTTAAGTTTAGATATTTTTTGCTACCACACCAATATTCCAAAAGTATTAGTTTCTTAAATGTTAGTTGCAATGTGAAATTTGAAACTAATATTAATTTATAGTCTATTACATTAGAATTATCTATCTAACATTTTGAATGATTTTGTAATGTGATGGATGAGTTATTTGGAAAATATTGGTTCACTGGGCTACAAATGACATATTTCATCATATACTACACAGAAATCATAGTCGTTAATATCACTACCAGTCTGATTAGAAAGCTCTTGGGAAGCTGTCAAATTCAAGTGTACCAAAAATTTAAATTTTTGCTAAAATGCTTGGGTTTTATTATTGCCAACAATACTGTCAGTTGTTTTCCTTGTAGTGACAGGGCTGGCTTTTTTTTTTTTTTTTTTAAGTCAATTTTTAATGCAAAAATTGGAAGGTGGTCAAAATTAAGCTATAAAAATCCATCTGATGAGAATGCAGATTGCTCACTAATATTTTGTATTAATAATATGCATCTTAATATATATTTGCCCCCTTTGTGCTAAATTTTTACTGCTGCGTTGTTCTTAATCATTTATACTGTGTTTTATATGTGTTTAAAATAGCAGCTTAACATTTGGCATTCTAAAATATCTTATGAAATTTTTCTTATAACATTAGGTAAGAAAGTTAACATGGATATTGGAAAGATATAATATTATAGAAGATTGAAGAGTGTAATACGACTTACAGGTTTTATTTCTTTATGGTATTATTTGTCTAAAACATAATTTTCATTTTAAAGGCCCACTGTTCCCATTTTTTAGTTTTACAAGTGCTATTTGATTCCACAAATTTATAAGCATCACTCTATTCTCCAAGTGAGAATGAGAGGACACAGCCAATTTATTTTAGGATGAAAACACTTGACTGTATGGAATTGTGAGGTTTAAAAAAAAATCTAATGGAAATAGTCTGATTTCTGAGCTTTTTGTTCAGGACCATCAATGATTATTTGTATTGGTTAGGATGACTTTGTATGCAAGAAGCAGAAATTTCTAATGAAACAATGTTTCTCACATATTAGGAAGTCCAAGATAGATAAGGCTTGAGGGTTGACAGAATCAGTGGCTCAAAAATGTCATCAGGTACCCAGATTTCACCACTTTGTTTCCCCAGCCCTGCTGTTGGCTACTAGGAGATGCCTGTAGTACTTTTTAGTATTCACATCCAAACATGACTGTCCTGAGAAAGGGAAACTGTCGCTTCCCCTGGCTCTCTTAGAATGGAGGGAACTTTTTAAAGAAGCACTCTACTGACTTACACTTAGGTCTCATTGCCCAGAATTGGGTTACACTCCCTGGAGTTAGGGGTGGGAATCAAGAGAGGTCAGCTTCCCTGAAGGAAAGGGACAGATGTCTTTAAGTTAATTAATTAATTAATTAATAATAATAAGTATCTGTTAAGAAAGAGGAAAGTAGAAATATATGCTAATTGGGCAAACAACTTTATCCACTAGGCCAGAGCTTCCCAACTTAATATTCATATATGTTACTTGGGGATCCTGTTAAAATACAGATTCTGGTTCGGTAAATCTAGAGAAGAACCCAAGGAGCAACATTTCTAGCCAGGCTGCTGGTGATACCAATACTGCCGATCCAAGGACCACAGTCTAATACCAAGACACTAAAAATGATTTGGTTCCATGGAAAGTAAATGCAGGTATCTCTCACTGTTCTTGTCTAATCTAGTTTTGAAACTTAGTTGGATATGGACAGCCTTTTATTTTTTTAAATTTTTTTAAGAGAGAGAGAGGAAGATATGTTTCAAGTACTTTGTATAGGTAAGATTGGGTCAGTTTAGGAAGAATCTGTAGGACAAAATAGAGATAATTTAGAAATGCTCCACCTTAAATTTTACTGCATAGATTCTGCATAAAATAGATATTTTTTTAGATGATATATCCTGAGAATAAAAGTTAATATAAGAGAATGAAATGGGATTAAGGAAGCATAGATGAGCAAAGACACTGGTTAAACTTACTGCTAAACTGATACCAACATAGGAGGGAATGAAGCAAGTGCCTATTCAAGGGGAAGCTGTGGGCCCTATTACACTCCATAAGAAAGAGGGTGCCTCTGCAGTAGTCCCCCTTTTTCCTCGGCATATGTTCCAAGCACCCTGTGGATGCCTGAAATTGGTGATTATACTGAACCCTGTGTATACTATGTTTTTTTCCTATATATACATACCTATGATAAAGTTTAATTTATAAATTAGGCATAGTAAGAGATTAACAACAACAATAATAAAATAGAACACAACGGCATACTGTGATAAAAAGTAATGTGAATGGCTTGGGGGCCATTATTAAGTAAAATAAGGGTTACTTGAACTGTCACAAGCACAGCAACACTGCCACAGTTGATCTGATAATCCAGGCAGCTATAAGTGACTAAAGGGTGGGTGGTGGACGAAAGCATGGGTGTGCCGGACCAAGGGATGATTGACATCCCAGGTGGGACAGCGTGAGATGTCATCATGCTACTCAGAATGGCACACAGTTTAAAACTTATGAATAGCTTATTTCTGGGGTTTTCCACTTAATACTTTTGAGCCACAGTTCACCACAGGTAACTGGAACCCCAGAAAGCAAAACTGGGGGAGGGGGAGTTCTGTACTGAGATTAGCTGCTTGCACACCCGCCCTGGCAGCGTGTTTTATCCCTTTGCTGGCAGGCTGCAGCGAACAGGATTCAGGTAGGTGAGCAGGAAATCTCAGATATTCTCAACACACTGCCAAGTGTTAACAAACATTTGAGAAAAGCTAAAATCGAGAGAAGCCCCAGACTCGTAGATAAAGAACATAATACTTGAAACAGAGTTAAAAGTGAAGCTCAGTGATTTTAGAGTGGCAAGGACAAACTATCTTCACTGATAATATTGATATGATTTGCTTTTTACATTCTTCTGTCACGTGTATAGTGGAGTTTAGCACTAAAAGGGACAAAATGTTTTACATTAATAAACTGACCAAATACTCTAAATAAGGATTTAAGAGCCATTGATTTGAAATGTATGATAAAACTAAAACAGAGCTGAGTGATGAAATTAACAAAACCATAATCATTATGAAAGATTGATAGAGCAATTAGACACCCCCCCCCAAAAAAAAAAAAAAACACCTTTAACTGCCCGTTTGTGGACTACACTTGGACCACGGGTATTTTGTCTGTCATACAACATTTTTTCAATTGATGGTGTATCAGTGGCTATTTCTACATAATGAATTACCCCAGTGTTTAGAGTCTCTAAGCCCGGCCGGGCATGGCTCAGCAGTTGAGCATCGACCTAGGATCCAGGCGATCAGGATTCGATTCCCGGTCAGGGCACATGCCCGGTTTGTGGGCTAGGGAGCCGATCAGTGACTCTCTCATCATTGATGTTTCTATCTCTCTCTCTCTCCCTCCTTTCCTCTCTCTGAAATTAATAAAGATATGTTTAAAATAAATAAATAAAAAATAAAAAGAATTACCAGATTAGAGTCTCTAAGTCAGGGGACTAGGATCATCTGAGAGCCCTTCATTCACGTCAGGTGTGGGCTTGGAATGACATGAGCAGCTGAGTCTGCTCAGACGGGGTTCCTCAGTTACCTGTAGCTCTTTGGAGTCCTTTGAGAGTCTTCTTCCAGGAAGGACTAGAAAAGAAAAGCATATTTTTGAATCCCGTAAGTCCTCGCTCTTTTATATTGTCTGTAAATTTTGCTTGAAAATTGACGAGTTCCTTTTTCAGTCCATTTTTCTTTCTTATTATTATGGATAAAATAAACCACTGATAGTTTCAACATTCTGTGTGATTTGCTTAGCCTAGTCCACCAGTGGCACTAGGTACTAGTCAAACAGCCAGCATTGTTCCTAAAATTCTGCCACTTCATCAGCAATCCCTTCCTCGTAGGCCCTTCTAGCTCTACTTGTCACATGGTCTCAGCCAGTGCTGTCTAATTTAGGTTTTTGTTACAATAGTACACCAATTCCTGGTACAAATTTTGTATTAGTTACTGCTGCTCTGATAACAAATCACAAAATGTAGTAATGTAAAGCAGCAACCTAGGAAAACTCAAAAACTAGGATCATAGTGGCCCTCTATGTGGTTTGATTTCCTCACAGCCTGGCAGCCTGGCAGCTGACTGAGGGCAGTCAGACATAGAGGATGGCTCAAGGCCCCAAGGACAAGTATTCCAGGGAGCAAGGCAGGGAGGGCTGCAGCTCCTTTTCTACCTAGCTTTGAAAGACACACTTTGGCTGTATCATATTGGTCCACATAGTCACAAGCCTGCCAGATTCAGAGGAAGGAGACTCGAAGAATGTCACAGAATTTCTCATCTAACAAGTTGTTCACAAAAAAGACCAAGAAATGTAGTAAATTTTATTATTATTCCTTGAAATGTGACCTGTCAATTTATAAGTTTGAATTTAAAAAAAAAAAAAACCTTTTAAAAATCACTTTAAAAAGCAAATACCATTGTTTGTTTGTTTAATAGGGATCATGAATATGCCTACAGGATGGAGCTAAAAAATTAAAGAGCTAATATTATATGAATAAGGTCTTAATATGGCTTGGGATAAAATTTTCAGTGGTAGCTTTACAAAATTTTTAAAATGCTGTCTGTATCTCTGCTTAGGTGAAGGTGAAGCTGATACTTCTAGTAAATGGTGTTAAATGACTCAAGAAAGGGCTCTAGTGATGGGACACTGATACTGAAATACTGTAACAAGTTTGAACAAAATTGTCTCATTGAAAAAAATTAGGGAAAAGCATATTTCATAAATATGTGAATTTACATTTTTATATATTTATATAAATGTTTGCATCCCTGAAAGTTTATTCAAGTTAAAAAAAATTTAGATCTTAATTGTAAACACCAGTGGGCCATATACAGGGGTCGGCAAAAGGAGGTGTACAGTTGTGAATAAACAAGACAGTTTGTTCTCGTATTATTATTTATTTACTGTATTACAACTGTACACCTCCTTTCGCCCACCCCTATATTTGAGGTTGCTGCACACTAAAGTCTGTAGCCACTTTAGAAAAACATAATACCTGGTGTCAGTAGTTAAGCACTTCATATGTATACTTTTCCATCAGAGTTAGAATGCTAATTTTAAAAATAATTGAACTTCCTTTACTTAATTAGTTTATTGCCATTGCCTTATTTTACTTTTTGAAACTTTCTTAAAATGCCATTAGGAGAATAATTTACTTTTAATTCCCTTTATAATTTCATTTTAAAGGCTTTTATATATGGCTAAATTAATCTAGGAACCTTATTAAATTCTACAAAATGAGCATTTAGAAGCAAGATAATTATGTTCAGCCCACCTATGTCTTTCTAAATGTGTTCTCATTCAGGTTTTGTTGTTAACTTGGTATTGTTTTCAACAAATCACCAACCATTAATTTCCTCATTTTTTTCTACCAGGAAGCCACTGTTAATAAAATTTATTTAAGTTTCTGTAATCTTTTATTGTCTTTGGTTAAATGTAGGGAGGTAGACTTACAGTTTTTGTGACCTTGCTCAGCTGTTTAAATTTTCTGTACCATTCACATTTTTAGATGAGGGTTAAAAATGCCTCTTCCCCTTACGGCATTGTGCTTTTAACAGTAAAAAATGCTGAGCCAGTAAAAGAATTAACAGTTACTCAAGTAAAAACAAGTAACGGTTACATTAAAAAATGTAAAAAAACAAAACAAATGTGCCAGTATATTATTAATCTAATATAGTGTATTCATTTTTAGTACAGGCTTAAGCTGAAACATTTAGCAAGCTTAATATTTTTAGAAACTTTTATGTGATAATCATAGTATGCAAAATATTTTTCTTGGTTAAAAACTTTTTATACAATGTATTCATATTGGTTTATGTTTAGTCAGGAATGAAATGTTTGACTTTTCAGAAGTATTTGTTTTAATGCCAATATTATGATCAAAAATCTCCTGTAGTACAATATTTTCAGATTAAGTTGAAAGTTTCAGAATATTCTGAGTTTGTTTTTACCATTTTCTAGCCATTATTTTATGTCATTAACATTATTTCATCCATACCTTTTCATAAATTAATGTAGTTTTCCTTTTTAAGAGTTAAAGCATGTACTGTCATATTTCTGTGCTACTTTCTTTAGTCATTTTTCCTTCTGTTGTTCATTTCTATAGCTTTTCTGGATTTGGATAAAAAGGGACCAGAGAAACATCTCTTAGAGCAGCCTTCAGTAGCACCTAGGAGAAACTACTCTTTCACAAGAGAGGAGGTGAGACAGATTGATCGGGAAAATCAGAGGCTTTTGAAGGAACTCTCGAGACAGGCTGAAAAACCAGGAAGCAAAAATATGATTCCTAGAAGATCAGTTGGTCATCCCCCTAAGTTATATCACAGTGCTGTCAACAGACAGAGAGAACAACAAAGGATTGAAAGAGAAAATTTGGTAAGTAACTGAAATTTTTTAGTCCTCAAGGAAATGCACTTGTATTGATTTTTAAGTCACCCAGAAACAGCCTGATTTTCCAACTCAATTATATAAAAGTAGGTTTAGATGTATTTGGCTTGAAGTACCTAATGAACTAGGAGCCTGTAAGATACAATATGTAGATTTTATTTCTAGCAAACCATATTTTAAGGGAACCTTAAGTGAAAATACTGAAAACTCTTATCTATTTGACTAGATCTATTAAGTCATTACGGTAGTGAGGGAGGTGTCCAAGGGTCAGATGTATGTATTTTCTGTGAAGTATTCAGTCACTAGCTAAATCTATTTCATTTTATTGTGTCCCTGGAAATTAACACAATTTATATATCACTTATTTTAAAGAATAAAAGGTCAAATTTGGTGGTCTGCTACTTGAATGTATGAAAGACATTGTTAAAAAACATAGTTATCCTTCAGTGTTCTAAGGAATATATATGGGGACTATTGAAAATCTTCACATTAGAAACATATTATTTTCTTTATAAAATTCATAATAATTGCTGATGTTTACTGAGGTCTTATTAAATGCCGGGCATTTTTCTTAGTGTCTTCCAAGTATTAGCTTATTGAATCCTGGCAATAATTCTTTCAGGTAAGTACTATTTTTATCCACATCTTAGAAATGAAATAACTGACACATAGAGGATTTAAATAGTGAACCCAAGGATATAGAGCTAGTAAGTGGGTGAGAGAAGATTCTAAACCCACACAGAGTCTTAAACTAAAATTAGATCCTTAATGAGCACATAAATTCAGTCCTAAAATAATTGATATTAACAACTACTAAAACAGTTTCCAAAATTCACACTCATGTTTCATCATCAGTACAGTCCTGTTTATCTAGATACGTACCTGAAATTGTAATAATAGCAAAGTCTTAAGTCCTTCAGGAGAGTTACTCTGCATGTGGCAAGGAGTAGACAGCAGCAGAGCACACTGAAATGAGTTGGTGGGTGGTGATCTACATGGTAGCTTTCTGTATATCATTGTAGCAATTTCAAGCTAATTCTGTACCTTTTAAAAACTTTTCTTGGCTATTCCTTTGCATTTGTCCTTCATAATGACATTCTTTTTTCATTTAAAAATCTATTATAAATTTTTATTGGAATTGTGTTAAATTTACATTTTAATTGCAGAGTTTGTTGGCACTCTTAGCATTACCTTCTTATCCAGAAATATGGTTTATCTTCCCATTTATTGAAAGCTTTTTTAGTAAAGTAGAGTAGTTTTGTTTAAAACTATATATTTTTAAGCTTTGTGCATGAAATATTTTTCATTACATTTTCTAACTGCTTCCTTTTGTAAACATGATTTTTGTATATTTATTTTATAACTACCCCCTACTAAATGCTATTTAGAGCCACATTGGCTCTGATGGTACTTTATTGTGATTCACTTTATTTATTTATGTTTTAACTGCTAACCCAAGGATCTTTTTTCCATTGCATTTTAGAGAGTGTGGGGGGGTGGGTACGTCACTGTGAGAGAGACATGGATTGGTTGCCTCCAGTACGTACCCTGACCTGGGATCGAACCTGCAACCTAGGTATGTGCTTGACCAGGAATTGAACCTGTGGCCTTTTGATGCATAGGGTGATGCTCCAACCAGCTGAGTCACACTGTCCAGAGCTGAGCTGATATGCTTTTAAATCTGCTTGCTAGGTTGTTCATAGTCAGAACACATGTATGTGCGCACACACAAACACACACACTTGTGGTTATTTCTGTGTCAGATGTACTGCACAAGCAGCGTCCGTTACTTTATAATTTTTATAATTTGTATGCCTTTGGTGCTCTGTCTTCAGTGACAGAGACCAATTCATATGGCTGACAGGCTTGATGACTAAAGCAGTTCTATTCCAGGAGTCTAGCTTTTAGCAATCCAGAGGCTGATACCATTCAAAACGAAGTAGTACTGCTGTGCACGGAGGGTGGAAAAGGAGAGCGAAGAGATGGTTACAATTGAATCCTGAGCTTTAGAGTTAGAAGTATTCTGTTAATCTGCCTTTCTGAGGAATTTTGATTTCCTCATTATTTGTTTCACTACCTTTTCCCCCCTCTCCTTACCAAGGGAAATAAATCAAAGGAATAATAAAGAAAAAGTAGCTTTATCCAGTAGAGGGCGTATTTGCTACATATAGATTCAATTATGTTGGAACTTTTTTTATTTCTAAAAGGGGACTCATTTTTTAATTGATGAATTTTGAAATAGTCTTGTTAAGCCACATTTTATTATCTTTATTTAACATACTAGAAATCGGTGATTTTAATGAAAAGCACAAGAATAATCTTAGCAGAGAAGAGGGAGTCACTGAATTTATAGTTTTACTTTACCCTCTAATAGAAATGAGATTGTTTCATTCTTTTGAATGTGTATCAGTTTCCTGAGCTGTGAAAGAAGAGGGAAGGGGGAATAACTGAAGCAAGATGAGAAAAGTAGTAAGATTTCTGCAGGAATGTATCAGGATTAGAGCCTAGAGCTCAAATGAAGTTAACTTATTTCCATTGTAAGACCATAATCTTCCCACTCAGGAGTTCCTGTGTTAAAATAAAAGGAGTGTGTAGATAAATTTAGAAATTCAGACTTTTCTTAAAAACATTAAGTGAAAAATAAAACCCTCCCTTTTTCTTCTGTTCTTTGTCTGCTGGTCTAGAGGAGGAGTTTTAGAGCTCTTAAAGGGGAAACTGTTAAAGGGGGGCTGATGCATTGTCACAGAGATAAAGATTTACAGCAAATGTCATCCCTAGTATGAGTGTTGATCAGTTGAATAATCGGCACCTTTGTTCTAAGATCTTGAAATAATCTGTAGTTCATTCAATCTGGCTTTCTTTCTTCTCTGCTTTGTCTGTTGTCTCCTCCCATAAAAGAAAGAAATATAATGATAGTTAAGTATCACTACAGCTGTAGAAAATATGGGGAACGGTCCTGATTTTCCCTCAGTATAGGATACTTGTTACTCTCTAATGTCCTCAGGGTCTTTGCTTTATCACTTTAGAAACAATAAATTAACTCTTCTCTGTAGAAAACTGCTGACATCATTAACATATTTTTCATTCATTTTAACCTTTCTGCCTCTGAAGACAGGATTCAGGCTAGGTTATTTTTCTTTCTAAAAAGGGTGAAACTTCCAAGGCTTAAAAAAAAGAAAAATATTTAGACAAACTAATTTGAGATTCATTATTAGAATCTGATTTGAGTAGCATTTCTAAGATTTTGTAAACCATAAATTGGAACATAAGTAACCATTCTTACCATTTTTCAATTCCTAAGTTCTTGCTATATGCCAGGTACTGTTGTGAGCACTTCATATGCATTGTCTCGCTTATTACTCAAAACTGTTTGAGGTTTATTTCATTGTTAATATCCCTATTAAGTCCTTTGACCAAGGTTACACAATCAGTGGCAGAGCCAGGATTTAAATCCAGGTCTTTCTAACTAACTTAGGTTTTTTATCACTCTATTACAAGTGTTACAACATTTTGAACAGTCATTTTTAAGATTTACCAGGAGTTGTAAATTGATGACTAGATTGAAATGTATATATACTTTTGATTTTAGGATTTATGCTGGTATCATTACTTCATAGTTTTGATATTGTTTCTACAAGCAAGAGCTATTTCTATCTGAAATCATTCCTTTAACTGAGTTTATCTAAAATATATTGGGACTTCAGTCAGCAAAATAACCAAAAAAATTAGAAACTGACAATATCAAGTTTTCTATAGAACAGCAATCTAATTAGGCAATTAGATTGCTCTGCGAGTGAAATACATTGATGATGTGATACATAGGAAGTTGCTTACTCAGCTATAAATGTCTTAGACATGCAATGGAATTATCTTCCCAACTAAGTTATAAATTATATGACGGGGCAGTATTTTATATTTTTTCTTATATTCCTTCTAGTATCTTACATAGCTCATAGCAGCTACAAACTGTAGATAGAGAAGGTACAATCTTAGGAGGTTTTGCCACCGAAGTTATACAGCTTCTCTGTCTACAAAAAGAGGACAATGTTATGATGGAAAGACCATGGGCTTTACAGATGGAACCATGTTTAAATCATAACTTTCAGCTCAGCAAAGAGAACCACTAGCACTGTGTGGGTAAGCCTTCGGAGGAGTTTCCTTCTAGCCTTTGAAGGCTAAAAACTGGGGAAGGTCATTTCATGCAAAAAGAACAGTTGGCAGGCTGTGCTCTCTCAGTTGGCCTGCCTGCTTCATGTGCTCTGCACCTCTGCCATTTGTCTCCAAGTTCTTTTTATTCTGTAAGTCCATCCTCTCCCTTTCTAAACAGCTCTCCCCTGAATATTTTGACTTTTCCACCACCATCTGTTCCCTCTCTGGGATTGCTCAGGAACACTGATGATGGAACCTCAGGATAGAAGAAGGGCAGGGGGTGAAAATGCTAAGAGCAAAACACTCCGTTGAGAAAAAGTTGTAGAAATGTTTGGTGGTGATGGTTCACGATGATGTACATGTGCTAAATACCACTGAACTGATGCTTAAAAGTGGTTAAAATGGTAAGTTTTATGTTATGTATATTTTACCACAATGCAAAGAAAACCTAAGTTGAGGAAGAAGGAAAAGATTGTGCAGGGGAAAACTTATCCAGTGATGGAACACATGAGGCTGATTTTTAGTGTGAATCTTGTGTGCAGAACAGCATTTTCTTCAGTAAAGTTCAGTGTGCTACAGAGAAAGTTTAAATCAATAAAGAAAATAATAAAACGCAGCCATGGATCAATTCCCCAATTTATTGGTCTCCTTAAATATTCCTTTCTCTCTGATGCCTGGGGAGAAGCAAACAAAAGAAACTCACCTTCTGATTTGTGAAGAAGGAAAATAAAATTAGGAACATTATACATTAGACTCTCAGTGAGTCCTATTAAAATACCATGTTATTGGATACTGTGTTGCCTTGGCTAGCTGGTTTTAAATCTTTAAAAAGTTTTATATTCTATAGTAGTTGGTTTTCATACTTAACAGCAAAAACTTGTGTGTTTTTCAAACTAAATTTTATGCAGAATCTTCAGTATATGAAACAATTCAGAAAGCATAGTTGGGCTAATAGAAATTAGGAGTGGGAGAGCCCTGTCCACTGGGCCTTACTTCAGTGTCCTTTCACCCTGGAGTCACTACTGGAAAGTTGAAACAGGTTGAAAGCCGCTGCTATATAATCAGATGCAGGATTTACAGTAGCTTCAGTAAGTTTATGGTCATTTCTGGGCTCTTAAGCATTATTATTCCCATTATATCATTTCTGTGAGAAAGTCAGCTTTAATGTATTTCAACTTACAGCACTTTTCCTAAGATTGTAACCTGGTATTAAAAAGAGATGTGCCTGTAATCAGTTGTTAGAATGAGTGGTTTTGGCTATAGGCTAGGTCAAAGCCCTTAGATTTTCCTGAAAGTGTATTATTTGAAATATTTTTTCACATAGTATGTCAACAAGTGATTTAAAGTCTTTTCTATTTTATTTCATGAATTTCAGGTTCTAAAAATAGTTGTCCTTTTAGGAAAAGATTACTGTTTAATATTGACTTTCAAATTGATTGTCTTTAAATGAAGGCTTTATTGAAGAGACTTGAAGCTGTGAAACCAACTGTTGGCATGAAACGCTCAGAACAGCTAATGGACTATCATCGCAATATGGGTTATCTCAACTCATCACCATCCTTAAGAAGAGCGAGGTCAACTCTCAGCCAGTATAGCCCATTAAGTAAGCATATTCAAGATTATTTTGTGCTTGCTTGTGTCTTTTATCTTTTTTTAAAAAAAATACAGCTTATGTTCTTATGATAGAGTTTTATTTTATTATTATTGGTTGATCTTGGAGAGGAAGGGAGAGAGAGAAACATCGATTTGTTGTTCCACTTATTTATGCTCTCATTGGTTGATTCTTGTATGTGCCCTTACCAGGGATCAGACCTGCAACCTTGGTGAATCAGAATGATGCTCTAACCAACTGAGCTACCTCGCCAGAGTATGATAGAGTTTTGAAATACTGACTTCTGGAATGGATTTTATGATTTTTCACTGGCATGCTTTGTTTTTATTTGTGTTAGTTCACTTAATTTCAGGTTCCATTTATAGCAGGTAATAGCAGCATAGGAAGGAAACCAGGAGAAAAAACAGTTGAAAATACCAGTAGTTTTCTTAGATAGTAGAAGAGAGACTTTTAACTTCAATATATTTATTAAAGGAAGAAGTAAACAGATGGGCTGTTTAAAAGTTGCTGAAACATTTCCCGGAGCCAGTTAAGAATTATTGGTAGCATCTTCAGCCCTTGTATGTGCTTTGTCTTCCTCACTGAGTAAAACAAAAATTAGCAATCTGTAAACTATTAAAAACATATGTGAGCCCCAGGTTCGTGGCTCAGTTAGTTGGAATGTCGTTCCGTACACCAAAAGGTTGCAGGTTCAGATCCAGGTCAGGGCACATACCTAGGTTGTGGGTTCAATCCCCCCAATTAAAATATGCATTGGAGGCAAACAATTGATGTTTCTCTTTCTCTCTCTCTCTCCCTCCCTCTCTCTAAAATCAGTAAACATATCCTAGGATGAGGATTAAAAAAATGTGAGATAGAAAAGAAAAATTTAGTCTGCACTTAAAATTAGGAGAGGAAGTATATCAGATGATAATTTATGTATTTTGTTTAAATAATTCAAAACATTTATTTTTTGTGTATTTTCAGGAGGAGCATCCAGGACATCTAGTGCTACCAGTGGTCTCAGTTGTAAGAGTGAGGGAGCAGTTTTTGACACAAACGGTGGCCTGTTGCTAAGACCTAAGCCTCCTAATGTTCGTACAGCTTGGTTATAAAAACTTTTTACTTTAAACATTGTTCATCCAATTTTTATTGAAGTGCTCTTGTATTCTCTGTGTAAACATCTATAACAGCTGTTTTAAGAATTTTAAGTTGTACAACAGCAAATTGTAATTTATTATACTTCAATGGAAAGTTGTTTTCACAAAAGATAATTTAATGTAAAGCCAGTGTTTCCTATGAGGATGTATTTATATGAGATGTATATGTATTTGATAGAGAAATGCATGTATATTGTCTCAGCATAGAGGTCGATTCAGCTCTCCTGCTGACAAAACAGTTGTGATAGTATCACTGCACAGTGGCCTGGAGATAATAACTATATACGTCTCATTTTATTTTTATTTTATTTTCACTTCTTATAAGCTTTGTGCCATGAGCAATACTCCTATATTTGACTGGCTTTGTTTTCTGTTTGCTTCAGGATTTAGGTGGTATGACTCATAACTTGATTGTAACACTTTTATTAATGAAAAAAATCTTGAAATTTGTTTTCATTGGTGGAGCTAATTTACTGGGGCAATCCTTATGACTCGCCAGAGGTATCTACTACCTCTGCCTAAGTGTGCTGAGTTAGGTCTTAACATTGAATCAACCATTCCAAACCATTTCAAACTGCAAGTATTAGAAAGGTCCACTTAGAAGCTCCTTTTTCATGTTTTTGTACATTCAGGTAAAGTACTAGTAATGGTTCTGAGAAATGAGATAGGACTTAGAACTACAGTCTACTTGCATTGTGAATAGTTTGTCCAAGGACCAGATCATCATAAGCAAAACCAAGTGGTTTTTGAATCAGCAAAATAGCACCGCCAGTTTGAAGAGCCAAGAGGCAGATCCTGAGTTGTGTCAGAACAGTGTTTTAAGTGATACTGCTAACAAGCTGTGTTATAGTTAGTATTTATTGTATTAAGAGAAAAGATAAACAAGAAAGAAGTGCATTGTCTCACAACTTTAGAAACTCCAGCTAGTGCTTTTAAGGGCTGAAAAAGAAAATGAAAATATAAATGATGAAGGGGGAAAATAACATATTTGTTGAGGCTACTTTAAATGTCTGCTAATTGTTTTGTTTTCTTTCAGTCTGTAGGCTCTGAAATTATAGCTCAGTCAGGGTTGTGTCTGCTGTTCTTGTTGTCACTGTTTTTCATTACTGGCCTTTTTAGTAGATCCTTAGAATGTTTGGAAAGTTGCCATATTAAATGCCAAACCTTTTTTTAATAGGAATTTTTGATCTGTAACCACAGTAAGAATATTTGTGTTTTTCTGGATTAACTCAAGCTCTGTAGCATGCATGCAGAAAACAAACTGCATTTTACTAAACAGCAATTCAGGATTTCTTGGTCTTAGTGTGTGTTCATCGATTTCGTGTAGGGTAGGGCATGTAATGTCTGGGAACAGTGGTGCTAATATAATTCATGTGAACATAGCCTGACTGTGGGTTGTTCTGCTTCTTTCTTTGGGATGTAATGTTCCTTCATCGTTATTGGATGCTTTGTTTTGGTAAACAGGTTTTTACATCATTTCGTGTTCTGCTTTATATATGAACTTGAGCTATACTAACGCAAGGTTTTATTTTTTAACTTACTGTACTTGTAATGTTTGTATAACAACCTGTCTTTAAGGAGAGATAAGATAACGCTGGATTTAAAACTCAGCATTTGAACATCTGTTCATTAGTGAGTGGCCAATATATTTATATTGAATTTTAAGTTGTTAGGGAAAAATATATGTCAAATCTTTTAATGTCCATAATGGCATTAGTCTCTTAGAACATTTTATATGGTCTTTGCCATATGTTCTGTACAACACAATTTCATAGATAACTAAATTAATGCCTTTGGTTTGTACTGCCTTGATGAGAGGGGCGTCTGATATTAGTGATAACAGGGATTCAACTTGAAAGAAAAGTCAAGAAGAACAATATTCATTTCTTCAAAACAATTTACAATCACATTTATATACAATAAGTGTATGGAGAAAGCTAAATTGAAAACTGATATTCTCTCAAGGTACTTTGAAGTTATGGTTTAAGGGGCATTTTTATGAAGGACTGGTAATTATACTGTTTTCATTTTCAAGAACATAAAAGTGAAGGATCGTCTAGCACTACTTTTTATTTGGTTCACTTGTACCTTGCTGTATATACTTTGAAGATTTACTTCTGCAACTAGAAATTATACTAATCCAAGGTCTAAATTATAGGCAGGATTCTTACCGGGAGTTATTTTCATATCTGTCAAATGTTAAACTAATATTGCCTCCTTTTCAATAAAATTCTGTGAAAGATTTTTAACTATTAAAATGATTTCCGAAGAGACAGTTATTATCTCGGGCTTCCCCTACTTCCTTTTTTCACTCTTCATAAAAAGGTGCTTTTCTTAGCTACTGTTCCAAATAAAATTTTCTGGTTTGCTTTTAAATATAGTGGAATGGAGTTGTTTTCAACCCATTAACCCAAATGTCCAAAGTGGATATCTAGACAACTTTAAAAAGAGGTCATTGTGATGGATACAAGTGTGTGCATCCCAGACTTCAGTACTGCACACTGTGAAGTATTATGACCAATATAATGTTGGAGATACAAGGTTAATTTGTTTTATTTTTATAATTAAATTCATAAAATGTGTAATATCTTAAATGCCAAAGTCTTTACCTGTAAATGATTGCATACCATCCTAGAAAATGTGTTTAATGCTAATGACTACTTTATTTCCATGAATAAAGATCAGTAAGAAACTGAAAAATCACTATCTATTTTAAATTTCCCAGTCCATTGTGACTTGTTTTAGTCATAAAGAACTAGCTTGGCATAGTGAAGAAAGAAAGAAAAGAAAGATAACTGAGTTTTGAGCCTATGTCTGTCTCTCAATTGCTTGGTCTTCTTCCCATTTGAAAAATTAGAATAGTAACTTTTACATGACGCACAAGACTAAGAATTAGTGAGAATGAAGTTGGAAGGAGGGTATTAGAGAGTTTTTAAAGATTTTGTTTAAAATTCTGTTCTTGATCATCTCTTTAAACCACATTGTCTAATTTGTTCTGTAAAATTGTTACAATGCTACAGTGCAAGTTCCGTTTTAAATTGAAGGCTTTTCTTTTAAAAGTGCCTATCTATAACCTTTCATATGCATTATGAGTGATAAGAAATACTCTTTAAAACTTGCTGTCAGACACCAGCTGATTTTAAAATTCTGGTTACTGCCCTGGCCGATTTTGCTCAGTGGTTAGAGCGTCAGCCTTCGGACCAAAGGGTCCCAGGTTTGCTTCCGGCCAAGGGCACGCACCTCATTTGTAGGCTCGGCCCCGCTGGGGCTTGATCGGGAGGCAGCCAATCGATGTGTCTCTCTCCCCCTTTCACTCTGTGAAAAAGCAACAGAAAAAATACCCTCAGGTGAGGATAAAAATAAATATATAAAAATTCTGATCACTGTTTTTTAATGTATGAGGTAACGTAAAATTTTACTATAATTTAATGATACAGGGTTTTTTCCTATGAACCTAATTTCACATTGCTGTTATAGGTAGTAAAAGATCTTGGGTAGTCACCAAAAAAGAATTAAAACCTATGGTTCTGAATATACAGTGTGTTTATTGCAATGAGACTTCACAAAAACCACACCACATTTATTTCATATATTGGGATTATAGCTGATCTCCAGGTTGGGAGTGTGCCCGATTTTCTTTATTTCATTCTGAGAATCTATATTTCGTGAAGAAAATATCCAGAATTATAAATAAATATATTTGCTTCCCATACAGTTATGCATTCTAACTAGAAAAACCTAATTATTTCATTAATTTGAGAAGTTTTCATTTTAAATTATATTTTAAAGAATATGAGAGGGATGTGGTCCTTTGGTTGAATATACACAAGAAAATGACATTTTATAGATTTTTGTTTACAGTAACAGAAAAGGGCACCAAACATCAATGTTCCTATGTTGTCCCGAAGCAAACACCTGGGCCACAACTGACTGCTGTGGTAATAGAGCTCACAAGGCCCCTGGGGCTCCCTCCCAGTCGTTACTCTCTGCCTGCCAAAAGGCAACTGCTCTCTTACCTTTTAACACCATAGTCATTTTGCCTGTTTTTGAATCCCATGAATGGAATTACACTTTTTTGTGTCTGGCTTTTGCTGAACACATTTGTGTTTGTGACGTTCTTCCGTGTTGTCTCAGGTAGCTGATACCGTTCTCACCCCTGTCCTAGTCTGACTGGGTTGTGATTTATCCAGCCTGTGGTTCCCGGGCATTGGGGGTGGTTTCCAGGTGTCGACTATTTCGAATAATGGTAGGAAGGTTTCTGTAGATGAGCCCTGATTTCCTGCGCGTGCATTTTAATTGGACATGTTCTTCGGAGTGCAGTTGCTGGGTCAGAGAATCTACACGTTCGGGAGAGAATGGCAGAGATTTCCGAAGTGAGTACCAGTTGACTCTCCCACAGAAGTGTGTTAGTTCCTGTGCTCCATGTCCTCACTGATATTTAGTGTCAGTCATTTTTACGTTTAACCGTTTGGGTGGGTATGTAGCGGGATATTGTGATTTTAATTGCTCTGCTCTAATCCGATTGGAACACTTGTTCATCTTTATTGGACATTGGGATATCCTTTGTGTGTGGCCTGTTTTTCTCTTGGTCAAATGTCTTTCTCTTGTTGACTTGTAGGAGCAGTGGTGTTTTCTGGATACGATACAATCCCAGTGTGAGTTTTCTCCTTTTTGGGCTTGCCTTTTCACCATGAATGGTGTCTCTGAACAGAAATTCTTTTATTTAGTTCACTTTATCAATCTTTTCTATCTAGTACTTTTTAAAAATATTTAATTTTGTGACATTTTCATTTACCTGAGGGCGTGAAGGTACTCTGCTATATTGTAGAAACGTTGCCTCTCATACTCAGATTTGCAGTTCATTCAGTACCATTGATTGTCTCTTTCACTAATTTTGTTACCTTAGTTATTTACTTCCCACTTTAGTGTTTGGGTTTAATTTGCTGTTATTTTCTAACTTCTTGAGTTGGATGTATAGTTCACTGATTCTCAGCCGCCTTTTCTAACAGATGCATGGAAGGCCATACATTTCTTAGCATAGTTTTAGCTGTTTCTTACAGGTTTTGATACCATGGTATTTTTATTTTCATTAAGTCCAAAACATTTTCAGGGTTCCATTCTGACTTCCACTTTTAAAATAATGGATTCTTTATATTTTCAGTTGGATGTTTTAAAGTTGTGTTTGTGGTTTGGGTTTATATGAAGTTATTCGGGAAAAACCTGAAGCTCTGGATCAAGCTCAGTAAGTGACAGCCATGGACCAAGATCAGCAGCTCAGTGCCCGTTTATGTGGCTTTTACTTTTTTGAATCGGTTTTCTAAGGTCAAAAGAGTATTTTGTGACATGTAAATATTGTATGAAATTCACATTTCTGGTCCATCCATAAAGTTTTGTGGAACACAGCCACAACTCACTCACTTGTCTTAAGAGCTGTCTTGCGTCCAAGACCATCTGGCCAACCACGCCTAAAATATTACTTCAGAGAAAATGTTTGTTGACCCCTGCTCTGCATGGTATTTCTTCCAGACAGACTTTTGTTTCAGGCAGACGGCAGGAGTGCTTGAAATCTCAAATCACCTTAATCCAGTTAAGTGATTGAGATGATCTGAAGCTTGGCATCCATGACTGCAAGGCCAAACTATTATTCCCTGTTCACTCTCACTGCTAGGGTGTCCCCCTTTGGGATCTAAATCCAAAACAGGTTACCAGGGCTCCCCTTCCTTGGCAGGTCGAGGATTCATTTTTGTGCCTCTCTCCCCAAGTGCCTTCCAAACTCACCAGTCCTTCAGCCTTTCAGCTGAATTTTCCACAACTTGGAGGCACCCGGTGGGGGAAAGCATCAGATGGGGAAATATATCAGACTTGACTTCTGGGTTGTCTTCTTCCAAAATCTTGGCCCCATAACTTTCCATGCCTTGCTACTCCCCAGTGCCTTCATGCAGGTTTTTATTTTAAATATTTAGAACCCCTTTTTTAGTTGTCAGAGGGTGCATTGGTTTGCATTGCCTGGTCTGCCAATATGGAAATCTTCTATAAACTGTAAATATACTGTTTTTAAAGGTAATTCTCAGATCTTAACAGTGAAGTAAGTGTGTTAATCTTGAACCTGAATTTGTTTGGGCAGCCATCAAATGAAGCAGTCCCATTTCCTCTAAGAGGTATCTACTAGACTAGGATAGATAAAACTTTGGATATGGTAAAGCATAGACCTTAGTTACTAAAGTACAACAGAGTAGCCGATGTCTTAGTGGGGATGCAGGACTGAGTAGGTGGAGGAGCTTGGGAAGGAAGGTAAGGAGCGGTGCAGAGGCACTGCACGGCTCAAGCCACCTATCGGGAAACAAATGTGCCCGCCTTTCAGGCTTTGCCTGGGATCCAGGTACTTGCTTCCTTCTGGTAACTCAACAAGCTAGAACTATATGAACTGTTTGTCTTCTGGACCAAAGTACCTCATTTCCCACTTGAAATTGTAATTCTTTCCCTCTTGCTCAAAAATTTATGCTTCAGATCTAAAACTGACCCCCCTCCCCCAGAAGTGTTAGCAGAAACCTCTAGCCATGTATCTAACACTGGCAGATGCTTTCTAGAGCCATGTATCTAAGTCTAGTTATTTGCTTCAAGGCCCACCTTCTACCACTTCCCACATTTCAGCTCCCCCGCAACCAAGACTCATTGTATCAAAGGTAACATTACTTACCAGTGTGCTCTCTCCTCACTCCTGCCCCCTTTCCGAATCCGCAGAACCTAATTGTCAGTGATACTCACATGCTCCATGATGTTCAATGAGCAGTGTCCACCTGCCATAAAATTGTCTCACAGTTTTCCAGTGGCACTGATACAAAGCACTTCCTTCCTAACATGCAAAACTCTTGAAACTATGATTTAAGGCTCTCAGGGGAACCTCAGAATTCCTGAAGAGTGAGTGAAATAAGGGGAGATTACTTTGAGCCTCTGTCTGGGTGGAATGAGGCAAGAGTGCATAACCTGCTCCGGTTCGGAAGCCAGAACTTAAAGCACCTAGGTACCTCTATGATACATAGTATAACATTTGTCATTTAGAAGCTGGGCCACTGATCTATAAATGAGTCATGCTAGAAAAGGGGCACTTATGGTCTTATTTTTAATCCATTTGGCAGTTAATAAGAATTCAGTAGAGAACATGCATTAAGTGGTCTTTATTGGTTTCACATTCGGTTACTTCTTTATTATCAGTTCTTCAGTTAATTATACAAGTATGATACGTTACTTTATATTGTCTGTGGGAATTTAAATGTAAAATAAATACAAAATACATTCGTGGTTTAATGAACACTCAGTGAAGCTTTTTTTTTTTCTGAGGTATTCCTTTCAGTCTGGTTTTATGCCAGATCTTTCTTTTTACTTCCCCTAGGAAAAGTCTATTAAACCACACAACGGGTCTGGAACCAATGAATTCGTTTTAATTACATTAGACGAATTTTTTGATCTCATCATACAACACCAACACAAAGGCACCGCCCATGCCTCTCAACACATTGGACCAGGCACCTTTGAAGAAAGCCTTGCCTCCTTCATCCTTGGCGATCTTCCTCCAGCAGTCCAGTGTCCCAGTGTACATAATGTCCGCTGTGGAAACAAATGTTGGTGAGGGCTCCGTAATTCTGGAGGAAAGAGACTTTTCCTCTGAAAGACATCTGCACATCCTGTTACCAGAGTTAAAGTCACTTGAGCTCTAAGTCCCAGCTCTATGCTGCATTCAACTAGACATCCCCTTTCCTGTGTAACTGTTAGGCAGGCTCTCGTCAGTCCTATTCCTTTAACTCAAGGAGAGAACTGTGGCAATTAACCAGCTAATTCACAGACCATCAAACTGGAAAACAGGGAGCAAAGTGGAGCAGAAGTATTAAACTGGGTAGTGCCCCTTTTTATGGATGAGAAAACTGAGGCCTAGTCTCCGATTATACTAGCCCAAGATTATACAGTGAAACGAGCCACAACTATCAGGTTGAACCAAATGAAACTAGCACTTGACTTTCTTTACTTTAAAAATGGCTATTTCATATGTTTCGACCTATGGGAGCCAAAACTTTTTCTATCACAACAGACTGCCTGAGGCTTGAGGCCATCCACCTAAATCACCCTTCCCTGCTTGTCATAACTAGCTAAGAATCATTTATAAATAAACCAGGTAATTACTTCAATTCTTTCGCCTTGTTTCTGCACCCAGGCTCTAAGGCAGCGGTTTTCAGCCTTTTCCGCCTCTTGGCACATAAACTAAAATTCTGCACACACAAAAATACACACTTTTTGCCGATCTGACCAAAAAAAGGTATAATTGTGATTCATCCACACTGGACAGGTATTTTTGTGTTGGCGGTTGTCATTTTTTTAATTTGACAATCTAAGGGAAAGGTCAGTGCCCCAACTAAACAGGCAGGTGCTGCATGTTTTGAAAGGCTGGCGGCACAGTGGTGGAAAACCGCTGCTCCAAGACAAAGGGCCTAAGGCCTCTATCCTGCTAGGTACCTGGTGAGGTTCACCTTTAAATACCTCCTTTCTGATGCCCTTATCTACATGATAACCAAGTTCTCTATCAATTCCTTGAGAATCTTTCCCGAGTTCTTATGTAATTGAACAGTCAGTACAGTGAAGACTGGAAACGACTAAACAGTGCTCTCCCAGGGCAGAGCCTGCCTTAGACCCGTGGGTGCGGGCTCACCCCCTTCCAATTTAACAGGACAGTGAAGATTGGAAACGAGCAAACAGTGCTCCCCGAGGGCAGAGCCTGCCTTGGACCCGTGGGTGCGCGCTTACCCCCCTTGCGGCCCGACTGCATCATCATCCTCCGGCGCACGGTGTCAAAGGGGTAGGACACCAGCCCCGCCACCGCCGTCACCGACTGCGCGATCATCCAGCTGACGAATATGTGCACGTTCTTGGGGTCCGGCAGCATCCCTGCGGGCAGAGCCAAGAAGCCGGGGGGCGGTGAGGCGCCTGCGCCCCGCCCGCGGCCAGGGGACCCCGCTGCCCTGGCTGCGGCTCCCGGAGACACCCAGTAACCAGCCGGCGCCCCGGGAGGAGCGGGGCCAGGGTGCCCCCCTTCCTCTCCATAGCTCAGGGCCAGAGTCTGTCTCAGGAGAGGGCAAGGGCGATCCTCTGGCCGTGGCCACACCTTGCCGCCGCCTCCTTCGGGAGCCCCCGCTTAGCCCAGAGACTAGGAAAACACAAGGGTCCTGACCACCAAGCCCTCTGTGGGCTGCCCGGGCCCCCGGGCCCCTCTCACCCTTGGCAGTGTCGTAGACGCCGAAGTAGGCAGCTCTGTAGATGATGATGCCCTGGACCGAGACGCTGAAGCCCTGGTAGAGGCCCCCGAGGCCGTCGGACTTGAAGATCTTGGTGAGGCAGTCGCCCAGGCCGCTGAACTCGCGCTGGGCGCTGCCCTTGCCCACGTCGGCAGCCAGCCTGGTCCTGGCAAAGTCCAGCGGGTACACAAAGCAGAGGGAGGTGGCCCCAGCCGCCCCGCCGGAAGCCAGGTTACCCGCGAAGTAGCGCCAGAACTGCTTGTGCCGGTCCACGCCCCCCAGGAAGATCTGCTTGTACTTGTCCTTGAAGGCGAAGTTGAGCGCTTGGGTGGGGAAGTAGCGGATCACGTTGGCCAGGTTGCCCCTCCAGAAGGAGAGGAAGCCCTGCTCCTTGGGGATTCTCACCACGCAGTCCATGATCCCTTTGTACTGTTTCTCGGCACTGATCTGTTTGCTGGCATGCTGGACCTGTGGGGGGGCGCGGGGAGGGGGGGCAAGGGGCGTGGGGAGGGGCGCGGGGAGGAGTCCGGCGTTAGGAGGAGGGAGGGGGGCAGAGGGAAAAGGGGGCAAGAGAGAAAGAACATTGCAAAAAAAAAAAAATGGTTAGGGAAACTCAAATATGGTAAATCAGTGTTAGCTACTCGGATAACAAGCCAAAAAATCCAATTTTGCCTCAAAGATCAGGGCATTTGAGAGAAAATGTTCCGCCCCAAGTAAATGGAAAAGATGATCTGATTGTGCGAAGAGAGTCATTTATGGATCGGACTTTCCCTGGGTGCCAGAGCCATGCTAACGGCTCACTGGGGCATAGAAATGATGGAAGGTGCCCACCCCGAAGGGCGCGCGCCCTGATCTGCACGCAGGATGGGCAGGAGGGAGGGCGGCTGGGCCTCACTCCAGCCTCCCCGACACCAGGACTCTGAGGAGTCCATGGCCTCACGGAAAGAGAGTAAGTCCACCGGGCGTCAGGGCCTGCAGCTTTCAGGCGCCTTATCCAAGTGACCCACTGGGGGGGGGGGGGCTGTTGTGAGCAATGTGTTGGGGGGTTTCTTGTTATTGATGATTCTGACTCCCACACTGAAGAGGCCCAGGTCCCCACTGACAGGCCCATGTGTTTGGGACAAGTGAGAAGAACAGGATCGATGGGGGGCAGGGGGGGGATGCCATTCGGTGACTGGGCAGAAGGGGAAAAGACGTGGGGAACGGATGAGTAAGGAAGGCTGGCTGCGTTCATTCCAAAAATCGCTCCCTAATCTCTCAAAGCCTGATTCTTCATCCGTCAGGTTGGAGGAGCGAACACCTATCTCACAGGGCTCTCTACAGACGGACGGAACACGTCCGTCCGCCTCTAGCACAGTGCACGGGCCACGGGAACCGAGCTCTCCTGTAATCACTGTTTTAAGGTCTTTATTGTAAAAGGCGGGTGCAGGTGAAAAGGCGCAGGGGACACTGCAAATCAGAAGGTGAGGCCGACCTAAGAGGCCCGAGTGGCGTGCCAGTGCTGGCCCGGGCACAGGATCTGGCTGGCTGGAACCCACTCGGGGTGGGTTTCCATATATAGCCACCGGGCCGCTGGGCGCCACCCGACACCAGGAATCTGCCACTGACGCTGGACCTGCCTGCGCAGGGGGCACCTTCCTCTTGGCGGAGGCCGCCGGGGCCTGTGGCCTAGCGCGGGTCTGCTGCGCCCCGCGCCCCGCGCCGCTGCGCCCCGCCGGGTCCCGCGCGCCCTGCCCCCGCCCGCGCCCGCGCCCGCGCCCGCTGCGTCCCCACCTGCAGCAGCAGCTTGACCCGCTCGATGGGGGCCACCGCGGTCTTGGAGACGGCAGCGGCGATGCCGCCGGCCAGGAAGTCCTTCAAGAAGCTCATAGCCTGGTCACTCATGATGACAGCCGGGCGCACACAGCCTCGGGGAGCCGCGCTGTCGTTCTCGCTCTCGCTCTGGCCGGGCCGGGCACAGCCACCCCGTCTCCTTCCCTGCGCGACGCGAAGGGGCCGCCGGCCTCGCCCCGCATCCCTCCTTATATCCCCCGCCCGGCCTCTCGCGAGAGGAGGAGGGACCCCGGGGCCGCGCGCGCCGTGCGCATTGGCTGGGCAGGTGCCTGGACACCCCCTCGCCGCCCCCCTCCCCGGCAGAGGGCAAAGGGGGCGAAGGCGCTTCCGGGAGGCAGGGGTGGGCTGGGGGCTGTGCCCTGGGCTTGGGACGTTTAAAGGGCAAATTCATGTTATCTGTCCCGGCGAGGCGAGGGAACACCGTGTCTCCGCAGCGTGCGGGCCACTGTATTTATAGCACAAGGAGGCTTAGGCGGGGGCCGGCTTGGGGACGGACACGGGACCGATGCCTCACGCAGCGGTGGCTCCAGCCTCGGGCCTGCACGGGCCGCGCCTGGCCAGGGCATTGCAGGCCTGTTTTCCCTTCTTCCCCGAATGGTGCCCCTCTGCGCACAGCTCGCCGCCTGCATCTGGGCCTCTTCGGAGGTGTGCGCTCTGACGACGCAGGTCCTCCAACATAAACACTGAAGTCACTTGATGCTGTGATTTCCTAAGAGACTCTGGCAACCTGCTGAATCCCCTTTCCTCCCGGTTCAGTGGCTCACCCATTCATTCTGCTATCAAAGATTGATGTGCCTGGGGCTCAGGGGCGCCCCGAAAGGCCCAGCGCGGGGCCACTAGGGGAATAGTTTCAGCAACGCGCGCGCGCGCGCGTGTGTGTGTGTGTGTGCGCGTGTGTGTGTGTGCCTCTGTGTGTGTGTATGTGTGTGTGTGTGTGTGTGTGTCTGTGTGTGTGTGTGTGTGTTGGTTGCTATTCTGCCAGGCCAGCCTGTCATCCCTAACAGCCTGATGACACTAGGAGCAGGGACCTTATAGGGCACGTATTTTCCAAGTATCTTAAGGGCTTAAATAGGCCCCTCTTGCTCTCAGCAGAATCTCAGCACATACCCTGGGCAGACCCATCTCGGGCAGCTGGCGGCTTCTCACTGCTGGCCTTCCCATCAGAGTAGCTGGGGGACCAGGAGATTAAGAGAAGGTCAAATCCTTGGCTGTATTTGCCTCTTTGTAACAGGCACCTGGGGAGACATAGGCTCTCTAGTTCTAGGAAATTGATCGCAATTATTTTTTCTTCTTTTTAAATATATGACTATGAGCTTTGAGCCTTAACATTTTTTAGGCAGTTCTTATCATCATAAAGGTTTTCCAATACAGCTGCTCCTTCCCCGAGAATGACTGCAGTTCATTTCTAACTCTAAACTCTTTGCCCTACTCAATTCTTTTCCCAAGTTTGTTCGTGTTCTTTTGCACCTTGACAAGTTTGTTTTTGCTTGTTTTCCACAAGCTTGCAGATGAGTGCAGACATCAGGTTAGGTGTTTGTTGAGCTGCAACTGTGTGTCACCCTGGGTCTGGAGACTTCAGTAGAGCAGAGGTCACAAGCTGGGTGCCAGGACTGCGGAGGACATGCATTTAGCTGAGGCCCAAGCAGGCTACAGCTCAGAAATGCAGCTGAGCTGTGTGAAAGCCAGCAAGGTGCAAAAATACCAAGGTCACAGCAGGCAGGAGGTCAGGAACTCAGGATAAACAGAAAAGCCATTTACACATTCATTCAACAAACACTTGAGCACTTACTGAGTACCAGGAACGAAGTCTGGGCCTGTGAATTCAATACAAAATACGGCTCAGTCCCCAAGAACCTCACACTTCAGCAGTTGGCATAGTTGTCACTTGCTTAACTTTACTTACCACAGCTTCACATACAGATTTCCACGGATCAACACAATCCATGTATCAGTCATTTTTTATTATAAGAGTGTATTGTATTCCGTTAGTATAGAGTAATTGCCTAATTCATTTTCCTTCTAATTGTGCATTAGAGATGTTTCTTATGTTCATTATGAAAAGTAATGCTGTTGTATAAAACTTCTGCAGAAATTTTACTTTCCCCTTTAAGTTTTTTCTTTTCATGTATTCCCAGAAATGGAATGGATAGATGGAATGTTCTGAAAGTTTTTTCGGGCTCCTGCTGCATATTGAGAAGTTGCGCTACATAAATGTGGAGCCCACCAGCAATGTAGATGCAACTCTTGTTTCCCACAGCTCCTCCTCCAACACTGGCTTTAAAAAAAACTTTAAAAGCATCTTTTAGTTATTTTTGCGTCATTTTATGAGTTCTAATTTGTGCCTCTTTAATTGCTATGAAATGATACGTATTCCATATGATTCAATTTAATGTCAGGGGTTTCCTTCTACGTAAATTGTTAATGTTCCTTGACCACTTATGGCAGGAAAGCAGAGTACTTTGTATATTTACAACAATGTTTTATATATTTGGGGCAATAAATATGTCTTGAGTATTTTTAATTTTGTCTTTCTTTTGTTATTTATGTTATTACATTGTTCTAAGTGCTTTTATTTAAATATGAACAGATCTATACTATGATGATATACTTCATGTTTTGATGTAAATGTATCTCTTTTGTAAACCTATTTGTCTGTTTGTCCTAACAGATAATTAGTCTATTCTACTTCTCTTGTTTTTTATTTATTATTATTATTATTATTATTAATCCTCACCAAAGGACATGCTTACTGACTTTAGAGAGAGGGGGAGAGCGAGTGAGAGAGACATTGATGTGAGAGAGAATGATCGATCGCTTGTCTCCCACACAAGCCCCAACCAGGGATCAAACCCGAAAACTTGGCATGTGCCCTGACCAGGAACTGAACCCACATTCTTTCGGTGTATGACTCCGTGCTCCAACCAACGGAGCCACACAAGCCAGGGTGGTGGTTATTTTTTAAATCTAACACTACATTATATATTGTAAGAACGTATGATCTAATTTCATTTTCTCCATACCATTCTTGGGTATCCCAACACTAATTCCTAATTCTCTTTTCTTAATTATTTGTCTTATATTACTAATTCTAGTTTGTCATGCATGAAGTTCTTACAATAGCTTTAATTTATGAAATCGCCATACCATGGCTTATTTCATCACTGATCTTTAAAAAAAGAACAATTTATATGCAATTCTACAACCACTTCAAAAATGAGAAGTTTTAGCTGCTTGTATGCCTGGATTAATTGTTACTGTCAATTTGTTCAATTATTTAAACATCACCAGAAGACTTTTTAACAGACATTTAAATTAAATTAAATACCATGTTAATATTTAATTTAGGAAGTTAATATTTAACTCAGGAAATACCACCTTTGTCATACTTAATTTTACTAATTTTTCATATTTTCTAAATGGGAGATATATTTCTCCCTGGCTTCCGTCCAATGATCCTGCCATGCTGGAGGAGCTGTAGCTAGAATCCGTGACGAGAGGTTATCCATGGAAATCCATACACTGACCTCTCCCTCCATTGACTTTCTCAGAAAAGGGAGACCTTGGGTGCCCTCAGGAGCATGAGCTGCCTGTGATCATAAGATCCAGGTATCACTTACACAGGCATTGGGAGAATGGTGCTCAGCAGAACATGTGTCCGCCCGCCAGTCCCAGTCCTCAGTGGCTTTCTGCCAAGGTGAGAATGGACAGGCATCCGGGAGATAAGAGAGAAAACTCTGCTTTCAAGCGTGGCTTGGCATCCTGGAGGCTGGAGGAGGCGGGCATGGGGCTATGTAGAAATGAAAGAAGGTATTGAGTTAGTCTTTGGACTTTTAGTGGAAGCTTTTAAAGAATTAATCCCTTTTACTAAATTGAGAATAGAGAATGGGAGCTGCTAATGAGTCAAAGGCCAAGAAGGAAAAACACGGAAGGATTTGCTGATGGTGGCGACCATGTAATGCCTGTGTGTTGGTGTATATCTAAAACCATTAGGAACCTGAACACACTATTATATTTGTTTACATGGTAAACTTCAGCTAAGCAAAGGGGAACAAATTCTGAAAATTTTATTTTTTGATCACATAAGGTCACATATGAATTGCTGAATTTCAGTCAAAGGTATTTAATAGACTCATTCTGCATTGCTTTGAAAGACAAAAAATAAATGCACTATTTCTCTACAGCTATTCCTCAGGGTAGCTTAGTTAATTAGAACAATACCTCAGTTAACATAGTCTTTATTTTTTAAAATTTATCTTTATTGTTGAAAATATTAGATATCCTCTCTTTTCCCCATTGACCCCTTCCACCCTGCACCCACTCCCCACCCCCAAGGCCTTCACATAGACTTTAAAATCAAGTGCCTTTATAGTGACCTTATTTTTTAAATTTTTAAAAAATATATCTTTATTGATTTCAGAGAGAGGAAAAGAGAGGGAGAGAGAAAGATAGAAACATCAATGATGAGAGAGTCATTGATGGGCTGCAGCCCACAACCAGGGCATGTGCCCTGACCGAGAATCGAACCCCGATCGCCTGGATCCTAGGGCGATGCTCAACCACTGAGCCACGTCAACCACTGAGCCACGCCCAGCTGGGCTATAGTGACCTTATTGAATGGACACACACACACCAGACATACCTTCAGAAACCACAAGCGTTCCTGCAGAATGCTCCAGCCACCAGCTCCTGTTTAGCTAATGCCGAGCAAACTAGTGGAACTGCAAAATGTGTGAGTTTGTAGGAGCTTCTCACCCTTTAGTGATCAGCTCCCTCGGGAATCCACTTTCCTTGTGTTGCCGACAAGGCCGTTCCCGCAGGGTGTGAGGTGAGTCCAAGCAGGGCCCTCGTTGTACTTCGAGGGGAATGCCTTTCAATGTGACCTGTCAGAACTTGTATTTTTCACATTGCGTGAACCAAAGAGTTGTGTGAGGAGGATTTTAGGCATCATTATTTTGAAGTAGGTGATTTCTGGGGGCAGAGGAACCTCTGAATCATGAAAACACACACACAAAGTGATCAGAGGGACTTCTCCCCGAAGACCCGCATCCCTGGAGAATGGACTCAGCGGCTGCCAGAGGCAGAGAGCCTGGGGACTTTCCAACAGGGGCAGCACCCCCCTCCCCCAAACAGCACAGGCGGACTCCCCTCCCCCTCCCTGAAGAGAGATCCACAACTCCTCCCCCACTCTCATCTCTAATATGCTTCTTTTTAATTGCTTGTTTAGAGAGGAAGGGAGGAGAGAGGCAGAATCACCCATCAGCTGCCTCCTGCACGCCCCCTACTCGGGGTCCAGCCCACAACCTGGGCGTGTGCCCCGACTGGGAATCAAAGAGTAAAGAGCTGTTTTCGCACAAGGGTCAGGCAGCCTCACCGAGCTCCCGGACGCGCGAGGCCAGCCTGCCAGTGGGAGGGGCCCTGCATAGCCCAGAGGGTGCTCCTGCCTCGCGTTCAAGGCCACCAGTTAGCCGAGGGGAGCCAGGCCTGAAGAGCCCACCGCTGGAAATGAGGCAGGTGTCAGGAGTGACCTTGACGGGCGATGACTGAAGACCAGAAAGGAACGAGGACCTGGCAGCTGGGATAGATGAAGGTCCAGGCCACAGGTGCCTCCCTCCCCATCCTTAGTACTTTAGAAATCCCTGGACTTGAGATGTAATCCATTAGAAAGCAGCAGAGAGACAAGGGGAGCCTAACTGTTCCCACCACTTGGCAGAACGGAGTCTCCTGGTTGAAATTAAGTTGCTTTGTACAGCTGACTTTGTCGATCAACATTCATTCTTGCTATAGCATTTTCTTGGTTTTAAAAGTTAATATACTAAAGACATCATAGTTTTGGAAATTCTTTACTATTGCTCGTTCCATCGGGGACATTTCTTTAAGAAGGAGACGCAGCCCTGGTCAGGTAGCTCAGTTGGTTAGAGTGACATCTGGATACGCCAAGGTTGCGGGTTCGATCTCTGGTCAAGGTGCATACAAGAATCAACCAATGAATGCGTAAATTAGTGGAACAACAAATCGATGTTTCTCTCTAAAATCAATCAATCAATGAACAAAAGAAGACACACGTTTAATTGAGAGTGTGTCGGGGGAGAGGGGCTTCAGGGCAGTTTTCTCTATAACTCTCTATGACACTCCAGCTCATGCATGTGTCTTAAACAGCTGAACTAAATACGTACAACCACCGACTCTTTAAACATGATACCTTAAACATAATAGTTGTTCAAGAAGTGTTTGTAGAAGAAATAGGGAAAGAACATGCTCCAACTTCTAACGTAAATTTTTTCCAATAATGGGACGCCAGGAACCCACCGTCATTTCTGTAGTGCACTGTGACATGCAGGTGTGTGGAATGTCATCGTGTAAAGCAGGAGTAATTATACCAGGAGAAATGTGATTGTCTAGAACATACTGTCTGCCATATAAAATCACAGCCACTTTAACGGTGGACTGTAGTTCTGTCAAATTTTTCTTTACATATTTTAGGGCTTTGTTTTTAAGGCACACAGGATTTGCACTGTTACACCTTCTGGGTGAATTTAACTTTTTATCATTAAGGTCTGGTCCTCTTTATTTGTAGTGATACTTTTGCCTTAAAGTCCTTTCCCCCTTGATGAACACAGCAACAGCTGCTCTCCTTCGGGTTGTGTTTGCCTAATTTATCTTTTTGTATTCCTTTACTTTCAGCCACCCTTTGTGTTTGAGGTATGTTCCTGTAAACTCTATATTTTCCTCTTCCTTTTTTAAAATTCTAAATTAACACTCTTATTCTTTGAGCTGGAGAGTTTGGGTCCATTTCCATTTCTCATGACCAATGACGTTTTCAAGGTTTTATTTTGAAATAATTATGAACTCAAAGGAAGTTGAAAAGGAATCACTATGCACATTTAAAATTTTTGTTTCTGCTGATTTTATTTTATGCTATTTGTTCTCCTTCTACGTGTTTTTGAAAGTCATCATTTACATGACATTTACCTTGTCTATCCTATGTCAACTATTACATATATTTTTGAGTTACTTATTAAGAGGCTAATAACACCGCAATTGTTATTTTAGGTGGCTACTATTTTGCCAGGTTCGGGGAGTGCCAAGTTTCTTGTTTAGGCACTGAATGTTTCTAGGGACCATAACACATATTAACTTACTGCTTCAGAAAACACAAAAAATCAAATTAACAAGGAATGACACAGCTATCAAATAATGCGGGACTTGAATTGGTAAGTTAAGCTCTGGAAGAATTGTTTGAATTTCACAACCATTATTCAACGTGGCCACTAGAGGGAGATCACACACAGCTATTCTCAAAATAGTAATCTAAGTCTACATTTGTAATTCCCTCAACAATATTTTTTTAAAAAACACCTGTAGCCCGGCCGGGCGTGGCTCAGCGGTTGAGCGTCGACCTAGGATCCAGGCGATCGGGGTTTGATTCCCGGTCAGGGCACATGCCTGGGTTGCGGGCTGCAGCCGATCAATGACTCTCATCGTTGATGTTTCTATCTCTCTCTCTCCATCTCCTTTCCTATCTCTGAAATCAATAAAGACATATTTAAACAAAACAAAACAAAACACCTGTAAATAGTACACAAAGCTAAGAAATAAAAATCTCTCTACTTTTAAAAATGCCTAGAACCAACAAATGTTGTCGAGGGTGCGGAGAAAAGGGAATCCCCATGCACTGCTGGTGGGAATGCAGATGGGTGCAGCTACTGTGGAAAGCAGTGTGGAGTTACCTCAAAAAATTAAAAATGGAACTGCCTTATGACCCAGTGATTCCACTTCTGGGAATGAATCTGAAGAAACCCAAAACATTAATTTGAAAGAATATGTGCACCTCATATTCACTGCAGTGTTATTTACAATAGCCAAGATTTGGAAGCAGCCCAAGTGTCCATCAGTAGATGAGTGGATAAAAAAGCTGTGGGACATTTACACAATGGAATATTACTCAGCAGTAAAAAGGAAGGAAATCTTACCCTTTGCTACATCATGGATGGACCTGGAGAGTATTATGCTAAGTGAAATAAGCCAGTGAAAGAAAGACAAGTATCATACGATTTCACTCATATGTGGAATTTAATGAAGAAAATAAATTAACAAACAAAATAGAAACAGACTCATAGTGAGCAGGCAGACAGTTCTGGTAGAGGGGGTTCTGGGGTGGAGGGATTGAACGAAAACTTAAAAAAGAGAGAGAGAAAGGAAGAAATGGACAGGACAACAATGTGGTGATTGCAGGGAGGGGTTGGAGGTAGAAGGAGCATGGGGGAATAAATAGTGATGGAAAAAAAATAACATAAAGAAAAAAAGACATACAACTGCAGTCTCAAAATAGTAGACAAAAGCTATTAAGTCAAAGCAGAGATTGCCACATGGGAAAAGAAACCAAGACCCAAGTATATGTGGCTACAAGAAATGCACTTTAAACGTAAAGACACAAATAGATTAAACATGAAAAGGTAGAAAAAGATGTAACAGAAGGAATATTCTGGATCAGGAATAAAAAAGGTCCTTTTATAAAGAGGTTGATTCATCAAGAGGACCTAATAGGCCTAAACATTTATGCATATAAAACCAGAGCTTTAAGATTCATTCATGACACAAAAATTGATATAACTGCAAGGAGACAAATCGACAATTAGAGATTTCAGTATCTCTGTATTAGTTTCCTAGGGCTGCTGTAACAAATTACCACAAACTGGGAGGTGTAACACAACAGAAATTTATTCTTTCACAGTCCTGGAAGTTAGAAATCCAATATCAAGGTTTAGTAGGATACAAAATCAATGTACAAAAATAAATTGCATTTCTATATACTAGCAAGGAACACTTGGAAACTGAATAAAGAAATAACATCTATAATAGCATCAAAAATATGAAATCGTTAGGAATAAATCTGACATAATAGATCTAATGCAACCCCAATCAAAATCTCTGCAGGTTTTTTTTGGGGGGGGGGAGGGTAGACACTGACAAACTGATTCTAAAGTTCATATGGAAATGCAAAGGACATAGAACAGCCAAAACAACTTTGAAAAAGCAGAACTAAGAGGACTAATGCTACTGGACTTCAAGATATTTTAAAGCTATAGGAATCAAGACAGCGTGGTGTTCCTGTGACTCCATTTCTCTTCTTTTTTAGATCTGTTGGGGGTTCCTATACTCTTGTACTGTTTACACCTACGTCTCTATCTATATTTGCCTAATGTAAAATATTTTAATTGAGATTACATTAAATTATAAAACTACTTAAGGAGAATTTACATTTCTATAATATTCAATAGTTTTCCCATGAAAACCAATGGATGTTTCGTGACTTTTATTCATAATAGATACTTTGTTTTCTTGGTGCTATTTTAAATGAGATTATTTCTTATATTTCTCCCAAGATTGTTGTTTGCATATAGAAAGACTATTGGCTTTTTTATATTTGGACTGAATCAGGTTAAAGAAGTCTCACACTGCTGCAACAATTTTTCAATTGACTCCCTTGAGTTTTCCAGGTCAGAAATCAAATCACCTGTGAATTATTATCATTTAAGTAAAATGATCTTTCCAATTAATGTGCCCCTTGCTTTTTTTCCTCTTGTTTAATTGCATTGACCCGCATCATCAGAAAAATGTTAAATAATAACGGACATAACGGACAACCCGTGTTCTTCCTGACTTTAATTGTAATATTGCTAATGTTTCCTTGTGAAGCATGATAGTTGGCTTTTTTGGGGGGCCATATAGTGTTTTTATTGTATGGCTGTACCTTTTAAAACTATCCATTTTATTCTATTTTATCAGAAATTTTAAAAATCAAGACTGGATTTTACACAAAAGTAAAAAAAACAAACCCAAACCTAAAATGAACCATGAAAATAATCGACAAATTGGACTTCTTAAACTTCAATTAGTCAATTACACCATGCACCAGTTTGCCACGGTTGCCCTGAAAAAAATTACCAAACACTGGGGACTTCAACATAAAATTATTTTCTCACAATTCTGCAGGCTGGAAGTAGAAAATCAAGGCTGGCGCAGGTTTGGCTTTCCCCAGGCCTGCCTCCTGGGCTTGCAGGGGCGGGCTTCTCACAGCGCCCCCCCGCGGCAGTCCTCCGGCGATGCTGCAACCTCCCCTCTTACAGGGACACCAGTCCTATGGGATGGGGCCCACCCCTAACGGCCCCGTTTTACCTTATTTACCTCTTTAAAGCCCTGTCTTCAAACACACTCTCCTTCAGAGGTACTGGGAGCCAGGACTTCAACATCAGGATTTCAGGGGGCAGCGCGATTCAGTCCACAGCACACGGGTGAGCGTGGGAAGGGAGACCACGGCCCGAGAGGGAAAAGAGCCTCACCCAACCTAAACGGGGTGAAGGCCTGGGCGAGGTTAGGGGCGCGGTTGGCAAGCGTGTGAAAACGCGTTCGACGTTACCCCCGCGGGAACGCGTATTGGGTTCGATCGCGGGCAACCCCCGCGCCTGCAGCCAAGGATGAGCATTTCCATGATGCAACCTAGAGAAAAACAAATTAAAAAATCCCACGGTGAGCTACCATTACAGGCCCCAGGAAGCTACAATTAAAGAGGGTGACGAGCGGGGGGAGCAAGGGGGGTCCTCGCGCACCGCTCGCGGGGATGCGGCACGGTCCGGCCACGCGGGAAGACTATCGGACGGTGCCCGCCAAGGCCCAGGACCGCGCGCCCGCCCCGCGCCCCGCGACTCCGCTAAGACGCGGGAAGCTGAGCGCGAGCCTGGGGAGTCCTGCGGAGGCGGCGAGGGGAGCGCAGCGGGGCAGCCGGCGGCGGAGGGGCTGCGGGAGCCGGGCGTTTGCGCGGAGGAACAGAGGCGGCCCGGCCGGGAGCCCGTGGAGGCGGCGCCCGCTGCGCGCCTCGCCCCGCGCGCCCTCCGCTGGACGCGGCAGGAGCGGGGTGAGCCGGCCGCACGGAGGGATCAGAGCCGCCTGCGGGTCGGCTCCTCTCTTGCACCCGCCCCCCCTTCCCCTGCCCGGCCCAGGTCAGGGCTCAGAGAGCCCGGATATTCCTCGGGCGCCTCCCCGCCCGGCCACCAACTGCTAAAAGGGGCGCGCCCCGGTCCTGGCACGGGGGGCGCAGGCTGGCGCTCGCAACCCGCTCCCGGAGCCGCCGGGTGGGCTCGCGCCCTGCGGGTGGGGGTCTCCTCCCCGCACCGCTCCTCTCGGCCTGTCGGGGGCTCTTCCCCCGCGTGCGGAGCGGCGCTGCGGGGCGGGGCCGGCGGGCGCGGTCCCGTTGCCCGTGGCAACCTCCACGGCGCGGCGCGCGGAGCCCGCGTCCCGGAGCCCAGCGCCGCCTGGCTCCTCCTGGAACAGTAACGGGGACCCCCGGGGACAGCAGCCGAGGTAGGGCGGCCGGGGGTGGACGCGACGCGACCCGGGGCGTGAGCGAGGGCGGGGCGGGGCCGAGGGCGCTGGGAGAAGCCGGCTCCGACCCGGGCGCCCGACCCGTCACGCGGGTGCCCGACGGGCGGGCGGCAGGACGCCAGGCGCGGGGCGCGCGGACCTTCCGCGGGTCCCCAGCGGCGGCGAGGCCGGATGGGCGGGGAACCCGGGGAGCGCGCCCCCTCCTCCCGCAGGCTGCCCCCCCGCGCGGCGCGCTCCCCGACGGCCGCCCCTGCCCCGCAGTTCCGCCCCGCAGGTCCGCCCCGTCCGGGACAGACGGTGCCCAGGGAGGCCCCGCAATGGCTCGCAGGTGAGTGGGCTCCTGGGGCCGCGGGGTCAGCCGACGGAGCTTCTGCTGCCGGGTGCGGAGGGGGAAGGGGGGGAAGAGGGTGCGGGTCGGGTCGGGAAGGGGCTGGTCCTGCTTCGGGGCCGCAGGGAAAACCCGGAGCCCTCCGGGGGCCGGGGCGCGTCCCCGCACCTGCTTGCAGGGTGCATTTCTCCGTCTCCACGCGCCGGAGCTGCGGGCCGCGCTGGCGGTGGCTGGGCTCGGCGAGGGGGAGGTGCGGGCTCTCCCAGATGACGCGGTGCCTCTCGGCTGTCTTCCCTGCCTCTGGCCTGGCCCTCTGCTGGGCCGGCGTCTGTCTGTCTGTCTGCCTGCCTGCCTGCCCCGTGGGCCTGAGTTTGCTGCTCCGCCTGCAGCCCCTCCGTGGGGTGAAGAGGAGCCCCTGCTCGGCCTCTGCTTCTGCGGCGGCTACGCGAGGCCCCTTTCACCCGGCCCCACCCCCTCTCTGGCCTCACCTCTCTCGGTCCAGGAGCATCTTCCCCCCCAGCCCTGTGGAGTCACCGGCACACACCTCCTGCTGCCTCTCACCTGCGTCTCGGCTGTTCCCTCTCATGGCTTCCGTCCAGCTCGCCATCCTCTGTGCGCGCTCCCCCCGCCCTTTGCCCAGTCGACTGCTGTTCATCCTTCAAAATTCACTCCCCGCGTCGCCTTCTCGGGTAACTTCCCTGGCGCCCGTGCCCCACCCTGTAAGCCGCCCTCCTGGTCGCAGTGGCTGCGGTCGGTGCCCTGGGACTGCGCTCACACAGGCCCACGGTGGCACATTAGCCGTCCCCACCTGGACCAAACTCCTTGGCAGCAGAGACCTCCTCTCAGCCTAGTTTGGATCCCAGCTCTTTGGTAAGTGCTCAGTTCTCAGTAGGTGTTGATTGAATTTCTGAGTGAATTAAGCAGAATCAGGAAGGAGAGGGAGGGACGGGGCAAGAGGATGACTGTGATGCCATTTCTATGATGGAAACAAATCCTGGCCCCATCAACAGCGGGCATGGCCAGCCTTCCTTGTTCCCTTACCATCATATCTCACTTTGGGTCCTGTGGATCTTACGGGCTTTCTGCTGGTGGGGTCTACATTTCTGAGAAGATATTTCTGCCCCAAGCCACACCGACAGCTCCTGCACAGGTATGTCACCTGGCCAAGGGCCTTATGACTAGTACAGGTCATTCAGGCTGGACAGAGGGCCACGGAGCTGGGGGAGCTCTGCAGAATGGTTGTGCAGGGCAGGCATCGAGGAATCAGGACTGCTCCCTGCCCTCGGCCTTGCTCTCCAACCCCTGCAGTCCGGTTTCTACCACAGCACAACCCTGAGCCAGGCCAGCAGGGCGCCGATTTCAATCTTTATCTCCTGAAATAAAATGATACTTTATGCCAAGGGTCAAACCTACTCACTTTTTTGAGAATTTATATAATTTTAAATCAAGATTCACTTTGGTGGTTTTCCTTTTTAGCCGTATCTGGAAGCCATGTCTGAAAAACATCAAGAATAGAGGAAGAGAGAGATGCACTTGATGTAGGTAGGGAAGTGGCTGAAAGACAAGGTTGGAGAGGCCAGAAGTCCAAGCCCCAGCTGTCGGCCGGGCTTGCAGATCACCGTCTTTTCCCTGCGTCTTCATTCACACGGCCTTCGCTCTGTGAGTATCTGTGTCCTAATCTCTTGTTTCAAGGACACCAGTGATATTGGATTAGGGCCCTCTCTAATATGCTCATTTTACCTTACCTACCTCTTTAAAGACCCTATCTCCAAATACAGTCACATTCTGAGCTACTGGGGGTTAGAACTTCAACATACGAATTTCGGGGGGAACACAATTCAGCCTATAACACTTGCCAACACTTAGATTTATCAATCTTAATAGTTTTAAAAACCGATTTAATGGCTGTAAATGGTAATGTGTCATTTCACCTATATTGACATGTCTCTTTTCCATACTAAGTTAGGTCCTTTGTTTTAATGATCTCTGCAGCCCCACTGGAAAGCACATAGCTGGCATTTAGTAAATTCTAGTCATTTGAGTAACATTCTTAAATCAACTTGGAAACAAAGTGGTTAGGTTTTGTAGGGTTAGGCTGGTTAGAATTCTTATGACGAATATTTTCTTTCGATTTGTTCTTATTAATTTCAAGGTTTATTAGGTACACAGTGGTCATTTGTGTAACTAATTCCCTGTCTTGACCTCTCAGATGACATCTTATCAAGGCTCTCTGCTTTTTTTTCTTTTACTGTGAGTCTCTGCAAAACTATCCCTGATTTTTAGAAATCCCAGGTTAGGTGGGGACACAGTAAGCAAAATACAAAATCAACCTAATTTGCTTTGGTTCTTCCAAAGGTGTGAGTCAGTTGAGTTAAATGAAGGTAGAAAATGAACCTATAGATTGTTATCTAATTAGAAAAAAATGCTTGATCTAAGTGTTAAGCATTTGTTTTTATATAATCTTTCATGACTTTAAGAATGACACAATTTTATAAAATTTTAAATTAAGTTTGTCTTAAACTTATGGGTTCTAATTAAGAAGAAATAACTTCCCATTGAAACATTTTCCTGCCACCTTTCTCTTCCTGGATGTTGTAGCAGGAATGAGCTCTCTTCTGGACTGTGTACTTTGTATGTAATCATTACCTGAATCCTCCAGTTAGAATGTGAGCTCCAAGAAGTTAGTCCCTAGGACTTCATAGCCCTGTTATGTCTTATACATACATAGGAGATACTCTTTTAAAAGGCTGAAGAAATTACCCAACTTGTTCTTCACCATCTTCCCATAACTCTTAACAAGAAGAAAAATATTTAAAAACCCGAATGTACGTGGAAACTTTGCAAAGTAGCAGTGTCTGATCTTTCTGTCTCTCAGGGGTTGGAAAGGAGGGTTTCTTTTCAGTGCAGAAAAGGTTTGACTTGCATCTGAAGGACACTATTTGGACGATTTCCTGAAGAGGTGCAACCTTAGAAACAGTCCAGCTGGCATTAGTTATTTGGATCTCCCAAGAAACGTCCAGGATCACAGTGAAGAAAGAATCACAATCTTCTAATCCACTAAGTCCTACCAGACCATGGGTAAACTTTCAGGGAGGCTCAGCTCCTGAGAAGCCTGAGGTCTGTGGTGCAGTGTCTTCCTGCAGACTTTGCAGTAATGGACAAGAGGCAGACAGGTCCATAGATGGTCTACGAGAACCATCCTTCGTCTCCAATCCATTATTGAAGCCAAAGAGTTCTTCCTATATTTAAATCCAATCAGATTTGGTTCTTTGGGAACAAAAGTGCTATAGGAATGAAACTACTCTGTGGTTACTAAAAATTATTAGTATCATTATTGAAATTACTTTCATATAAGAACCAGTCTGCCTTCCCTGGCTGTGGAGGTTACCACAGTGTACGGAGGGATATACAAGTGCTAGTTTGGTATGACTCACTTTCCCCTGACCAACTGCTTAATTTTACCAGGGCCACACGTTATTTTTAGCTTTGGCCTTTTGCAGCACTTGACCTTTTGCTTGGATATAGTAATGTACTGGGGAGCTCAAACCCGCAGCCTTCCCTGTTCCATGAAACAAGGGATGTATGTGTTAGGTTATGTCTCCTTTGGAAGTCTGCAGTCCAGATTGGTCTTTTAGGACAAAATAAAACTATTTACATTCACACACACACACACACACACACACACACACACCCCTTTGGTAGCATTGCCTTCAATCTTCAGATTATAATATTTTACGCAATACCTCTTTTGTCATCTGCTGCTAGAAATTAGTAGAATCTTAGCATTTGTGAAAATGTTTTTAAAATATGGATAAAGATCTTACACCAAAATATTTATCCCACTTGTTTCAGAATAACAAAAGCTTAGAAACAACCTTGAAACATAGAGGAGGAGTTAAATAAATCATGAGCTATCCACCCAATGAAATACCATGAAGCCATTAAGAATGATGACCAATACTTTTGTAAGATGGGATAATGCTAATTACGGAAACTAAATGAAAAAATGTAAGTCCAAAGCTATAAACACCACGTGATCTTGACTGTGCCTTTGCTCGTCTCACTGCAACAGCCGCCTAAATGTGCTCACTCAGCCAGGCGTGACCCCTCCAGTCCCTTCCACATTGACGCCAGAGAGGTCTTCCTAAATTAGAGCCCAGTCTCATCCACTCCACACTTAACACTCTCCGATGTCTCCCTGCTGCCCGCAGGAAGTGTTCGGGTTCAGCAGCGTGGGGCCCAGAGCCCTCTGACACCCTGCAGCTCATCTCTGGGTGCCCTCCTGCCCGTCCAAAGCGCCACGTGGGCACCTGTAGCCTGGACGTCTGCCCGCGCTCCTCCTGACTAGGGTGCCGGTGCCTTCCTTTGCCTCGATGTCGCCTCAGCCTCCAGGTCTCCGGTTAGCCACTGTTTCCCTCATTCCTTCCCTGGCTGGCCTGTCACTCTCTGCATGTCCCCTTATTGCAGAGTCCTTGCCCTTCACTGGAGTTGCTGATCTCCTTGCCCATGAGAGCTGGCTCACGTCCACTATTTTGTCCCTGGCAGACAGCAGCCCAGTGTCGGCGCTCATTACATGTTGAAGGACAGTCAGCGGACCCGGCGGACAGCATCAGTGGGTTAACAGAAATTTTCTCTAAGTGACTGAGCTTTGGGTGGTTTTGAATTTCCTCTTTATTCTTCTACTAAAACAAAAATTTTATTGCGGTAAAAAACACATACTGTTTAAATTGCCATCTTAATTTTTAAATTTTTTAAAATAGATTTTTATTGACTTCAGAGAGAGGAAGAGAGAGGGGGAGAGAAAGAGAAACATCCATGATGAGAAAGAATCATTGATCGGCTGCCTCCTGCACGCCCCCTACTGAGGATCGAGCCCGCAACCCCGGGATGTGCCCTGACCGGGAATCGAACCAGTGACCTCCTGGTTCATGGTTCGACGCTTAACCGCTGAGCCACGCCAGCCGGGCACCATCTTAATTTTTAAGTGTACAGTTCAGTAGTGTTAAGTATATCCACACTGTTGTGCAACAGCTCTCTAGAACTTTTCCACCTTGTAAGACCGAAACTCTACCCACTCGGCACTGATTCCTCCCCTCTCCCCCACTAGACAGTAACCACCTTCCTGCTTTCTGTTCTATGATTTTGACTACTTTATACACTTCATAGAGAAATCATGCAGTGTTTATCCTTTTGTGACTGACTGATTTTGCTAAGCATAATGTCCTTAACGTTTATCCGTGTTAAAATGAATTTTTGAGATGAGCTCTGTTACCTCTATAACAGAAAAGAAGCTTTATATAGAATCCTGGGAACTAGAAGTGACTCTAGAATTTATCTGGACCAATTCTCCTTATCCTGAACTTTACTTTTCCTACATGAGAAATTCAAAAATCGAAAAGTAATTTGTCTCAGGCAAAGTTGACCCAAGAAATAAAAACAAGTAATAGAGGTAAAGGTTTTTAGTTCTTTCACAAAATTTACAGCGTTTCCTATGCTTTTTATTTTCTGTTCAACATTAGCTGTTTTAAAATAACTTGTCTTCTAATATTTCACTTCATATTTGAAGGAAACATACATCATCTATCTGTCAGCTGCTTTCTTTGTGTCAGGAGATGTGTCTCTTCAACTTCGTTTGTATAGTGCATTCCATAGGTGGCCAAGATTTTCCATTCTGGACCTGAGCATCTGGGCAGGATAAAAGCATTCTTTCAGTTTACAGGAGAATTGGGCCCCTGAGCCACACAGGTCTAGCCAGCTGGAGTCAAGTACAAGAGATAGTTTAGTTCAGCTGATTGCTATATGTAGCATTCTCTCCTCTCAGCCTGAAAGAGAAAGCTCTAAGTTAGAGTTTATCAGATAATTGCCAAAGAAGACCCTTTTGTTCTTAGTCCTGAAACTAATTCACGCATTCAATTAACGTAATATGAGTCCACCATGTGCCTTGTTGCCATTTAGAGACACATTTAAGACACACATTTTCTGAGTTTAGGGGGAAAGGGAACAGGGAAAACCAGTGGATTTTAGAGCTAAGGGTAAGGGCTCTTAGGAACTATGTGGTCGACTCCCCTCCTGCTATACACAGAAACGGAGCCCAGAGAGGGACCCAGGCAAGGAGCTGGTCAGCAACGGGCGAGAACTCGAGATGCCTGCTCCTGACTTCAGACCAAGGAGGGTGCCCCCCCTGACTGTATGGGGGCTTCGTTTAAAGAGGGACACAGAGATTCCCACTCAGCTTGCTTTTTATTACTATGCTTATTTCATAATTTCCTTGTCAACATGGCTTTCAGGCTTGTCTTCATCTCTGCTCTGGTTTCAAACCAGGAGAGGACCTCGAGATCTCTGTTCCACGGTGACTTAGAATAGGTTGGCATGGTGTCCCAGCACTGAGGGAGTTTGTGTTCCCTCCGCTGGGTGGGCCAGGAGGGTGATCCCGGGCCTCAGCTGAGGCGGCCCAGCCACGCACACTGCCCAGGCCTCGGTTTACGTGGAGACACTGCTGCTTTGGCAGGGATCTTTTGCCTGGTGCTTGCGGTTTTGGTTATGACCGAAAGGTAGTTCTCTTCCGTCTAAGTGTGAGGTCACAGTACACTTCGGCAGGCTTTCCAACATGAGCACCGCGTTTTATAGGCTAGCGTTTGAGGGAGAAGAGACTCCCCAGTCGCTTCCCGTGATTCATCCGTAGAGAACTCTAGAAGAACCTCAGGAACGGCTGTTAAACGGTACACGGCTTCGTACTTCATACTACTTTATGACTTTATAAGTTTATATTACTGATATGAAACTTAGTGGATCTAGGAACAAATAAATGATTGCAGTTCTCTGAAATGTAGGCAAAAATTGTATCATTATGATACTTTGTTCATAGGGTTCCAAGAGATCAAATAATACTCTTTGGACAAAAAAATTACCCCAAACTATAATGTGGGATGTTCATACTAATGGGGGAATATGTTTATGTGAATTAATTTATGGAAACATACATTGTGACATTTGTTCAATATTGTCCTGTAACTAGTACTAGAGGTTTAGATACTCAACAAAGTAATTCGAGCCACTGACAGGGCTTAGTGCGGCCCAGCCCTGTCCCCTGCGGTACCTGAGCGGATGCTGCAGCTTCAGAACCACCCAAGATGGCCTTTTCCATCATTACTCCCTGTGACGTAGATGGTCAGAGGTCCTGGGTTTCTCAAGTGTCATAGTCACCTGATTGATTTCATGCGACGCCAGGTCCACGCCAAGTCCCTATTTTCTGAACTGCCCTCTCTCCAGACAGAAAAGCTGACATGAATCTTCTCACTGATGACGTGCAGAGCGGGAGGCCCACCCAGGCCCTCCCCCTGAAAAGCCAGCCGGCCAAGTTAAAGTGGGTGAGCGAGGGGTCCAGGAGTGATCGGCTGAGCGTCCTGCAATAAGAGTCTCATTCAGCCAGAATATTTTCCGATTCTGGATGTACTCAAAAGAAGAGAACGGAATTCTTTATTCTGAGAGGCCTAACTATTAGTGCTTTACTTAAACCTATTCGAAGCTAAAAAACCGTCAGTTCAACCAAATCATGATTTTGTGCACACAGAACTCTGGCGCATAAGTAAACTCGGCGTGGGGAAATTGCAAGAGTAAATTATGTTGGCGTAAGTTGACCTACAGTTTAAAATCAAGAGACAGAGCCTGGCTGGTGTGGCTCAGTGGGTTGGCGTTGTCCCATACACTGAAAGGCTGCAGGCTCGATCCCTGGTCAGAGCACATGCCCGGGTTGCAGGCTCGATCCCTGGTCCCCCGGGCGAGCAGGAGGCAGCCAATTGACGTTTCGCTCTTACATTGATGTTTCTCTCTCTCCTCCCTTTCTCTCTAAAAATCACTAAAAATATTTTTAAAATAAATACATAAAATTGAGAGATAGAAACTAAATGCTGATAAAGCCTCCTTATGCTTTTGGGGTAATCAACTGGAAATATTCAATAATTAATTTGTCGTCCAGGGACTTTTAAATGAGTGGAACAGAGAAAAAGGCTGGTGCCGGATTCCTGACTTCGTATCTTCTTTTCATCATGGGATGTGAAATGATCATTTTTATGTTACATTTTCTATAGATTTTTTAACGAGAGAAAAATCAGCCCCATCTCCACTTTAACTGGAATTGAAGTCAAATTGGCAGATTTGTTTCAATATATTTTCTCTTCTGCCTACTCCAGGTTATCTAGGGATACAGTAGAAGAACGCACATGTAAGTTCCACTCTCTTATACCAGAAATGGGACCATTTAAAAAGTTCTATTACCTTATAATTTTGAGTTGTTGAAGGATGTTCAGGAAGTTAGAAATATAGCTACCAGAGTCCCTATGACAAAGTACGTATTTTTTTGTTTTTCGCTTATTTTTGACAGAAAGATTAATAAATTAAAACATCATTAGTTAACAGGAATTTCAAACAGCCATTGCAAGCAAGTAACAAGAATTTACATATGTTTTCTCAATAAAGTGCTACAAATAATGGGACCTTTGGTGATTTCACTTTTCCACAGTGCACATCAAAGGATCAAAAAACAATTTTTTTTGTTTCTCTACAATAAAATTGCTGATGAAAATTGGTTTTACTTAAGTTTACAAAAGATAACTGAATTATCATTTTAAGAATTTCTGAAATTAGTTGATCGTAGGTGAGAGATTGTAGATATTTTCCCGCCTAGTCAAAAACTACCAAAGGTAGTTTTTGCAATGGTAATATTCAGAATTAATAATTTTATTTCCTCCTCTGTACTCATATGTCTTGTAATCAAATAATTCACTTCCCTGATTCTGTATTTTATGAATCAGTTCATCATCATTAAAGGAGAGGTTTAATGATGTTAAAGGAGAGGTTTTTATTTCTGCCTGGTAACCATGAAGATTTTTAAGCCACCAGGTGGCAGAGTCTCCTTGGATTAGATTGAATTGCATTTTCTACTGATTGCCAAATGTAGTTTATAGTTAACATGAGTTGCCATGAAACCTTTTACTCATGTACCCCTAAAATGATTTAGAAAACATGCGCCCTTCACAAACTTTTAAGTTCATGTGTAAAATTACTCAACAAAAGTTTAGATAATAGAAGAGATATAACTTCTGACATACGGCAAATCCTGAAATTTTAAAATAAAATTGTTAATATCATTCTTTTAAACAAATCAAATTGAATACAAAGTACTATAGAGATTTGATAGCCACCATCATCTATTTTTTAAAATTCCAGAACAAGCTTATTCTTTACAGTTGGCTATGTTACATCACTCCTTTTACTCCTTGACATCCTGTTTCCCATTTTATTTCCTCTACAGAATTTTTTTTTTTAATAATATATCTTTATTGATTTCAGAGAGAGGGAAGAAGAGGGAGAGAGAGATAGAAACATCAATGATGAGAGAATCATTGATCGAGCCCACAACCTGGGCATGTGGCCTGACCGCGAATCGAACCCCAATCGCCTGGATCCTAGGTCAACGCTCAACCGCTGAGCCATGCCTGGCCGGGCCTCTACAGAATTTTATAATAATATAAAATGTTTTGTGCTTGAAAGCTTTGTTCACCCATTAGTCTTCTCTGTGACAAGAGTATGTATGTAAATGAAATTAAATGTTTTGTATTTCCTGTGACCATAAAGTACTGTCAAATGTTTATATTTCTAAAATTCTAATACATGTTAGTATATGTTTCTAAATTTGCCCAGTATACATTTATTCTTTCATTAATTTGGAAAATCCCGAAAAACGTAAAAAAGAAAAATGACCCTTAATCATACCACTTAAATGATATTTATAGAGAATAAATAATATACAGCAACCCCACTTTTGCTTATCTCTTACCAATTGGCCTAGATAATTTCTGTTAAGTAGTTGATGCCCATTCTCTCATGTTTTTTCTAAGTTTATAGAGATCTATTTATACCTTTAAAATTTGGAGCACAAAATATTAAGGTGCTTCCAATGTTGCCTTTTAAGAGATTCTTTCCTAGCATCAAAAACACAGTGTTCCATTGGGGGTATGTGCGCGCACGCGCACACACACACACACACACACCCTACTCAAACATATATACATACATATACACATGTAGTAGATGAGGGAAAAGGACCACATTTTTAAAAATCCTAACTGAGATAGGATATTGCTGATGTTTAGAGCTAACCCCTTGGAAGTTTAGGAAACTGCAGAGTTAGTGGGAAAACAGCTCTCCCCAAGACCACCCTCACTTCTGGCACCAACTGCGTGTTCTGGGATGTTCCCCAAACCCCCTGCGGGTCTGATAATTTGCTCATAGGACTCAGAACATACTGAAAGCTGTTATATATATGGCTTACTACAGGGAAAGGATACGGATTAAAGTCATCCAAGGGGGGAAGTGCATAGGGCAGAATCCAGGCAAGATGCTAAATGCGGAGCATCCATTGTGTGCTCTCCATGGGGTCTTGGATGCGCTTTCTTGGTATGTGTGTGTAACAGATGGAATATTGCCAACTAGAGAAGTTCACCTGAGCCTTGTGACTCAGTTTTTTATTAAGGTTCCATTGTGTAGGATGATTGGTTGCTTATGAGGCTAATCTCATTCTCCGGCCCCTCTGGTCAGCTGATAATGTGGGACCAAAGCCTCCACCTTGTATTACATTGTGGGGCTGTCGGGCGTGGTCGGCTCCGACCCTACATACCACTTGCTGTGGCTAGCTTCACGTCTATCTCTCGTTCTTAGACTCCCAGCATAAGCCAAGCTCGGTCTGTCAGCTCTAAAACTCATGCTCTTCATGAATGCTCTCTACACATTCTGGACTCATTTTAGATGCTGCATATTGAATATAGATTTTGGCAGGTCGTGGAAAGGGCAAGAGCTGGGGAGAGGGGGTGTAAAAAAGAGATGAAGTCTGGGACTTACTTTGTCAGGGGCTGTTCATGCTTCCAGTTTCTAATCCTCTGGACAGACTGGGTTCCTTCATAGCTGGTTCAGGGTAGTCAAGCCAAACTGGACCAGCATAACTACAAATCCGGACACATAACTACTTCAGATAATCTAAGCAGCTAGCAGGCTGTTCAGCTTACCACATGCCTCTGCCAGCGTTTCATAGGATCCTCCTTTTGAGAAAGAATGTTAGAGAGTGAGTTCCCCAGACCTCGATGATGTGAAGGCTTAGTCCTTAATTTTACATGTCATTAGTACTTTTGTTGGTACTACTTATGTCAGATCTCCTCATTAAAGCCATGTAGTTATTTGGGACTTTGTCCTAGTGATTAACACTACTTATGCTCAGCTCCCTTCTGAAATCTTTAATACACTGTTATTTCCCAACTGGGCAGATTAGATTTCCCTTAGTTTACTTAAGCTGTATGCTTGGGACATTGGCTGTCTCACATTACAAGTTACATGTTCTACTAAGGCCTTTCCTTCTACTTGCGGCCCGAGTCTCTGTCGTTTTTACAGCAAAGATGAAATGCTCAGTGGGATCATTAAATTATAATCTAATCAGCAATATGGTATCCAGGATTGTATAATTCTCCTGAATTCTGCGTCTTTGGGTTTTCTTTTGTCATCGTTGTGTTGTGTTTGAAAATCCAAATGATCTTGATTATTCAGACAGATGAATTATGCGACTATATAACCTATTAGAAATTGTGCACTTTTTAATAAAGACAGATTTGCATTTTCCTCTTTCTTTAAGAATCAAAGGCTGAAACAATAATTTAGCTCTAGAATGCATTGCTATGGTATTAAGATGAATTGGGGAAGGAAGAACCGAGCTAGAGAGGAAGTGATAGTAATCTTTGCTTAGCAACAGGCTGTTTTCAACCAAGGAAAAGAAGACCCTTATACAAAGGCCAAGACTCTATTTTTTAATTAAAAAAAATATTTCATGACAGTTAAAGAATTTCTCAGCCTTTTCTTTGACCATAAACAATATCAGAATATGAGATCTACAATTTTCTGAAATCTTGTCCCATTTAAATTCCTAAAATGTTTCTCATTTTTAAATCTGAAAAACACTAAAACACCTTTCTCCTGAGGAGTTCAGTGTCATGTTCTGATTTGTTCTAATCATCCTACCATCTGCTACCTTATGATGAGAAGGTGATTGGCATCTAGCATCAAGTTCCACCAGTATTAAAGTTGGAAAGTTCAAATGCAGAGAGATTAAGACATTGGTCCAGAGTCAGGCAAATGCTTAGTTGGTTTAGATACTTGGTTTTCCTAACCAACTTATCCAGGGCTTGGAAGAATTATTCTATTTTCTTTTTTTTTAAGTACCTAGCTTACTATCATTAGGAACTTAGTCTCCCTATAAAGTTTTTATGCTCATTTTAATGTAGCCATTTAGAATTAAGGCCTTGATAATCATGAAAACATTCCAGAGAATGTTTCATATATAAAATATTTTTGAGCAACATTTTAAAAAATCAAGATAAAAATATTACAACAGCTATGTCTTTCTTTCTCTCTAAACCCAACCTCCCACCCCCCAAAAATAACTCTGCTGAAAGAAGATCTCAGTGGAGGTAAATATAAATATATTTTCTGTGTCCCATGAGTAAGAACTAATTCATGAGAAGGAACAGGGAGGTATGGCAGGAAAAACCAGGAATGAGTTACAGATGTAAAAACGGAAGTCAGTTAAAATATATGTACTAGAAGAGACATAAAATAATAAATTCTGTTTCTTTGGAGTCTTATTTTTAATGTGTTTCATAAATTTCTATCTTACAGTATTCTGTGAGTTAAGTGGACAGTTAATACTCTTCTTGGTATTTGACAAATGAGGTCACAAAGAGGTAAACTATGTTAGCTGTCCCCACAGCCTGGGAGCCTGCAGCTGAAGCAGTAAGAGAACCCAGGCCTTGAGCTGCGCCCATGCTCTACTGCTCTGCCTGTGGCGCTCTGGCCAGTGCATGGAGAGCGCCATCCCACCCTACAGGGGCTGGCCTGGCCCACCGAGGGGCCACGACAAGGAGTAGCTTAGGCATCACTCCGGGCAGGCACAGAAAGAAAACAGCTAATGGGTAAGAAGAGCCCAGTGATACCGATCAGTGGCTCCCCAGGGTTGAATTCAAAACATGTTCTGCTGTCTCCTGGGTGCCAAGATTTGACAGGAAGGGCAAAGGACAACTTGAACAATGTGGGGTGGGCGGGTGAAATCTCCATTCATTGTCGTTCACGTGGGAATGGAGTGCTCAGAATGAGGGAGATCTTGACAAGGCTCCCTGGCAGTAGCAGCCTCTTGTTTCTTATCAGAAATGTAATACTCGGCCCCTCTTTCTCTTCGCTGCTGGGGTCGGAGAGAGTGTGAGGGGAGCACACTGGCACCGGAGGGGAGAGACTTTTGTGTAAGAGGACCTTTGTCCTAAATGGGAAGAAAATGGGAGAGTGAAAAGAGAAGATTCAAAAGGAAAGGACAAGACTTAAAAGTCAGAAAAACACTTCAGAAAATAGGCTAAGAGAAAAAGAAAGAAAGTGGCCCTAGGTCACCAGAAAACACCAAATTGGGGTGGGGAGGAGGTTTGCAGTAGAAAGAATAAAAGATCGTTCAAGAAGCTAAATTACAAGGAGAAATTAGGCGCAACCAATATATACATTAGTTAGGGGTAAGTTTTATAAATTATGGTACAGACACAGAATGGAATACCATATAGGCTCTTAAAATGAATTAAGTATACAAATATTAACACAGATATCTAAGGGTGGTTTAGTGAAACATAAAATGATAGAATATTTTCAAATATACTTTTATTTCAAAATAATTTATGTTAGTATATATGGAAAAACATCTGGAGAATGAAGCATTAAGCAGCCAAAGGTAGTTATTTCTGCGAGAGGGAGGGAGCGATTATTGGGAAGGAGGTTATGTTTTATATTATACATTTGTGTATTCAAACCTCTTTAAAATAAAACTCAATTTCCATTGTATATTACAAAAAAATTAACAAATATAGAAATGTTGCAAAGAAGAAATGTAATACATATGAAATTGAAAAATGAATATTTTATTATTTGCAATAAAATTTAACATTGAAGTAATTTATACAGAGGTGTGTATATATTTGTATCTATACCTATACCTAATATCTTTATTAATGGTGATACCAAAGTAGAAGTTTATTTTCATTTAAAAATATTAGTTTAAAAAGACCCAGTGATAGACTTTTAATAGGTGATGATTTTAAATGTGTTCTGTATTACATTGTACTTTCTCTAAAACAGAATATTAAACATAATCTATAATAACAATATAACTTGCTTATTGACGTAACTAATTTTTCAGTGACTGAATATTTTCTTTAGAATTAACATAAATTATTCCCTTCAGCTCTTCTGCTACATTTTGTAACTCTCATAAAGCATTTCTAATTGCTTTTAATTAAGGACAGTCCTTCCCACAAGAGAATCACAAAGCCCTAAGCAGAAAGGGAGAGCAAGAAAACTTTACAAGTATATTAAAGTACACTAAACAAAAATATTTTAAGTCAGATTTTCAGAAAACAGCAGGATGTGGAAGCTAACTAGACTGCAATTATCGGTCTGCACAGATGGGTCTAACTGCCCTAAATTTTGAACTAACTAGATTAGGTTACATATGAAAAACGAGAGTCATGATAATAATTCCTCCTGGGAGTTAGATACTCATCCACTTAGCATTTATAAAAACCTCCAATGTGAAATCAGACTGAGACGCTATCTCGTGCCAAACTGTCAAATCTCAGACACAGTCTCAATCAAAAAAGACTGAGAAAGGTTAGAAACAGTGTAAATCCTTCGTCGTGTTCAAAATGACGCCGAGGCTGTGCTGCAGTTGGTTTGCATGTTGCAGTCCGGTCAGATAGAGTTCTCTTTAATAGGATTTCATTAAATCGCCCACTCCCAGAAGGCTGGGGCTCTTAGGTCCCAAATCAATGCATAAAATGAATCGTCGAAGAGGAAGACACGCTGGAGCTTGAAACAGGACTTTGGAAGCTTCTGAGGGCCTGGGTTATCCATTTCCAGCTGGAAGCAAAGTAAAACTTCAAAGATATTTCTCCCCCAGGTATTGTAAAGAATCGGAGCCCAGGCAGAGGAGACCTCAAGAGCCGGGGCGAGGGAGTCAGCTCGGGTGGGGCAGGTGGGGGTCGCGGGCAGGCGGGACCCTGGAGGCGGCCGGAGAGTCCCCCTCGGGCCACCTGCAGCCAGCCGAGGTCCTAGGGAAACCCGCCAGGGGGACGCGCCTTTGGAGAAAGATCCTGGTTGTCAACAGCCCTCGAGCTGTTTTGTGTTGTAGGAACAACCCTGAAACAGACACCACGAGGGCAATTTGACACCTACGTGGGCGAAACCGAGCACAGGCGCTGCTGCAGGGCCCGTGCGCTGCTCCTAAGGCCAGGGCGCTCCCAGGGGCGGCACGAGAGTTCCCAGCGTGCCCCGCGCCCTCCCGGCGTGCCCCGTGGCCTCCCAGCATGCCCCGCGGCCTCCCGGCGTGCCCCGCTGCCCCTTCCCCAGCGCCTTCCTCGGGCCCGTAGGGCGCCCTCTGCTGCCCGCAGCCCCAGGGCCGCCCGGGCGCCCGCTGGGGCGCCCTCGCCCCCGCGTTGGGGCGGCGGGCGGTGTGCGGTAACGGCTTCCAGGTAAGGTTAACACCCAGTTCCTAAATGCCGCCTCCCGCGGGAGCTGACGCGGCCTTCACGGTCCCGAAAGCCGAGGGCCCCACGGCCGAGCGGCCGGGGAACCGGCCTGTCCCGCCCACAGCCAGGCCGGCCCAGCTTGGGCGCTTGGGAGAGCCCCTGCTCGGCTCGGCCTTTCCTCCTCCTCCGTCCGCGCGCATCTTCAGCGGCATCCCGTCTCTCCTGTTCTTCGTTGTTTAATTGCTTTCTTGCCCCCAGTAAGTCAAGTCAAATCCTATTCCGCAGAAACCGAGTTTTACTTCTGGAGGAACAGGGAATGCAAAGGGCGCCGGAGGAAACGAGCTCCGCCTTGTTCCCTTGCGGCCTCGAAGGGAATGCAAGCTGTACCCAGGTGCATGGTTAACCTCAGGAGTGCCCGACAGCGAGGGACCGCCGCAGGATTTATGGAGCAGCTTTGACCCTAGAAGCAGTTCTGTCGGTTGGCAGGTTAAGCGTGATGGTTTTACCGGCTCTACAGGGGAAGAAACAGCCTCGGAGAGGTTCCCGGACTTGCTCAAGTCTCACGTCTAGTGAGTGGCAGGACTCAGGTCGCCAGCCCAAGACTTCCCACGTGACTACCTGTGCTGGCGATTTTCAGCCTTTTTCATCTCATGACAGGCGTATACTAATTACTAAAATTCTGCAGCACACCAAAAAATATACTTTTTTGCTGATCCGACAAAACAAAGGTATAGTTTTGATTCATCCACACCTGACGTCTATTGTGTTGGCTGTTATTTTTTTATTTGACCATCTAAGGGAAAAGAGGCCAGTGCCTCTGACTAAATAGTCAGGCGTTGTATGTTTTAAACATTCTGGGGGCACCCCAGTTGAAAATTGCTGACCTATACTAACAGATTCCTTAAAAAAAAAAAGCCATATTCAAAGCCCTTCACTTGTGTTCATTTGGGGTAACATAATATCATATATCTTTTTCTGTTTTAGGGTACTCTCATTTAAAAAAACAACAACAACAAAAACAAACACCACCCATATATCTCAAGGTGATGTCCCAAAAGGCAGCTAGGAGTTCCTGGGCGGGGGTTTTGGAGTGTCCCTGGACCACCTGTGGTTCACAATACCAGGATCACACTGGAAGCTCTCACAGCTCAGGCTTAGCTGCAGCTCGTCCCTCTGGGACCCTTCAAGCCCAAACCTATGGATCATCTCCCAGGGTAGTTTCAGCCTGACTTTGGAGCACAATGTGGGAAAAGACAAGACATTACTTACATGCTAGGAGATCTGGGTTAATGGGTTTTCCATCACCCTAGGATTGATCAGTATTTTTTGATATTGTGCTTTTGTTTTAACATCTTGTAATGTTATAAAAGTATATTTCTGGGACATTACCTTAAATTATTTCTGAATTTTGAAGTAAAGCCTGAAAATATCTTTTCCAGAGCCTGTGAATTTATTATTTATTTTATAATAGTACCCATATGTTTTCCGAGAGAACATGGTATTAAAGGTTTTGACAGTAGTGAGGGGAACAGAAGTGATGCATTGTTTTCCCTGTGCTGTATGTCATTGTCTGTATTTTAAAGATAAAGTGGTCTAAGATAAAGTGGTCTAATTGGAAAAAAGTTTGATGAAAGTAAAGAAAGTCTTAAAAACAAGCCCCAGGTACTTCTTTAAAGAAAGAATACTATTCTTAAATACCTTTAAAATATTAAATATGATTTAATCACAATCTACAATACCTTAAGTTTTCTGTTGGCTCGTGATAGCAGAGTAGACAGTTACCAACCTGATTGATTTGAAAGGCAAAAACACACCTTTCCAAAATTTTCTGTCACTCCACCATAGAGCCTGAAATTCTCACCTTAAGGGACCCAGTTCTTTGAGTCAGAAGGTACTGATCCACAGAAGAAGCTGTTAAGATATTAATATCTCTGAGAGGGTAATACTTTGTCATTTAATGCTTAATTCAGCATTTCCCAACTAATGTATCGGAGGAATACTAGTTGCATAGGATGGTCAGTTTTCCCTGTTTCAGTGAAAGAGGTATTCTTTCTCTTGTATACCTGTGTCCTTAATCTTTCTTTCACAGGATCCATTGATAATTCCCTCTGCCTTTTCTCTGTTTTTAACCTCTGCCTTGATAATTGCCCCTGTCAGCATTTAACAGTGCTCTTCTTACTTATCTTAAAACAAAAACCGAACCCCTCCACACACACAACCCCATTGACTTCATGTCTTCTTATTTGTCTTTTTCCCTTCTTATTTAAACTCTTGAAAGAGATGCACATTCTCTGTCTCTGTTACCTCAAGTTCCACTCACTCAACCATTACAGTATGGTTTGGGACCCTGTCAGTCCACTAGAGCTGCTGTCACCAAGGTCATTGGCACCATATGTCCAAATTCAATAAAAATTCATAGCTTGCCTGACCTTTTAACTGCTTTTGAAATGACTGACCACTACCTCCTTCTCGAAGCACTCAGTGCTCCTGGCTTCCATGATCATTACTCTTGGTTTCCTTTCTGCCATTCTTTTCACTACTTCTTAGTCTCTCTTGCCTCTTCCTCTGTTCATTTCTTAAATAGATCTCTCTTCAGTGCCCTTTGCAACTCACTTGACATTTTTCTCTACAGTCTCATCTAATCCTGTAGTTTCAGATGGCCTTTATATAGTAGTGACTCCCAAGGTTGCAGCCAAGAGCTCTCTGGAGCTTTAAGATCCATGTCTCGAACTGCTTATTGGACACCTCCTCTTGGATATATTTAAGTCCAAGCTCAACATGTCTAAAACTGAACTCATGATCTTTACTTGCACCATCACACCCTGTTCCTCTTCCAGTGTTCGTCTCAGTTATCTTTTTATAGGTACAGAAACTGAGGCTCAGGGAATTACATAAATCATCTGAGGCCACATACAGCTAAGTGGCAGAGCTGGGATTCAAATGTTGGTTTAGTCAATCTGAAGCCCATGCTTTCTCCACTGTATTCTGCTGCCACTCAGAAGGCCTCTTGAGAAAAAGGGCCACATTGTCATTGTTAGGTTTAAGCAATTTATTCTAGTATTTTTTGAGGATTTTTAAAACCTGTACTCTATGTCAATAATAATATTACAATACACAATATTTGTATGATACTCCCTGTTTTTCAAGGAAGTATCATATCTTCTTATCCTGTGACCACTAAGTAAGCTGCAGAGAACTTATAGACCATTTGAGAGTTGAGAAAACTGAAATGTTAAAGGTAAGGGCTTTTACCATGATTGCACAGCTGTATAGTGGTGGACATAGACTAGATTTAGCTCTCTTTGACTTTTGGTCTCCTCCCCTCAGTATGCCTATGAAAAACCTGTTCATTTTCAAGTGTTTTTTAGGTTAAGAGTTTAGGTCCATGTAAAACTAGAGAATTAATTTTAATTTCTCAGACAAAATGCTGAAGATTTATTAGTACTGGTAACTTCATCGCTAAAAAATGAAAAAGAAAAGGGAATAACAAGGAATAAAATAAAAAGTATTATGTGTCTCATTAAATAATGGGTTCTATCCTTTCGTGTAATTTTATGCAAGTGAAAAAGGACACCCACAACTGCAAAGTCCCTGAGATGCTATGCAAATCAAATATGCTGAAATACAAATATGTGACAACTTCATTCTTTGCAGCCTATGAAAAAGCCATTTTTGTGTGTTATTCTTGATGGTGTCTATGTTTTGTTTTGTAATCATCAAGGAAGTAATAATGAAAATGGAAAAAAATATGTGTTATTCTTTAACTGCATTGCTGAAAGAAAATATATTCCCCTCTTTTCCAAAAGTCAGCTGGGTTTTATCAGCTTTGCAAAATGATGACTGAATGCCTTCCTTGTTCACTATTCTTGCTTAAGTCATTCTTATTTATGCCAGTAATTCAGGGATTATGTTTTGATTGTTCTTGAGAGATGAAAACACTTTCTTGCTGATGAATAAACACTGCCAGTTGTTAAATATTTGTATGCAAAATGCCTTTAAAGCCATTATGAAATGCTTTGCAAGAGCATTAGGAAGCTGTTTTGCGAAAGGCACTTTTTTTCTCTACCTTTTCTTTCATGCTAAGCAGTCTAATTGAAAGGCCTTTCAGAGTTAACTTGTTTAAGCAATACCAATGTTTTAGTGTAATGAATAACTTTATAGAAGACAGTCACGCACAATTCAGCATTCCCGTATTTCTGTTTCTGTGCACCGCCAATGCAGGGATTCTGTGCTAGAATCTCTTTCTCTGAGAAAGCTGGAGCGATCAAAACCCTGATTAACCTCTGATATTCACGTGGTGCTCTTGATCTTGAGGACTGCAGCAGCAACAAAGCGTTAATGGCAGCCATATGCTTAGGGTATTGTGGGTATGGGTGACTCAGATGTGAACTTGGGGGGTGACTGGTGCTAACTGCTCTTTGTTTCAGGTTTGGTGTGGAGATTACAGATGAAGAGTTTGAGTTGCTACTGGACAGAATCCCCTCTGATGAAGATGGAAATGTCAGATACCTGACTCATGGCCGTGTTCAATTCTCGGTACTCCTTTTTCATGTTTTCTCATTCCTTAGTAGTTTTCTGTTCTTGTTGTTTTTAATATAGAAAATGGGCCCCTAAAAGAATTGAGATTATTTAAAATTTCTCTTTATTTATTTGTATCCCATTTATTAATATTTTATAAGTGACAAAGCTTTTCAAATAGCAGTGTTAACAAAAGGATCTTTTAATGTTGATCCATGATAATTCATTAAAAAATATTTCATATCTCAGCATCTGAAAAAAGGACATGAGAAGGGACAGTGTGATGGAGATGGGAAGAGAGTTGGGAAGAGAATAGCTGCAAGTGGAAAAGTCAGGTCCTGGAGATGAACCTCCCTAAGTGGCACTTAATACATTTCTATATGCATTGACCTTTTACTCCCTCACTTACCTCCCAAGTACTATCCATTTACAAGACTTCTTAACACCTTCCAAAGAGGTCCAGCTTGAACAGTAGGTACATGGCTGTTGCGAATGGTCATGTTAAAGCAGAGCAAGAATGCTTTCTAAGTATTCCTAATTTGTATTTCTCTACCATGGAACCCAAGGACTCACTCTTTTTCTAAAATATTTTTATGTATTTTACAGAGTAGTTCAAGGCTTAAGTATTTAAAATTCTGACTAGTATTGTCCATTTTATTCCTCAAATACCTGAAGAGATATTTGAGGACATACAAATGGCCAAGAGACATGAAAAAATGCTCAACGTCACTAATCATCAGAGAAATGCTAATTAAAACTACAGTGAGGTACCTTATACCTTCCAGAATGGCTTCATCAATAGATCAACAAACAACAAGTACTGGTGAGGATGTGGAGAAAAAGGAACCCTAGTATACTGTTGTTGAAAGTATCACAGATATCCCCCCTTTCCCTCCCATTGACATGTCCTCCCCACTCCCACCCCCTCCCCAGGCCTTCGCCGAACTATTGTCTATGTCCATGTGTTATGTATATATTCATATAAGTTCTTTGGTTAATCTGTTCCTCCCTCCCCCAACCCTTCCCTCTGAGATTGGTCACTCTGTTCCATGCTTCCATGTCTCTGGATCTATTTTGTTTGTCAGATTTTTTTGTTCATTAGATTCCACATATAAGTGAGATCATGTCATATTTGTCTTTCTCTAACTGGCTTATTTCACTTAGCATAATAATCTTCATGTTGTCTTAAAGGGTAATGGGTTCTTTTTTACAGTTGCATAGTATTCCATTTTGTAAATGTACCACAGCTTTTTTATCCACTCATCTACTGATGGGCACTTGGAATTTTTGGTTTCACGACTTACATTTAAGTCTTTTATCCATTTCGAGTTTATTCTTGTGTATGGTGCTCTAGTTTCAGTTTTTTCCATGTACCTGCCCAATTTTCCCAACACCATTTATTGAAGAGACTGTCTTTACTCCATTGTATGCTCTTGCCTCCATTGTCAAATATTAATTGAACATAATGGCTTGGGTCAATTTCTTGGTTCTCTGTTCTGTTCCATTGACCTGTATGCCTGTTCTTGTGCAAATATCAGGCTGTTTTGATTACAGTGGCTTTGTAGTATAACTTCATATCTGGTATTGTAATCCCTCCAACTTTGTTCTTTCTCAAGACTGCTGCAGCTATTCAGGGTCTTTTTGGGCTCCATATGAATTTTTGAAGTATTTGTTCTTGATCTGTGAAATACGCCATTGGTATTTTAATAGGGATTGCATTGAATCTATAGATTGCTTTGGGTAGTATGGGCATTTTAATGATGTTAATTCTACCAGTCTATGAACACAGTATATTCTTCCACCTGTTTATATCTTCCTCTATCTCATTTTTCAACATTCTATAGTTTTCCGAGTACAGATCTTTTACCTACTTGGTTAAGTTTATTCCTAAGTATCTTAATCTTTTTGTTGCAATGGTAAATGGGATTGTTTTTTAGTTTCTCTTTCTGAGAGCTCATTTGTGTATAAAAACGCCATCAATTTCTGGGTGTTGATTTTGTATCCTGCTAAATTGCCGAATTTGTTTATTAAATCTAGTAGTTTTTTGGTGGAGTTTTTAGAGTTTTCTAGGTACAATATCATGTCATCTGCGAATAATGACAGTTTTACTTCTTCCTTTTATTTTTTCATCTTGTGTGATCACTGCGGCTAGGACTTGCATAATTTCTAACATGCTGAATCCTCTTGAAATATAAAGGAATGAGTCAACTTACCATGACAAAATTCCAGGCATTATCAGGAAGAACAGGTTAATTGATGCCTAGTTATACTGTCTTGAAAAGGGGAGGGGATTACTTATTTGAAAATGTAGCTCAGTATATCCTTATCTGTGATTACTCACATTCATATGCTGAAAATATCTATTATTTGGACAAATCCTATGATGTGCCATTTACTATAAAATGAAGCTCTTAATGATGAGCATGAGTAATTTACCCTTTTTAGATAGTGAGAGAATGTATCAAATCTTCATTTGTATTGCAAACATTAAAAAAGAAAATAAAAATGGAAAATCTTAAGCCTGGAAAGCTGTGAAGAGACCCACCCATAGCTCTGCTCATCAGCACAACTTCTGCAAGGACATAGTATGTTTGCTGACTTTAAAATGTTTGTTCTTTAAAAAATTAGTTGCTTTTTATACAGCTGTATAAAGTTCTTAATGTTTCTTTGGCAGTGGAATATAATAGAATTTTACAACTATATAAAAAAAGCTACCTTTGCCTAAGAAACAGTATTTACTATGTGTACATAGTTGACTGACAAAATTCTCTACCATCCAGCACCCTAATTAACTGATGAAATAAACTACCTCAAAAGGGATATTATAGGATTTCCAAAAAGAAAGAAAGGGCAAAAGACACACACACACACACACACACACACAAACACACACCCTTCTGTGGCTCAAAACACATTATCATGGCCCTATCTGTAGACAACTTGCAATAATTGCCAAATACAATTTAGCGATAAGAAAAATCTTTCAGTGATGAAAAAATACTTGTACCCTCGATGGGTGGTAAAGGTACCACCTCTGCCCCCACAGTGGAAATCAGGACGTCCTCTGCCTCTATACCTCCCACAGCCACAGTTTGGACGAAGTGGGATTCCAAATGTTTCCACATTTAATAATCTTTCTTCAGCCCAGGTTGGTCTCTGTTCTCTTTTATCATCACAAGAAATACTATCAAGAAGGACTTAGTTTGTCATGATGGCAGTTGGGTCCAAGTGCATCTTCTTCATGGCATTTCCTTCACTGTTTTGAGCATCAACTCCTGAGTCTCCTTTATCTTCACCATTTATAGGCTTCTCCTGTTTCTCAAGTTTATCTTCCATTTTCAATTTAAGTTTATTATGAAACTCTGTCAATTTCCTCCTTGTTAAATTGTACATTTGTACTTTCAAAGTCAAAGTTTTTCTCAAGTTTCACAGTACCATCTTTCCGAATACCAAATTCCCTGCCACCTCGATGACCCCTCCATCCCCCTGCCCTCTCCTTGGAGCTGAAGGAGCACCTGGAACTATTTGTCTCTTGCTATCATTTCTGAGTTACTCATTTTTCGGTCTTGAAATTGTATTTTCAGCTTGCCTGTGCTCTTGATGTTCTATTGCTTTTTGGCTGGTAGATAGTAAAGGCTGGTTGATATAGGGCTCTTTCTCCCAAAAGGTGTCAGAGCAGGTAAGTGGGCCGAGGTGGTCTGTACTGCTTGCTCCATGGTAAGGCTTTTTCTCAAAGGAACTAACTGAGGGCGTGAAGGACCTTGAGATAACTCTGTTTTTATAGATCTCATATCCTGTATAAAAGCACAACCAACTGCACTGCTTTGGGACAGGGTACCGCTGTTTGATGTTTCTGTTCCAAAGGATGTGAAGGAACTTCCAGCACCAACAGCACCAAACTGCTACCCGACTAATGAACTTGGAATGAACTGACTGTACCTCGACATCCTGTCAAAAGGTCCATAGGAACCCACTGACTGGAGCGAAGAAATAGATGAGCCTTGTGAAGACTGAACAATAGCTGGGTCCTTAGGCAAAGAACATTGTGGTTTCAGAGGCCCACAAACAGTTAGGTCTTTAATATCACTTCCACGGAATATTACGTATTGAAAGACTTCATCTTGAGGTGGTATTGGACAATCTGCTGGTCTGTCTTCTGTACCAAAGGACCAGACTTTGGCAAGGGCTACGGTGGAGTTTTCGGTGTCGATGGTGTAGAGGATGCCCTCGTAGCAGACTTACCCCTTGGAGATAAGGCTGATCTTGCTACTGATGTAAGGAGTGCCCCCCCCCCCACTCATGGTGCCACCACCAGTCCCAGAGAGGCAGATGCCACACGAGCAGATCCCAGGCCGCGGTCGCCACTCTGCCCACCCATTTGCTCCATAGGTGCCTACAGCAGCCACCTCAGACCCAATACCACTACATTCTTATAAATATCTGAGTATTATGTAAGTGTATGTAAAGTCTAAAGAACAGATGGAGATGCCCTCACCATCTCCCCCAAATCTAGCTTCAAAAATAACCAGTCATTATTAATTCTAACCAGGAAGAAGACAGCCTGTGAAACAGTTTCATGGCCCTAAAATTTCTCACACATTGTCACAGTATTCTATATGGACTTTTATATTGAGCAGAAAATAGCCTTTAAAAATATTATATGTATACAGTTTGTTGTTTGTCCTTTGTAGCAATATGTTGGTTAAGTGTATATATCTCATACTCATTGAAGATCACATTTCTACTAAAATTATGTGTAATTTCCATAAGAATTTTTTTTTGCAAAGACTAAAGAAAAATTGATTTAGAAAAGTGGCCTTCTCCAGAGATATTTGTTAGAAAAGTCAGATTTTTTCCCTATCAAAACTTCATTGGCTGCTGAGAGCATGGCTTATTATGTGGGATAGAAAGATTTTCTGTGTAGTCTCATGAATATGGGAGAGGGTCCGTAAAATTATAGTAGCTAATCATTTTGTTTTTATTCATTTTGGATAGCAGAGAAATGGTATTACTTTAAAATATTAATAATCCTTGAAAAAGAAAGAATTAAGTCAGGATGGTGCTTAGAGTATAGTTTCTTTATCATTGTCAAGTACATTCACCACAAGTCATTTGAAGTGTAAACATAAACATGTTTAGCCTACACACATAATTACATAAAAATCATAAACATTTCTTTCCTTATATTAAGGGGAATCATCTATAAGTAAATTAGATTGACCCTTAAGGGAGTCCCACAGTATAGTGAGCCATAAAACTTTCTCTGCTGGAGAGTATTTGAGTCATGTCAAATGGGGAAACCACTGCTCTCTTAGTACTGGTTATAATAAAGGAGGTTTTGGAAATTTATCGACAAATTCTCTAATTCTGAACATGTTATCTGAGAGCAGGAGGACAGTATTTGCAAGTCAAATAATGGAAGACTCTATTGTCAGACAATTAAAACATCTTCACTGAGACCTACCAAGCTAACCTTTGTGTGGTCCTGTTCTCAGATGGAAATGGTTCCTAGGGACAGTTGACAGCATGGATTTTGAGACGACACTAAATGTGTGTGGGAACTTGCAAAAACAAATCTAAAAAAAGATTTAGGATCAGGGTTTTCTTTGCCACTTTTTTACCATGATGGGGTGGGAGTAGGAGCTGGGGCCAGGGGCTGGGGGAGGCTCCAGAGGGAAAGGTGACATTAGAGATGCTGGTAAAAGTTAGTCCTGGTCAAGCCTGGGGTGAACAATGACACAGTGTTGTCGTGGGCTGCCTCCACGACTTACATATTCTTCCCATGTCAGTATAATCACTACTGGGAGGTAGCTCGATTAAGGATTACCATATCATTAATAGTATCCATGACTTTTGTTCAAAGGCTACTTGTGCAATGTTGCCTTGTGGATGAAGCCCCGTAATCCTCTGAGCCGCAGCTGTAGAGAGGGAGGCTCCTCAGAGCCGCCCACACTGACTTCCCTGTCCTCTCGGATCAGTTCTAAAAAACAGACAGAAACAACAGTCAACTCAAAGCCAAAAAAAAGAAACATCCATTCTACATTTCCACATTCATCTCCAAGCTTCAATCCCTGCCAATGTCTCCCATTCATCTCTTCTCTAACATCCAGATCACCACTCGGATGGTGGCCAGATTAAAGGGGAACAATGCAGTTTTAAATGTAAAGTTTGCATCTGACTTTTTTCTTTGCATGAGAAAAAGCACATTGATTCTATCTATGTGTCTGTCTAATGCTTAGTCTGTAGTTTTTCAGGTCTTTCTTATTTTCTTTGGCAACATGAGGCATGCTTGTGTCTCTCAACTGACTAGGCTTTCTCAGTTTATTCTGTGATGACACCTAACATTGAAATTTGTATTTGAGTAGAAAAGTGTGTGTGTGTGTGTGTGTATATATATATAGTTAATAAACAATGGTGTTTTACTTCATTGATATTATTGCTGCTAAGAAGCTTCTACTTACAGTGAGTCTGAGCACTGAAAGCAATCTAAAATCTTAGCAGTAGCTTGAAACCTGCACTAACATACTGAGATACTGGAGATTGGGCAGGCGAAAATAATGAATGAATCACATCTGGTGAAAACTCCAGGTGGCAGAGGGCGGAAAGAATGGGTGTAACCTTAAGGGCACATTTCATTTTACAAAGATCACTTCCTCCAAAAAGGAACAGTGGAAAGGATAAGAAAGACCCTTATTTTTTGGCACAGGAACATGTAAAAGTAAAATGAAGCCTAGAGTTAAACTTCTGGTTTTATGCATTGATAATCACACTTTTATTTCAAATTGAGACAGTTATTCCTTAATTTACTCATAAGCCATTATTTTTAAAAAGGGTTTTAGTTTTACATTTTCATCTCATTGCTTCACTGAAAAATCACTAAACATTATAGTTTATTAAAGTAGAGTTGACACAATATTATATTACCTTCAGGTGTACTGCATAGTGATTCAACATTTATATACCTTATGATCACCATGGATAAATCTAGTAACCCTCTGTCACCATACAAAGTTACTACAATATTATTGACTATATTCCCTGTGCTGCACTCTATAGCACTGTGACTTATTTACTTTATAACTGGAAGTTTATACCTCTATTCCCCTTCTCACCCATTTCTCCTCTCCCCTCTGGCAACCATCAGCTTGTTCTCTGTATCTGAGTTTGCTTCTGTTTTGTTTTGTTTGATTGTTTTGTTTCTAGATCTCACATATAAGTGGATCACATGGTATATGTCTTTCTCTGTCTGACTTATTTCACTTAGTATAATACCCTCTAGTTCATCCATGTTTTCACAACAACATAAACACACAATACATACATAATTATATAACCTCACATAAATCAAGGCTCTTTGAGGTCCTTACTAATGTTAAGAGTGTAAAGGTTTTCTTGGACCCAAAAGTTTGAAAACTGCTGCTCTAAACCATAGAGGGAAGAGAAGTGCTCCTGCCTACACTGGAAAGTTCTGGTGGCTCTGTTGTAGAAATGTCCCCTCAAGAGACAGTGAATAAAGTTCAGGATTGGTAGCTCTGTGATTTGGGGCATCTCCATTTACCCCAGTGAAAAACTGAATGGTGGATTCATAAGCTAGTAGTCATTGAGGATCTTCTAGGTGGAGGTACATATGTGTGAGCAACTCCTCTGCCCTCTAGAAATTCACTCAATAGGGGTAACAAACCAATGAAGAGACAAAGATAATAGAAAGTGGCAGGTGTACATGGGGTGCTGGAAACACAAGGGGTACCTAATCCAGGGGCAGGGAGAGGGGTGGGCACTTTAAAGTGGGTCTTGAAAGATAGGCAAGAATTAGCCAGAAGAAAAGGTGAAAGGTGTCCCAAATAGGGAAGCTTATATATGCAGGGAACTAAAGCAGTGTGGTTGGGGTGGTTTGTTTTTTTTCAAATGGTGGGTTGGGTCCCCTTAATAGGTCATGAAATCAATTTAATGTGTTATGACCAGCATTTAAACAATAACAATAGAATAGAAATGTCAGAGTGCACCTCACATAGTGTGGGTGTTTTTTTCTTGAAACCTTTGTTTCCCAATTGTATTTTTGTGTGCATATGCATGAGAGAGAGGGGATGGGGGAGGCTGTATTTATTGTTACAATGTAAAATGTCTTTATTATTGCTGGTTGAAATAAATAGTTTTTTGAAAACCACTGGTCTTAAGAAAGAGCATTATGTGTTCAAAGAATTATAAACAGTATTTCAAATATGGGTGTAACATGGGTTGCAAGTCATAGAAAGCCTTAATGGCTTGTCAGCTAGTTTGGATTTTATCCTGAAGTTAAGTATCATGAAAGAATTTTAGGAAGAGGAGTGACATGATCAAGATGCATTGGTTGAATAAAAATTATTCTAGCAGCTACGAGAAAATGGATTGGGGTGGTGGCAGTAAAGTCTGATGCGAGGGGAGCTCTTTCCAAGCTATTGTGAAAACTCAGGGGCCTGAGATAAAGCAGTAGGTATAGACAGAGCTACAGTAGTGTTCAATTTGTTAGAGCTCTTTTAAAAAATTATGTGATTATCCCTCACAGAGTGTTCTGTTCTGGTTTCATAGATACATTATTATCTGCTACATGAAGGCAGGACATTTTGTATTTTTTTTAACTCTCAGCATCCTCAGAAATTAGAACAACACTTACGTTTATCAGCTGCTCAATAACTCTTTGTTGAATGAATGATAAATGAATATTCTCTTATCCGAAGAGGATAATTATAGGAGGCTGTTTTAAGTTTTCTTCTGCTCCTTGCATTATCTTTGTAAATCTTTTGTTTCTGCCATTGTATTTTACTTGTTATTATCTCTGTCTTTCACGTTAGAGGCTTTCCTTAATGTTTAGTGGTCTTTCTATATTCATTTATATTCAAAAGCAAGGCAGTCAAGTCAATTGAATGCTCCCTGTGTGTTGGTGAAAAAGTGACTGTTGAGGGTCCAGTCATTTCATTTGGTGACTCCCAAATGTCAAGTGTTAGGTCTTTTCTCTTGTGCCCGTCACTTTCTTAGTAGAGAGCCTTCTCACTTTCTGCCTTGGGAATATAGCCCTGGCCAGCTGTACCTGGGGGCTAAGTGGGATAAAATGTTTGCCAGTTAAACTACTGAGGGGGCAGATTTCCACTTGTTTTTAGTGTGACACCAGACCCTGGGCCCAGTTTTCCTGATGTCTCCGAATTTAGACCCTTCCTGGTTCAATTTCTCTGTAGTCAAACTTTCAATCTCCTTTTTTCAGCCTCTTGCCTAATCCTTGCCTTCCAAGTTCCCTGATCCTGCCCCGGGACCTGTGCTGGGAATCCAGTTCCTTCTTGTTGGCATCCCCTTGTTCCTGTCCTCTGCTCCTCAGTTACCGTTCATACTGCTTTCCAGCATCAAAACTACGTTGAACATCTCTGTGCGATGTTCTTTTCTCTGCTGTACTCTTGGTCCTTGTGAGTTTATGCCATTTTTATTCCTTTACCATCATTTTAGGAGGGTTCTGGAGAGAGAGGAAGTAAACGTGTGTATTTAACCTTTCATGTTCAAACAGAAGTCTCAGAGGGCTTTTTAGAGACTAGCTTTATTTACTGACTAATTAATTACTAGTCTCACTTTTCTCAGATTTAATCACATTTGTTCAATTAAGTTATCTAGGAAAAGAATTTTAGACTATTGATCGTGTTCTTTGATTTTAGCAGTAAAAATTTTCGGTATAAGGAATGAAATGCTATAATCTAGTGATAAGTCTTTCAGAACATGTTATATTACCTGAATATTGATACTTACTAGTAAGTTTAGTCAGTTAGTTCTTATTTGTACATTTAGCAGTTCTGACATGGAAAGGTCTGGTAGAAAAATCTGCTAAAGCAATTGAAGTTTTGATATGTTACTATGCATAGGGAAAAGATAATTAAAATGATTGATTATAATAAAATTAAGAAAATGCCATTGAGGTGCTTATCCAAGTACCTAAAGAAATAAAGTGCCTAAATAAATAAATGCGTATTATTGATGCACCCTGACACTTGTGTGCGACAGAATTTCAGTGTAATAAGTGCTAGAATGTCAGAGAGTGGGCTACCTATTTCTACCATCATCTATAATGATGGTTTAGTGTTCTGGCCTGCTTCCTTATGTTTCCCACCACTGAATATATTCCATACAGTGGATAAAATATTGCTTTTTCTCTAAATGAGACTTCATGGCAGCAGTTTTCCCAATTGTTATGTGGCATTGTCTAACGTCCTTCTGGTCTAATGCCTGTGCTGGCAGTCAAGAGACAGATTCTAGTCAAGATTTATGTGTGTGTGTGTGTGTGTATACATACATATACATATATATATATATATATATATATATATATATATATATATATATATAATTTTTTATTGATTTTTAGAGAGAGAGGGAGAGAGAGGGAGACATCATTATAACATCGATTGGCTACCTCCTGCCGCATACCCCCCTACCCAGGATCAAACCTGAAACCCTGGCAGGTGCTCTGACTGGGAATCAAACTGGCAGCCTTTCAGTGCATGGGACAACACCCAACCAACTGAGCCACACTGGCCAGGGCATATGCATGTATATTTAGAATGCCCAGAGAATTGGATTAAATATAATTCTCTAGTTTGTGTCTTTTGATGTATGATTTCTATATTTCTCACCTTAAGTAAATTGAAATGTAATTTACATACAGTAAAATTCACCCATTTTAGGGATACAGTTCAATGGATTCTGACAAATAGATATTTATCATATAGGTTGTCCTCATAGTCAGTCCCCTCCCCCAGCCCCAGGTAACCACTGATCTTTCTTTATTGCCATAGTTTGCCTATTCCAGAATTTGCCTGTATGATTTTAGCAGTAAGAATATACTGGTATCCAAATTAATACAGGAAGATTAAAACACGTGAGGAACAATGTTACTTAATAGGAACTCACAGCCTGTTTGGTGTGAGTCACTTCTTGCCAGACAACTTTTGGTTCTTATTGATGAGCTGAATGGATTTCAGAGAGAGTTAGGATTCCAGGAACTTAAAATGTATCTTGTGAGAAGACTTCAGGTTCTCAGAACATCAGAGTAAACACCTTTGACCTGTCAGCCCAGTAGCTTCCAAGCCACACTTTCTAATTTTTTCCAAACCCTTCTGAGGTTGTATTGACTGGAATGATCGCATACTGAGTGTTAAGCTTAGGAAAGAAGTCTAAACAAGCCCAAAGGAGAAAGGCTTCATGACCACTTTATTCCCCATAGGGTTGCATTTAGTAACCCATGAGGAGAAGCTCAGAATGTGCTTCTCTTAGCCAGGGCAGATGTCCAAGGGTATCCGTATCAAGTAAGTCTATTAAAAGTAGCAGGAATGGAGAACCAGTTATGCCTGCCAAGTCCCTTCTGATTTCGACAGTACCATGTATTTTTAGTTTTATTTTGTAAACTTTACTGGTCTAAAATAACCAGTAACTTGAAATTTAAAGGCAACTTCATTTGTCTCAATATCTAAGTCATTTATGCTTACTAAATCGGGAAGTTGGTTTATTCTCAGAGCGTTTTCCTTTCATCAAGTCTGAAGACAGTGCATTTAGTCAGTGCATTAACTAATTTTTTAATTGCTTTTTTTTTTTTTCCCCCAGAGAGAGAGAGAAACATCAGTGTGAGAGAGAAACATCGATTGGTTGCCTCCCAAACGTGTTCCGACCAGGGATCGAACTTGAAACCTAGGTATGTGCCCTGATCCGGAATCGAACCTACAAACTTTTGGTGTACAGGACCAGGCTCCAACCAACTGAGCCACCTGGCCAGGGATGCATGAACTATTTTTATTTATAGTATATTTACATTGTGTTACTCCCAGGAGAAAATGCATATTCTTATCAAGCTAGCACTAAAAAACCTTAGAGGTCAAATTGTCCATCTTCTTATTGGTACAAGGAAGGAATCTGAGACTCAGAAAGGCGACTTCCTGAGGCCTCTGGAGAAAAGATTAATTTGAGGAATTAATTTTTATATGAATCTAAGTACTTTCCGTAGTCACTTAATATTTCTGAGCCTAAATTAGCAATACATCTGCACCTGAGCCCAAACTACCAGCCCACACTTATCCCACCAGTCAGCAGTACCTTATTTTGTAACAGTTCCTCACTGAGCACGTTGGCATGCACGTTATCTCTCATGTAGGACCTCCACTTCCCCACTGTTATGGGCAGACAAATCATCAAGCTGTCTCATCTAAAGAACTGGCTAAATATTACCTGCACAGAGTGCTAATATAACCGCTGTTGTGTTCCTTAGCGAACACTTGAAAGTGTCAGCACATGTAGGGCAGAGCAGCTGATGAGTCTAAGTCTGAATGCACACAATTTAGATTAAAAACCTACAAAACACACTAGATAATATATTCCTCTTAGCTATGGTCAACAAGTCCTGTTTTTCTTTTTTTAAGAATTCTAAGGCCCTAGCCAGGTAACTCAGTTGGTTAGAGCATCATCCTGATATGCCAAGGTTGTGGGTTCAGTCTCTAGTCAGGGTACATACCAGAATCAACCAATGAATGCATAAATAAGTAGAACCACAAATTGATGTTTTGCTCTCCCCTCCCTCTCTCTCTCTCTAAAATCAGTAAATAAATAAAAAGAATTTTAAGAAACTGCAAGTAGTTTGAGAATTCTGTATTTTGAGAGCATTGTTTTTCTGATTAGATGAGCATTTCAGGAATGACTGCATGGACTTTGCTTTCAATTTATGGTAATTCTCTAATCTTTTGAAAAGATAAATCAGATTTAGGAAATGAACATGTGTGTGTGTGTGTGTGTGTGTGTGTGTGCGTGTTCACCATTTGCTGCCTCACTGGGCAGCAATCATTAAGTATAGTTCTATAAATCCTATTATTGAGATGACTTCCAATATAGCAGCTGTAGCTATTGTTACCATGGCTACTGAGTATCACTGTATCCCCTCTGCTGGCCTCAGTGACATGTTGCTGACAGCTTTGGAACTTTACTTCCTAGCTTTCCTGTCTCTCATTCCTTAGAGAAACAATTCCATTGGATTCTTATGTTAGACAGTGTGTCAATTAGGTTGAGGTGCTGTGTCAGTAAAATAAACTTGGCTCCTCTGTGTTAATTAAGACAGAGGTGTGTTTTCCATCCCATAAAGGCAGAATGGAGCAGGCAGTCCAGGGATGATATGGCAGTTTCAGGGTATTATCAGGGACCAGGCTGGGCTACCATTCTGAAACCTCATTTCCATATTTAAAGATTTACTTCATGATTCTAATGCCTGTTGAAGCTCTGGCCCCATGTTCCAGTGGCAGGCCTGAAATGAAGAGAAGGCAGAAGGGCAAAAGGGGGTTCCTTTCAGCTGAGCCTGTTCACTTTAAGCACCCTTCTGGGAAATCTCACACAATACTACTTATAACCTATGGCTAGTGTTTAGTCACATGGGCAGACCCAGCTGCAAGGATGACTGGGAAATGTAGTCTTTTATTCTGAACAGCATTGTGCCCTGCTAGGAAGGGAGGGAGGGAGGGAGGAGAGGCAGATGGATGTAGTGGTAGGTAACTAAGTCTCTGCCACAAATTTAGGGGGAATATTCTGTCTGTATCCATGACATCTTAATTGCTCATAAATAGTGGCCACTATTTTATAGGAATAGTATCTGTGGGTATGTGATTGATATGGTCATTTGAACATCCTCAGAGAAGCTCAGAGATTATCCTTATGTCATGTGAGCACATTCACAGCCACCGCTTGCTCTTTATTAGAATGCTTTCAGTTACAGGAATTCAAATAAAACTAAGCTTAAAATAGAATCACAAAAATATGGTCATCGCCAAATACTTAGCAGATCTTAGGGAATAAAATAGACTAAAGAAAAACTGTGAGAAACCCAAAACACAATTAAAGCCTGTAGGAATAATTAATGGCTACTTATGAAAGAAACACTTCAAGTATGATTGCTTAATGTAATCCCCCAAATAAGCTTCTGTTAATTTTTAGGGAGTTGAGGAAGTCTAGCACCAATTTATATTCTACTTCCTACCTCTTTGATAGGTTTATTAATTATAGGCCTTTCAAGATAACTTTTCTTTTTTTAAAAAAAAAAAAAATTTTTTTAAAAAACATATCTTTATTGATTTCAAAGAGAGGGAAGGGAGAGGGGGAGAGAGGGAGAGAGAGAGAAACATCAATGATGAGAGAGTCATTGATGGGCTGCCTAGCCCTCAACCCGGGCATGTGCCCTAACCGGGAATTGAACCCCGATCTCCTGGATCCTAGGTCGATGCTCAACCGCTGAGCCACACCTGGCTGGGGAAGATAACTTTTCTTGATATTTTGTACTACCATTTACTTTGTCTCTCTGACATCGATGTTTCTCTCTCCACCCTCTCTCTCCTCCTTCCACTCTCACTGAAAAGCAATGGAAAGAATATCCTCAGGTGAGGATTTAAAAAAAAAGTTAAAGATAGAATTTACATATAATCCAGTAATTCCATTCCTAGGTATATACCCAAAGGAATTGAAAGTGGGGACTCAGACAAATATGTATACATCAGCGTTCACAATAGCACTATCCCCAGTAGTATCCATCAGCAGATGAATGGATAAGCAGCATGTGGTATATACATACAGTGGACTATTACCTGTTAAAAAGGAATGAGATTCTGATACGTGCTGCAACATGGATGAACTGGAAAGATGTTATGCTCAGTGAAATAAGCTAGAAACAAAAGGACAAATATTGTATGCTCCCACTTATATGAGGTACTGAGGATAGGCAAGTTATAGAGGTAGAAATAATAGCGATTGCCAGGTTCTGGGAGGAGAGGAGAATGGGGAATTATTATTTAATGGGTGCAGAATTCTGTTTGGGGTGATGTAAAATCTCTGTAAATGGATAGTGGTGATGGTTGTATAACATTGTAAATGTACTTAATGCCAGTGAGTTGTACACTTAAAAATGGTGAATTTTATCACAATAAAAATGCAAAAAAAGGAGTAGACAAAGTGATATGTAAGTTTAAGTGGTAATAGCAGTAAAAAATGTGAGAAGTTGACAAATCAGCCCCAGGGATAAGGTCAGAAGTAGGCAGATTCTTCCTGGTTCCTTTATCCCACCACTCACACCTGTCAATTATTATAAATAATTCTCCTATTTCTTCACTCCCTTGTCTCAGGCACTTAGATGGGAGCAGGAGAAATGTAAAGTAAAAAATAAATTGAATGCCTTTAGCCTGGGGAGGAGAGGACTTGGGGGAGGCCATTACAGCTGTGTTTAAATATTTACGGGGCTGTCAGGTAGAGGAAAGAGGAGGCTTATCCTGTATGCTTCATAAAATGGAAATAGGATTTCATAGGAAGCAGATCTTCCCTGCCTCTGAAAAGGAATATTTAAATAAATAGAACCATGTATAAGTGAAGTAGACTCCTTGGAATGCTGGACATGGGTGCATTGCTGCATGAGATGGGTAGTTGGACCATGTGGTCTTTGTCTTACCATCCCAGCAGGAAGAAGTAGGGAATTTCAGTAAGAATTGTGAAGGGTATTGAATGAAGGAACTATCTTCAGAGGTGTGAGCGAGATTGAGGGAATCTAGAAGGATTATTAAGGCACCAATGAACTAGCCGCAGGGGCCAGGCCTTACCATCAGACCTGACATATTGAAGGAGGGCAGTGCTGTTCAGGAGCCCAGTGGAGCTGTAGAAGGGGAGTCATCCACAGCTGGAAAGGAGGGCCACCCAATGGAAGCTGGCAGCCACTGGCAAAATCATGGCTCCAAGGCAGGGAAACAGCAGGGGCAAAACTTCCAGCCTCTGTCTCCTGCTGTTATCTTTCTTTGGCAAGCCCAGGTGGAAGGTGGAGGGCACAGACACTGAAGTGATGCAGATTTCAGGGAGAGATCAACTTCCTGGGGGACTGAGCAGGGCGAGAAGGGTATCTATGGTTTCTTCTGATTCAGAGGTCTGTAAGATTTGAGGGAGGCCATGGTGCACTTGATTTTCATAGCAGACACCCCAATCCCCACCCCATCCCAACTTGAAGAGCAAAAGACCCAAAGATTGCCTCTGATATCATATGAAGGACTAGGATGTGGCAGTAAAAAGGTGTGTGGGTTATCTGACAATACCCGTGGGGTCAGGGACATGTCCTTGAAAGCTGAGAGGTGGGAGAGAAGCCACCGGTGTGTGAACGTAGTTACCAAGCACCAAGCACGTGCTGTATGCCAGGCACTGTTCTAGGTGCTGAAGATCCCATGGTGAGTGAGGCAGAGCTTCCTCTCTTACTCAGACGTAGGAGGCAGACGACAAGCATCTGTTTATGGGGGGACATTTCAACATGTAGCTCTTATTACTTCAGATACAGCACTGTCCCCATTATGAATGAAGACTAAGTAGGAACCAAGAGCCTTTGAATTCCTGCTCCAAGCAGGCATCTCTTACACTGCAACCACCAAGGAAATGGGACTTGAACACATGGAATTAGTCAGAAGTTGAAAACGCATCTCAAGAATTCATAATTTCCTGAGGCTTCAATTTATAGTTGTTATCATTTTAGACTGACATCCCTCACTCTGAGGCACGTTCAAGATTTATGAGGAGAGAAACTTTCCTCAGGGTTTTTATTCTTTAGGCAGTTTGGTATTTAGTGTTGAAATGCCCGTAACTTTCAGAATAGTGGGAAACAAGCCACTGATGTTCAGCATATAGAAAAGTCCTCTGTGCTTCTCTTTTTTCTTTCTTTTTAGTCCTCCCCCAAGGTATTTTCCCCTTGCTTTCCGGGGGGGGGGAAAGACAGAGAGAGAAATACTGATGTGAGAGAGACACCGATTGGTTGCCTCCCACACTTGCCTCAACTGGGGCTGGGAAGGAGCCTGCAGCTGAGGCATGTGCCCTTGACCGAACTTGAACCCGGGACCCTTCAGGCTGCACACCAGCACTCTAACCACTGAGCCACTGGCCAGGGCTGTATTTTTCTTTCTCCTTTAAAACAAATTAGTTTATTTAGTACTTGGGTGCTAATCTATCCTACTTTAGGGACCAAGGACAACTGAATATATAAAATAAAACACTGCTGTTATATTTAAGATATTTCCTTTTTTTTTTCTTTCTCCTTTTTTTCCTTTCCTACCCTTTTTGGGTAATGCTTCCCTCTGTGCAGGTAGAGAGGTTTCTAATTGACCTTGAGAGGCAGCTGTATCTCACGAAATGCAGCACCTCCCAAGTCAAGTCATGTGCTTCGTGCCCCTTACCAGTTCAGTAGGAAGACCCTCTCTGGCATCTTTGCAGTCATCTGTCTCTTTTGCACAGTAAGTGGGTCTTTCTCTAAGGAGAACTCTGACACAGGGTTGCAGGCTCAATATGTGTGGCTTCTTGTCCAAATCCACCACACTGAGTCCCTCTGTTCCCTTCCTCCAGAGGTCACGTCTGACCAGTGTCCCCACTGAGCTGGGTCAGCAGCAACGTGGGATGGCCATTTTCAGTGGTCGTTATTTGCCTAAACTTGGAGAAATGATATCATGGTTGATTTCACCTCCAAACTATGTTGCTGTACATATGGAGTAATTTGTTTTCACACCTTAGGCCTGTGTGAGAGGTGAAGATGGATTCTCTGCCTCTCCATTTGGACAGGACACTGTTAAATAATGAACACGGTACAGAGGATGGCTGATAACACCTCCTATTTCTCCTAGGAGTCACGTGGAGTCTATTCCAAGTGTGTATAGGATCAAGTAACCATTAGACCTTTTTTATTTTTCATTCTTTTGTGGGTTTTCCTAGGACTCTAAAAGCGCTGTGCCCTCTTTTAAAAATTAAATTAAAAGGGGAAAGAGAGCCTGCATTTTGTGGGGTTTCCCCAGAGGCTTTTTCTCTGTTTGGAGGAGGCAGGGATTTTTCACATATTGACATAAGCATTCATTTGCTAATTTGTTGGACATTAAACTGCATGGAGCCTTCCCCAGAATCTTGAATGAAGCTGAAATCCTTGGGTCCTGAGGGCGGCTCTAGTCTTGCAGCAGCCCCTGCACACATACGGTTTCCCTCCTCTATCTCCTCAGATAAAAGTCAGTGCTGATCGCCTTAAGGAAAGAATGAGTTAAATGGACCAACATTCTAGGCCTGGATCTGAAAAAGCTGGGCCCTTTCAGAGGCGCCTGAGCACCTGCGGCAGCCAGCAAGGTCATTTGCACATACATAAATAAATAAATTAACAATGAATAAATAATTTAATCCCTGAGCACAATGCCACCTTGCAGATTTGATCCCTTGCAGCTCCCAGTGAATTTGTCCATTTCCAATTCTTTTTGATAAAGTCCTCAAATACTTGCTGACTGTCAGGCTCATTTTCTTACTGTTTTCACTTGATTAGTTGTGTATGCCGTAAGGTCGCCCTTAAAAACTCACATCTCTCATGAAGACTCCGAAAGGCCTTCATTTTAGTCCCCCTCTCCCCCCAAAAATAAGGATGGGAGAGTGCCTGCCATGTCTCCACACAAAAGCCTGGAAAGTTTTTGTCACCAGCCTCTTGAAGCAACCCTTCCGGCATCCAAGTGCAAAAATAACTCATTAAGGGGTACTGTGCTTTCTCAGCCTCTCTAACCGGTGCTCTTGGGTGTGCCCGTGTCCAGTCTCCCAGGTCCTGGAGGAACTGGCCACCTCCCCGTGAACCCTGCTGGGCGGCCCTGGCAGTGACAGCCCAGGCCGTGGAGCCTGCCCACCCACACCGCCACCCCAGGAGGTCTGCTCCCTGTCCATGGTCTGTGAGAGAAGATGCTGGCCTTCATGGGGGGGGGGGGGGTGCTCTTTTCTTTTTCTTTTTAAGCTGGCAGGAAGTTGCTGCCAGTTCCTCATTTTCAGACCACACATTCAGAGTGGGCTGTGGGCCCAGAGGCAGGAGTCCTTCCTAATTCCCAGTCTCTGTGATTTGTGCCTCTGGGCTGGGCTTTAACCTCGTGTGGCCAAGGTCTCCTCACACTGTGTCACCGCTGCCCACTCCCTGGTCACTCTCTCTCCTGCCAAGGTTGCTCCTTGAGTGGGGGAAAAGTGAGATCCTGTGCTGGCTGACTGTAATAGTCTCAATTAGTGGGGACGAAAGTCCTTACTTCTGTTTTTGCTGAAAAATTCACAGACTGTTTCAACAGTTCCGATAAAGCTTTCCGTAATTTCTGACTGCCAGTCTTTCAGTTCTTCAAGGAGGTTTTTTTTGGCAATTTTTCTCTTCTTCCTTCTTCTGAACCATCAACTAAAAACTTGCTATAATGTATGGAGTCTTACAATTGTTAAGTGTCTCTTGAGTACTTAAGGAAGTGTTAAAGAAAACCATAGTACCAGGTGGAAGTTTGAAAAAGTAGCCTCTTGGGGAGAAAAAGGGATATCTGTAATATTAATTACCTAGGCTGAACTGCCAAAGCCTCCTAGAATTTGGTTACATCATCTGAATTCTAAAAAGGCGAACAGTCTTGGCCCCAGATGAAGTCAAGATGCCTTGTCAGTGAAACCCCTTGGCTTAGGAGCTTGGAAGAGCATGCGGATCACCTCCCCTGAGCCTCCCCAGGATAACCCTCAAGTAAAGTTTTTGTTTCCATAATTTACCTGGTAGAAGGAAAGTATAATCTCAAATTTGTAAATATGTCATATACATAGAAATTGAGCAGAGAGTGAAGACTATACATGAAAGGTTAGCAGTTGGTTTTTATAAAATTGGGATTTTTCTTCTTTGTACTTTATGTATTTTCACATGTTCTTATTGATGACACATGTATTTAAATAATGACAAGTAATAACTGAGTGATAATATGTTATGAAATAATAACATGTTTTACTCTTTGCAAAAACAGAAGTATTACATTGTATAGAAAAGTATGCCAAGGCTCTTCTAACTCCTAAGACTGTGGGATGCCTTCTTATACCGTCTCTTAACTTCATGGTCACTTCCTCAGCCAGAGGCATAAATCAGTGAGAAAACAGTCAGGCATAGATAAAAACTAGTTCCGAGGAGACGGACATCGTCAACTTGAGATTTTATAAACCTGTTACGTCAGCAAATATGATGTGCAGTTAATCCTACATCTGATGATAAAGAATAATATCCAGCTTGTTAATGCTAAAGCCTGACTCCTGTTGCCCAGGATAGGGTTCAAAGGACAACACCGCAAGTAGTGCCAATGTCACTGGTGATTTCTCCCAAAGAGGAGATGCTTTTCTGTTCATGCTTGTCCTATCTCTTCTGTGCCCACAGGAGTGACTTTTATCTTAGCCCCAGAACTTCCTGGTTCCCCTCACTCTTTACAACAAATAAGGGCTAATTTCCTATATTCTTCCATTATTCTATGCTTTACGGACCATTTTAAAAAATACTATTTAAGCTGTTCCCCAAAGAGAATTTCACTGAATATTTTAGAAACTGTTTAGAAAATCTAAGCACAATAGTTTTTAGCTGCCTAGTAACTTGGACACATGAAAAATGGTTAAGGGTTCAGAGCAGTGTTGGGGTCTTGGGCACCCAGGGATTTAGAGTAAGGATAGTCTGAGAGTTAAGTTTGTATCAGTCCTTAAGTGTTAGTTTCTATCAGTCCTTTATTATACAATTGATTTTGTCAATTTCCACCTTTCATTAGAAGAAATTCTATTATTATTATTATTATTATTATTATTATTGATTCCTTTTCTCCTTGTTTGAGCTTTCCGTGGTACTGTTCAGTTTATACTTAATGCTGGTTTTTTTGGAGGTGGCTGGTGGCTGGTAATAGCTGCTTTAAAACCTCATGAGCTCCCCCTGCTGTTTTGCAGTTGACAATACAGGCCCTATTCAATTTTAATTCCCAGAAGCATAGGAGTAAAAGAATTAGAAACTCCTTTGTGGACTTGCTTGATCTAAGAGGCAGATTAATGCTTGTTAACTTCCTTGTGGACATTTACAAAATAAGAAAGGAAAGGAAGACTTTTTCTAGCATTTTATCTGGGCAGTCACTATAAGACTAGTGCAAGGAGGCTGTACCCCTCGTTTGATGTAAGAAGCACATCTGTGCCACTTTTGAGAAACTGAAGAACGAAGAAATATATCATAAAGTTACTTCAGATCTGAAAGGGATTGATTAAAACCTGGAATATGAGGTTTTAGTCATTTCATTTTGATCTGTAAAGTTTTGATCTAAAAAAAAAAAAAAGCTTTCAAAATAGGCCATTGATATAGTTTCTGTTATGTTTAATATTTTCTCAATACTTCCTGAAACTTTGGATGTGGTTTGATTTAAGTTATGTGCCTTAATTTAGTATGAATTTTCATGCTAAAGAAAATTACATATTACACAGAAATCACATTTATTAATCAGTATTTTTCAAAAGTGTACAAGTTAATAGGATACCATTCTACATCACAAGTTAAAAACATGAGAGCATGTGCATGCATCAGATTGCTAATATGTTGGAACACCCACTGGTTGCTAGCCCTGGTGAAAGCAGGGGGGGTAGGAGTGTGAGCAAAACAGAGGTCTCTGCCTTCCTGTAACTTACAGCTTATTAGGGTAGATGTTTATGAAATAGAATATTCAGATGAGTATATAATTAAAAATTATAAGTTATTTGTTGAGTGTGACACCAAAAACACAGAAAAAATAGATAAATTGGACTTCACCAAAATTTAAAACTTTTGTGCCTGAAAGGACATATCAGCAGAGTGAAAAGACAACCCAAGGAATGGGAGAAAGTATTTTCAAATCATATATCTGATAAAAGGTTAATATCCAGAATTTATAAAGAACTCCTATAACTCAGCAACAACAAAAAAACAGCCCAGCATAGAAATGGGCAAAGAACTTGAATAGACATTTCTCCAGAGATATAAAAATAAGCACAGGAAAAGATACTCAACATCAGTAATCATTAGAGAAATGCAATTCAAAACCACAGTGAGACACTACCTCACACCCATTAGGATGGCTATTATTTAAGAAACAACAACACAACAACAGAAAACAAGTATTGGTGAGAATGTGGATAAATTGGAAGTCTTGTGCATTGCTGGTGGGAATATAAAATGTTGCAGCTCCCATAGAAAATGGTATGTGATTCCTCACAAAATTAAAAATAGAATTACCATATGATCCAGCAATTCCACTTTTGGGTAAATACCCAAAACAATTGAAAGCAGGGACTTGAACATATATTTGTCACCCAAGTTTATAGCAGCATTTTTTTACACAAGCCAAAGGTGGAAGGAACTCAAGTATCCATCAACAGATGAATGGAGAGACAAAATGTGGTCTATATATGCAACGGAATATTACTCAGCCTTAAAAAGGAAGGAAACTCTGATGCATGCTACAACATGGAAATAAACCACACACAAAAGTACAAATATTGACTGATCCCACTTTCATGAGGTGACTAGAATAGTCACATTCATAGAAACAGAAAGTAGAATGGGGGGAGGGAAATTAGAATGAGGAGTTGTCTAATGGGTAAGAGTTTTAGTAAGTCCTAGAGATGGATGGTCGGTGCTGGTTGTATAGCAGTGTGAATGTACCAAATGTACACTTTAAGATGGTTAAAATGGTAAATTTTAGGTTATGTATATTTTAACACAATTTCAAATAATTATGGCAAGTAATTTGAAGGACAAAAAAGCAACAGCTTCTTATCAGCAGCTATTTAGTAAGTGAGAGCGAGTGTGAATTAAATGGGTATTCCTGGAAGGCGTTGCTGAAGCCTAACGATGAAGAGTGGAGAGTGGAGTGAGAAGGATGTTTGTGGGCTCCACGCTGAAACAGACATGGGCACTGAAGGAAGACCAGGGCGGTTGGTGCACTGACCAGCTGGAGAACAGAAGGCATTGAGGTTGAGGGTTGGCAAGAGTCTGGAACACACAGGTCTTGCTGACTGTGGTAAGTGGTTTGGATTTTATTGCAGTAATGAGAAGCTATGGAAGAATTAGCAGAGGAGGAAAATACGACCTAAATTCCATTTCAACAGGCCATGCAGACTGTTGTGGATATAGATTTTGAGGAGTTAGAAGTGTAGTCTGGGACACAAGTTAGGAAACTGTGGCAATATTGCGGGTGAGAAGTAGTGGCTTGGGCTATGATAGTGTCAGGGGACATGGAGGAGAGTGGATCTAAGATTTTGGTGATGGATTGTATGTAAAGGTGAGAGAGAGAGGACTTTGTAGTTAGATGGTGTGTCATTGCCATGTTAGGCTTAAATGGCCATGTGACTCAGTCTGATCTGAAAAGTAGGATCTATTATTTCACCTCAGGACAAATGAATTGCTAAGGTACTTTCAGTTCTTCAAAGACTAGTGCTCCATAAATTTTGATTATTAAAATGCCCATTCTAAGCTATCCCTTACCAGGATCATACTTAATTTCTGATCAACTAGACCACTGGATGTGATGATGACAGTGATGGGTAATTATAGTGCTATTTTAAATGACATTAGGCCAAAAGTGCATTCAGGAGATAAAAGGTGACATAAAGCTACATTTCAGAATTTTAAATGAGGTCTCACTGGAACAGTTTAAACTTTAAGGTTAATTGTTTTTCCTTCATTATGATTGAGAATGATATTTGGGAAACAAATGAGGAAGAGGTTGGGGTATCTTGAGTGAAGGAGGAACGTTCATGAGCTTGTTTTAAAAAGAATTTAAAAATTACTCAGTTTATGTGTGTGCATGGACTATCTTTCAAAGGGTAAATAAAAATAAAAACAAAACAGGAAGTAGTGGTTGGTTCCTAGGAGGGGCACTGGGTGGCTGGGGACAGAGGTGACGGGGGACTTTTCACTATATACTCCTTGTACTTCTAACATTTTATACCGTGTACATGGATTAGCTATTTAAAATTTATTTAAAAATTAGTGTGTGCATAGAAAGGTTTTAAGGGAACATATCCAAAATCTCAGAGCTCACATCCAGATGGTGGGAGTATAGATATTTTGGAATCCTCTTTATACTTTTCATTGTGTTTCCAGCTTTCTACAATAAGCATATATTGCTTCTGTAATTAGTTTGTAAAAGTTATTTTTTTTACCTGAATTTTAGAGACTGTACTTTGGGACATCCAACTGCCCAATTTTGAGTCCTGGGGGACACAACTTTACACAAGAAGGGTATTCCTAAACTTAGATCCAACCCATACTGTTCTAAGAAAGTGTAGGAATATTCCTGATTGTAGCAGCTGTTGAATAGAAGAAAGGGCACTGGACTTGGAAGCAAACATATTATATATAGTTCAAATCCTAGCTCTGCCACAAAACAGCCTAAGTGGGCAATGGAAGACCTGACAGAGAACTTGGACTTTATCCTGAGGGTAATGGGCAGGCATTGAATAATTCTAAACAGAGGAATTTCAGGTGTGTTTTAGGAAAAAAATCACCCTTGCTGCTATATTGAAAATGAATTAGAGGAAGCAAAAATGGAGGCTGGGAGAATTGGTGGGAAGCTGAAAAGGGACATTGGCAGCCTGGTCTGTAGTAAAAGAGATAAAAATGAATGGATTCAAGACATAGGAGGTAAAATCAACAAGACTTGATGACTGTTTGGGTGTGGAGTTTTGGAGAAGGGTGAGAAGCTCATCAAGGGATAGTGGTGAATCAAAGGGCAACAGATTGAGTCTACCTGGAGTGGGGATAGATCTGGAAATAAGACTAAAGTGGTTTCCTTTCTATTGCAATGAGATGACTTTGCCTTGATTGAGGGCCTCAAGAGAATCCTCAGGATAACTGGATCCCACTGTACAAGAGAAAAAAAAAGCTGGTGATCAGGGCGGGATGGGGGACAGGTAGAGAAAGGAGGAGAGTAGGGGAGGAAACATTTATGTTTTGATATATTTATTTGGGGAGGAAGAGTTTGCCCAATAATTTTCTCTTCTATAGCTCCAGGGTGACCGGAAGACCCTACAGAGGGCTAAGGAGCTAGATGTTGATAGTAGTGGCTACCTTTCCTCCCCAGAGTTCAGATCAGCGCCTAAACTCAGCAAAGTCCTTAATGAAGATGAGGTTTGTCATGTCTTGTCAAAGTATGACCGGAAGTTAGATGGAAAAATAGACCACAGATCTTTTGTGGAAGAAGCTTGCAAACCACAGCCAACACCTGATGCCCTAAACCTTTACCAGGAGTAACATAAATCCATCATATATTCTCTTTACCTACATCACTTTGTTGTTACCTACAGGACTGACCTCACAGAAAGTCATTCAGTGCTTTGTGGGCGTTACTGTTTCCTAAACTCCATGATCCAATCGAAAGCTCTTTCAGCTTTCCTGGTGCCTCTTTTTGTAATACATAATTGAAAAGATTTGCAAGTTTTGTCTTACTGATAAGCGTTCTTTTTATACCAAGGAAACAGGTAACACAATCCTACTTTCAGTAGTGTTTAGAAATTACCTTTTGACTTTCGGTTATGTTTTAAGCAATTCTTCGCTCAACTTCTCCCTCCTGAAATTAGTGACAAACAGTGAACTGCTTTCCCCTGCAGTCTCTCCTCACTAGGTACATTTGGGCCATCATCAGCCTAGGGCTTAGGGTCAGAATAAATAAGGATTATTCAGTTCTAATTTGACAGTTCTAGGGCTTCCAGAAATATGGTAGTCAGAAAGTTTCATTGTATTTGTAAAGCTTTAACTAATACATATTATTGACTCTTAATTTCAAGCTACACATAATAAATGAGACTAGTTGGGAACAGAGAAGCGAAAGGTGCCCAGGTTCCCATTTCTCTTGAGGCCCGTTTACCTTGCACCCTCTCTTTATATCTCAGCCCAGAGCTCCTGCCCCAAGTTCGCCACTGCCGTCTTCTTTGGTTTCGGTAACTTTCCTTGCTATCTCCACGGCGCCATGCAACGCATAACACTGTCTGCTGCTTCTCTAATGCTTTGCTTCAGCCCTTCCTACTGGATAGAGGGTTTGTCAAAGATTATAATGGGACAGATTTGCGGACTTTCATAATGATTGCCACGTATCTTCCAAGTGAGCCAGAAATAGGGGGATCTGTCCAGATCTATCCTAGCAGTTCTTTTCAGTGGGCAGCCCTTTCCATGTGCACACATGTGTACACCTGCACACACATGCAGGCACGCCTGGGCTTACCACTTGATGCGTGCAGGCAGATGCCTGTGTCTCCCTTCCTGGCTACACACATGTAGGTGCCCAGGTCCTGGGGTTTCAAGGGTGTTCAATAAATGAAGTCATTTTTTCTCCTGTTGGTGCTTAGAATAATTTGAGATGTAGATGTCAGGTGGAGATAAAAATGTCTATTTTGTGACTGATTGGAGGGTGTGACTTCAATGTGCAAAGAGAGTGAGATTGTAACATTTCACATTGGATTAAACTTGCCCATTAAAAACACAGGGAGAGCTAGAAATCTTCCCACCAGCCCAGCAGGGAAGGCTTGCTTGCTTCCTGTGGGCAGGTTTGCACCCACAGAGGAAGCAGCTGAGGTGAGCGTGCCTGGGTCTGCCTTTCAAACACTCTGACTAGGGAGCTTAGGAATATAGTAGGACTGCTGAGAGATGTTAGGAGTTATTACTCAGTAATCTCTGTCCACATGGGACACATACATATACATGGATAAACTCTTACACCAGGCCCAAGGTGCATGGAGATCAGATGTCTGGAGCCAAGCAGTCAGAACATGAGGTAGAATGAGAACCGAAGCCAACTGAGAAAGGGAGGGAGAGCTAGGGGACAAGCTCCAGAGCTGGACACCTGCAGCTAAGCCTTTACCTACACCAAGGCTTGGATCTGGAGCCAGGAGGGGAGCAGGCAGCTGATGAATGGAATAGATAAAAAGAACTTGAGTGGGAGGAAATTAGGAGAAAGCTGAGATGAGCATAAAGCTGCCATAGAAAGTGTAGTTAATGAATATTGCATTGGTTTATTCTTTCAGTAAAGAAATTGCAATGGCCAAGATTTATATGTGATTAGGCATTAGAATGTGTACCTGGAGAGACAGTGTAGGAGTGCAGGTGTATGAGCGGTTGTCAGATAACATGAGGCCAGATTCCATATGTCACAAAGCAGAGAGATGGCCCTCTGTGGTTACTAGAGAGGCTCTGACTACCAGTCATAACTTGGAGTAGGGTTCACAGCCCCCAAATTGACCACAGGATGAAGTTAGAGCTCCCTGCCCCCACTTGCCCTACAGGAAGACTATTGACTTGTTCCAGAACAAGCCTTGGGGTGTAAGAACAGGCCCTGAGGTTTAAAACCTTTTCATGATTTGCTTTCCATTTTGTTTTTCACTTGGAGGTGGCTCCAAGGATCTGCCTCTTTGAGAGAAGGGAGGAGGGATAGATCATTACAATAGCAAACAGGTATTGAACATTTACTATGGACCAGGCACTGTTTGGAGGGCTAAGAATGTACCGGTTCACTTAATCCTCATAGCAGCCCTACGAAGTGTACATGCTTTTAATATCTCCATTTTAAAGATGATGAAACGGACATGAAGAGGCTTAGCAATTTGCATGTGCTAGTATGCAGCAGAGCTGGAGTGCAAATCCAGGCAGTCTAGCTCCAGAATCCACACTTTGAACAACTGAGGTGGCAAAAAAGAAGGTGAAATCAGCCTAGTATTGGAGCTTTCCCATGTAAAAGGATCAGAGCCTCCATTAGGCTAGTTCTGAATTCATATCCTGCATTTGGGCTCTACATTTAGCTGGGCCTGCAGTTAACCACCTTAACCATGCAGGCCAAGCATCGTCTTCTGCTCAGACCATAGATAGATGTTTCAGGGAGAGGCAGGGTCCTTGCTCCCTCTGACAAGTCCTCAGAATGTGTAGATTACTCAGCAGATGTCTAGGTGGCTGTACAAGTACTTTCTAGTCTCTCCTGAAGTGGGGAGGGGCAGGTACTGAGGGCCAGAAACAAGAGGTCTAGGGGAGACGCAGAATTCTACATGGCTCAGCACTGTTAGGCAGTTCATTCAGTCATTCCACAAATACACTGTACATTTATTGGGCTTCTAACTGCATGGCCCATCTTGCCTTCCTTTTCTTGGTGTGTTACTGTATGCAGACACTATTACCAGGTTTCTTGGAATACATACTTCTGGGGCGTCAGGCGTTTAGATAGCTGCTCCTCCACTTTCCTTGCCTGGTATCTTGCAGCCTGACTGGAGGCCCCAGTGAGATGCGCGCTGTGTTAGGCTTGGGAGCACAAGTGAGCTCTGTATTACCGCCTTTTCACCTGGTGCCTGGAGTGCCTGGAGTGCCTGGAAGTGCCATGGGGAGCCCTGCAGAGCCATGGGGACTGGCCCAAAGCACCAGCCCTCAGCTTTGTTCCTCAAGCCTCTGGAGAAAACCTTTGATTTCATGGGGTGATTATTTTTATTCTTGCCCACTCAAGGATGAAGCCCAAGAAACCAGAGGTTACCGCTTTCAGAGGCTTCACAATGGGTCACCTCCAGCCAAACCCACTGGTTTTTGTGTTTTGTTATTTCTGGGTTTGGTTGAGCCTCTCTTGGAAACCATTACTATACAACTTACTTAAAAGAAAGAGTGGAGGGGTTGGTCTAAGAGACTCAGACAGAGGGGGAGGAGCTGGGGGAGCTTGGGACACCAAGGCTGGGAGTAATGTCTTGTCAGGGAAAGTATGGGAAGGACACACCAGAGTCGCAATCTGATTTGCATCAATGCCATTTTGTAGTGACATTTTTAATCTTTTGCAACATCAAACTACTCCAAGTTTGACTTTTAGCCAAGCCTTGAGAATTGGGACTTTGGATGAAGGTTTCAGAAAAAGTCAACACACACACACACACAGAGAAAGGGGGAGAGAAAGGGGAGGGAGACTTTTATCCTAAAGTCATTGTGAATCCAAAGCAGGGCTTAGCCTCCACAGTTAAATGAGAAGGAAAATCGAGGGTACCAAGCATTCGAGGTACAAAGACTGTCATGGGCCAGTGGAAGTTTGCAGAATTACATGTAAATGACCGCAGTTTTTACTGTGGTGGCCCTGTGCATTTTCAGAGCTAATCCCAAAGAGAAAATCTACTTAGCAAAGGAAAGTTTTGTCTAATTTGGTTAACAGTTGAGAAGCGACAAAAATGCTGAATATATTAATAATTTATACTTCCAGGGTAACACTATATCTTTAATGCTTCACTGCCAAGGGGATTCAGATGGGCTTAGTGCTCAGAGGAAGAGCCTGAAAGGCCTTCTTCATATTCCGCACCCAGCGCTGATGAGAATGGGTGTAAGACATGTGTTCCAATAATAGGCGTCATGCAGTCTCCCATTTCTGCCTGATTTGTTTCCGTCCATATTGCTCAGTGTACATTTGTTATCCAGAGGCCTCCTGGCTTTACACCCGCCCTCCTGCTCCAGCTGTGGCAGTTCATAAGGGAGGAGATATTTGTCTACATATCACAGTTTTAGACAAGCACTGCGGCAACATGGAGCGCATGCAAAGAAGATAACGACTCACAGTACCGCTTCTAAAGCTCTTAGGTTCCCCCTGCCCCCCAGACATACACATTTAATTTTCAGTTTATGGGAGATGCAGTGTAATCAGGTGATTTGTTTAGTCCTCTCTGTGTATAATCGACGGTTTACAAATCGCAGGTCGGCCTGTTTCATGACCCCGCTAAACAGCCTGGGCCAGACCTCCCTCATCCTGTCCACAGGAATGGAATGAGCTTATGTATTGTCCTCAGCTAACCTGGGAGGAGACAGATCATCGCAGTTGAGCTAAATGGCCTCGAAACAAGAAAACCTGCTACATGATTTCGAATTGTTTATTTAATGTGCATCAGAGCTAAAGGGAACAAAGAGAAAAGATGGGAACAAAGAAAAGGGTCAATGAAGAGAAAAAATTTAAATCCCCACAAACACAACTTCAGCTGGTTGGACACCTTGTTGAATTTTACCTGTTTACATAAAACAAATAATGAGGCTTATTTTGCTGTTTGGGTCTTAGAAAAATGTGATCTTAGTTCGCTATTTTAACTGTATGGCTGTTTTGTGGGTAAGGTGCAGATCCAACTGGAAATGAAAACCATAGTCCCTTAAAGGTACCAACCAAGTCTCCCCTAGACCCCAAACCTACCCATGTTCTAGGTGGAATGGAAAGGTTAAAATCCCCCCATCCCCACCCCAGGGAGGGGAAACCTTTTCTTGCCAGGCTGAGAACCTGAACCTTGAACCAGCCCAGCGTCTGGACCCCAAGCCAGTGGCTGCTTAATGGGGATCTGCAGAGGAAACAGTCTGGTGGGGGAGCTCACCTCCTAACCTGGGTGCTGGGTGGTTGACGCTAAGCTGAGCTGACCTGTGTGTAAAAGGCAAGGCCAGCTTCCCTAATCCTCCTGCAGAGAGGAGTTGTCCTCTAGAGATTACAAAACAGAAGGATGCTGTTTTTAAGCCATAACTCAGAAGTGACTTCATATATATATATTTGCAGAGAGGTGTAGAGGCTGTAAACTTCGTCACCCATCCCACCGGCCTGAGTGTCTCTGCGCTCCTGTTTAGAGGGCACTTATGTCCTGGGGCATTGTCTCAGGGTAGGAAGGGGGCCAGTCCGCCAAAGCCAGTTTGGGGCAAGCCCTTGGATTTGCATTTTCTGAGAGCCAGTAGCCATGCTATTTGTGTCTGCCCTTCCCAGAGGAAACAAGAGGTGTGTGGGGTACTGGGGGAATGCAGCCTCAGGGAAGCCGCAGAATCCCTTCCCCAAGCCACACCTTCATTTAGCCCCCCTTCCCCCCCTCAGACTGCGCAGCTCCCCCCCCCCCTCCCAAATCACTGAGAGCCATTACCTTGGCCCCTGTGAGCCTCTGGACCTCGGCATCTCCGAGGGCATGGGCTGTGGAGGCCCAGAAGGTAACAAAGAAATCCATCTCTTTGGGTCTTTAACAGAAAACATTTATTGCCAGGGGGAGATCTTCAGAAGACTTAATTTGCACTTCTCCTTCCCCCACCCAGCTATTTGTCGGCACAATATATACACCTGTACAGTATTCAATATCTCTCCTAAGCAGCGCCCGAGGCCCAGAGAAACGGGGCGGGCGGGCAGGGGTCAGAGCACTTGGGGATGCTGGGGCGGGTGCAGGTTGAGGCCGCTGGGGTGGGCGTGGCCGATCAGGTTGAGGTAGTGCCGGTCCAGGCCCTGCACCGGCGCCAGGAAGGGGCTGTGCTGCTGCGTGGGGCTCGGGAGCGGCACGGGCGTGCTGGGCAGGTAGGGCAGCCCCGGGCTGCGGGCCGTGCTGTGCGGCCAGGGAAAGGGCCCCGGGGCCGCACCCTGCGGGAATACGGAGGCCTCACCCGGGCTGTGGCCCCCGAACTCGGGCCCTGCTGGGTGCAGCTGATAGGAGAAATCTGGCTCCGACAGCGACCCCAGGGGCTGGAAGGCGGGCTCGGCGCCCAGGCGGGCCTTGGACTGCAAAAAGGCAAGGATGCGCGCGTACTTGGTGTCCTTGGTCTCCATGCGCTCCACCGTGGTGAGGTAGTGCACCAGGTTCTTCATGCACTCGTGGTAGCCGTAGTGAAAGTAGTTGGCAAACTCCGCTAACAGTTCTGCTGGAGAGGCGAGAAAAGCCACAGGAAGGAAAGAAACTGAGTGGCCCCTTCGCTATTGGAACCTGAGGCGGGTGCCAGGCATCTCCCATCACACTTTCTGGACAGAGTTCCCATTTGAGGTGCGCGTTCCCTCTCTCCAGGCTGGAGACTGGAAAAAGCGCAAGCAAAAGACCTCCTTTGCCTTAAGAGGCCCACTCTGCCCCCTCCCTGCCTGAGAGAAGAGGCAACGGAACCAGGAAGCCCCGAAGCCCGTTCTTCAGGCCTGCCCCCCTTAGTTTTTGCAGGACCCCAACCCGCGCCAGCTCTGGCAGTGTCCAGAGCGGAGACCTCTCCCGTGCGCCCCTTCACTCCTACGGCCAACCCCAGGTCTCTGGCGCACGCTCCTTGCCCAGGTTACCGTCTGCCCAGCCAGCGCCCACCGTTTTCCCTGCCCCGGGGAAAATCAGCCGAGTGCAGCGCCCTCAGGTACTGAACAGTCATCTCGAGGATCTCCGCCTTTTCCAGCTTCCCGGAACTCTGCAAAAAGAAGGGTTCCGCACAGGGGCCCGGCAGGCGCAGGCCAACCCCGGCGGGATGGGCGCACGGTTTCATCTGAAGGGGACTAGTCCGCAGGGCGCTGCTGTGGATCTGCGCAGCGGCTGCCTGGGACTCTGAGCGCGCAGGCCCCCAGGACAGGCGGTCAGATTCCCGGCATCTAGGCCGAGCGTGGCATCAGAGGATCCCCAGCACCTAGTACCCTATTCTCGGCGCCCGAGGTTACCTGCTTTGCCAGGGCCATGGGCACCGTCTTGCCCAGCTCATTCAAACAGCGGTTAATCCGGTCCCGCCTCCTCTTTTCTATCACTTTGTGTGAAACGCGGGTTCTCTGCGAACAGAAATTTGTCAGTTTCGGATCGAAATCGCCACGGCAGTAGCTGCCTGCCCAGCGTCTTCCCAGCTGCCAGTGCCGCTCAGGAATCCGCCCGGGAAGGAGTCCCTGCCCCTTCACACTGGGATCTAACGAGCTCTTTCCTCTGCCGCCGGTGCTGGCGCGCGCTCCCCTTCCAGCCGCCCTACTCTCTGGGCTACACCGCCGACCTGAGCGCCAGGGCGCTGAGAGGTGGCCACTAGGCCTAGGCTCCTCCTGGGTTCAGGAGTCTCCTCTATCCTGATTCTCATCCCAAACCACTGAGAATTTCCTTCCAGGAGAAGTCACGCGTGGTTACGTCCCTGCCGTCGGCCCGGCCAGGTGGCCACTCTGGAGTCAGCACCCCCACCGTTAGGGCGCAAGAGCTGTCCAGCCTCAGCGGACTCACTTTGCGTTCCTTGAGCTTGTCTGACATCCTGGTGAGAACGCGCCCTCGGGAGAGGCGGTGGCGCGAGGCACCCGTCCGCTGGCCACCTCGTGTGCCCCTTTAGCGCCCCAGGTAGACTGCAGCCTCCCAGCTCCGAGGGGCTGCCTTATAAAGCGGTCATCTAGGGCTCCAAGTGCATTCACGGGCTGAATTGCTCCATAGGATTAGGGAGCTGCGTTTGGGGGACGCATGCATTCAAGAGCAGTTTTAAAGAAGTTAAGAAAAAAAATTTAGCAGCCAAGGGGGGCGAGCTGGGGGCAGATCAGCTCTGTTAATCCACGTGGCCCTTCAAAGGCCACGTGATCGGCGGGGAATAATATTTGCATGGCAACAGCCCGGCAGGAAAAGGAGGCGGTAAACTGGGGCGTGCGGCGAGCGGGCGCCTGCAGCAGCCACAGGCGCGGCGCGCAGGGGCGCAGCGGCCGCGGGCACCGGGGGGCGAGGACCCTCACAAAACCGTGTCGCCTCCTTTAGTCCCACCGCCGAGTCTCACACGATTGCCTGTTTACAAATCCCAGCAAGACCGCAGGCCCAGCGCCGAGTGCGTTTTAAAGCCTGTCCAGAGTCATTAAAGTAATTAAGCCTTTAATAGGCTGTTCCGCTGGGTTCAAGGGAGAGCTCTCGGAGACGGAGGCGCCCCGTTTGTTCCCAGGCTTTTCTCACACGACTTGGTGACATGTCCATCTCCCCCCTTTTTGTTTACACCGCTTTATTTGTCCGGACATCCCGGCAGGTGTGGGGCTGCGGCTGGCACACGAGGCTCCCGCCTCGCCTCGCCCCTCCCGCCGGTCTTTGGCACGCGACGCTGCCCCCTACTCCCTGACCACGCCGCTGGCTTTCTCTTCTCCCCCCCTCGGGCTCTGTTCGCTGGGGGAAGAGGCTCAATTTGTAGCCTCCTACCCTATGCGAAAATGTCCATTGAAAAGTATGAATAGTTTCGTTGGGCTAAATTTTAATAATAACCAGAGGGCGGGAGAGGAGAGGCCGGCCGGCAGGCGTGTGTGTGTGTGTGTGTGTGTGTGTGTGAGGGTGGTGGTGGGAGATTGAGGGGCAACACCGAGAAGAGTAGGCCGAGAAGAAAAGGGGGACTGCAGCTGGCCCAGGCGAGCATTATGCAACGTCACCTGCGAGAGGGGGCGCCTACAGACCCCTATTCATTTGCCTAATTTTGGTCAATTTAACAAACTTCAGGAGAAATTATTGTGGCTTTGTCAGAGAGGGTGAAGCCTTCTGATCGAATTAACAGCATGTTTTGATCCGGTAAATGTCATTAGAAAGGGAGAAACAATCGCGCTTAGAGGGCTCTGAGTAATGCGCCCAAGTGGAGACGCCAAAGCGCACGGCTCACAAAGGGAGCAAGTAGCTGCCACAGGGAACTTTTGTACCCGCCCATCGCCCAAGTTTTGACACAAAAAGGCATTATTTCATACTTGAATACGTTTAATCCAACGATTGTCTATTTTCTGCAAACATATTTTCACAGCATTGTTAACTTTTTATGTCCCCCTTTAGCGGGCGCCTTTTCTTAACGTTTGAGGGCGGAGAGCGCAGACACTTTGGGCATCAATATTTGTCACTGAAAAGGGCTCCGTGAAGTTAGGGAAGTTGATCTCTTTTTTATGTTTTTAGAGAGCGAATATATGGGGGAGGAGGAGGGAGGGAAGGCACGAACAGAAACCAGAGAGAACGTTTGCTGGACGGGCCGAACGGGAAGGAGGGGGGAGGGGGCTCTCCACCGCCTGCGCCACTGCGGGCAGCCAGGCCCAGCGCCTGGGGCCTGTCCCCTACCCACAGGGCTCCCTCTCATTTGCTGCCTTGGAACCGCACTCTGGGGGCTCCAAGCTTGCGGAGTGAAGGTGGAGGGGGAAACTTTCTTGCAGATGTAAACTATAAAAATAGCTTTTGTTTCGTGCCCTGCTCTGGAGCCACAGAGCTCTTGCCCCTTTCTAATCTGCTCCATCTGAGAAACAAGACGTCTCCTTAGACATCTTTCCCTCCTTTTCTGCTTCCCACATCCCCTTCAATTCTCTCCACTGTGCTGAACTATGGCAAGGCGTGGGGCTCTCCTCTTAGGTGTTGTTAGTCCTTGGTAGAGGTGGCTAGGGCAGAGCCCTGCTCTCTAATGGGAACCAGGGAGCTCCTAGAGCGCAGCGATCCTCCCGGGGTGCCTGGCCCTGGGAAAGCAAGCAGCCTACCTGCCACCCGCCCACCTGGAAGGTGTGGAGCTCCCCTTGCACTCCTAGGGTGTACCTCTCTGTCTTGCTTTCAGTCTCCTCCTGACATTTCTTTTCTACTTCACGCCAGATTGGACACAACTCGGCACCCTCCGCAGGTTGCTCTGCCAGCCTCCTGTGCTGTCTCAGGGGTTGTCGATTTCAATATATTCACTCTCACACAAAGGGATTAAACAGGAACCCTTATCCAAATTAACTAACGTGAATGGGTAAAATGGAGCTCACCCACTTCTCACCCCCACCCCTTTTTTTAAGCCAGCGGACTAGGAGTTGATCCTCTTATTGCCAGTGTTAACCACCAGCTGCAGGCACAGGCACCTTCCATGGGCCAAATTTCATTCTGTGGGAACTATTGAATTTCCTGTGTTTGCCTGGGAGCTGGGCTCCAGAGCTTGCCCAGGGCTGCAAGTACCCCTCTGTTTGGGGGGGGGGGTGTGAATTGAAGGTAAGTGTATGGGTGGGGGTGAGGTGGAGGGGTGCACATCCTCATTGTGTTCTCTTGGGGCTGCAGCTCTTCCTGGGAGACAGAGAAGCCTCTTCTGGTTCTGGTGAGGGAAAGTATGTGTTTCATTTCTCCCGTAGCAGCCTGAAGGCTAGAATAGCGCAGATAGAAGGTGGGGTGTGTGGATCCTCATGGCCATCTCTCCTCTTTAACCCTCCTCTTCAGGATGGGAATACAGTGCTCCCTGATCTTGACTTTGTTTTTGCCCCAAATGAGAGCAGAATAATGAAGAGTGGTGGTTGCTGGAGCCAAATAGTCCTTCAGATTTCAGCTCTACCACCTACCAGGGCAAGACTTTGGGCTGGTCACTGAAGCTCACTGTGCCTCAGTTTCCTCTTCTGTAAAATGGACATAATTACTGTATCTACTAGGTCATGAAGTGGCCACTGGAATGAAGTAAGCAAACAGAGGCAAGGCACTCAAAACCAGGCTTCCCTACCCAATGAATGGTGCTATTTTGCTTGGAAATCTCTTCTGCAGTGGTTATAATATAGTAGTATTTTGAGGGATTTGCACTGTTGTATGACATTTTCATTCATTTCACATTTTTATCTCATTCCTAAGAAAGCTTCACTCTCCCTGAAAGAGCCACAGTAATTTCTTAAATTGACCGAAATTAGGCAAATGTACCTTTGGAAGCCCCTCTTGCAGGTGACATCACCTAGTGCTTGCTGGCCAGCTGTGTTCTCCCAGTGTGTGTGAGCCTGAAAAGGGCTCTAAGTACGCAGCCTCTAACGTCATAGTCATCTCAAGTGATTCAGACAGTAGCATCAAAATCAAAGCAAAGCTGGGAAGTAAGACTACTTAGAAATTAGACAGTACTGGTTAAATATTAGTCTACGTTTGGACTCCTGGAGAAACAGGCAGGCAAAAAAAAAAAAAAAATCACTGCATTACAGAGGGAGACAGTGCCATAAATACCCTATAAAATATTGGAACAAGCAGTGCTAGAAAGCCCCCTTTGCTTGTGGGAAGCCTTTCAATCCAGGCAGTACAGCCTGAAAGTCCCCACCATTGCTCTCCTGCTGTCATTCTGGGGTGGTCATTCCTACCTGGGATTTGCCCATCAGGTAGCCATGAGCTGTTCAGTACCAAATGGTAGGCTCCAACTTGGCCCAAGCAGTGCTGCTCAAGCTTTGAAGTACAAGCAATCAACTGAGGAGCCTGTTCAGTGCAGAGTCTGATACCCTTCTTCACGTTTACACTGCTCAGTGTGGTTTTGTTGAAGGGAGGAAAACTGGGCAGGAGCTTCCTGGATTGTTTTGGCCTCAGTGTTGCAGCTAATTCTGCAGGCAAACTCTCAGAGGGCCGCTAGGGTCACATTTCACCACTTATTTGTGGACTTTTAAAAGAACCAGGGGAAGTGTTAATATAGCCATGGAGAAAGACTACTTTTAGGGAGATTGCAGGATAGATGAAGGTGTTGCTTTCTGTCTTTTTTTTTTTAAATGTTAACATCATTTAGAAATGTATTACAGATGCTGAGAATAGTGCCCATTATGGGCTTTGATTATTCTAGGCAACAGGCTTTCTTTGGGGGCTGATAATTACCACTCCTTGTTCTGTGTTGGCCTGAGCAACCATCCAGAAGTGCCTACTGAGGAGTTTTGGCTTAGAGTTGAGTTCTTTTTACAGAATAAAGGTTTTTATCTGCTTTACAGGGCAAATTTGCACAGATAACTAGACATATATGTTACTGAAAATAAGACACACTTGCAATAAATAACATAGAGCTTGGGGAAGAGATTCGGGTTGAGGAGAAATGCAGTCACGGGAATGTTGGTAACGGGCTCCACTGTATGGGCGGCAGTGAAGTAGCAGACTTAGGTGGCGAGGTGCCCAGTCCCTGCAGGCAGGTGAGGGACAGGCTCCCCCCACCTTCATTCATTCACCACCCGACTCTAGCACTTCCTCTGTGCGGGCACTGGGCCAACAGCATTGGAGCCCCTGAGGAGAAGAGCGTAGAGCTTTTGGAGGATCTCTGTTTCTACAAGGGAAAAAAAAGACCTGACTAAGGAGGTAGCCCTGAGGCCTGACCCCCATCCCTAATTTGCCTGTTCGTTGGTCCACTTCCCTAAATTTATTCCCAGTGGCTTGGACTTTTAGTTCACTTTGTTTCTTTACATTAATCTTACCAATTAGACATTGACTGGAGGACTCATAAGTCCTCTCCTATAGGAACTTCGTTGCCTCTGAGAGCGTTAGGGACTCTCATTAGGGTGAATTGATATACACGGGTTTTGTTCCTCTCGAACACCAAATAACGGAGGCTGCCCAAAACAGGAGTTTTGATCAAGATGGAGTACTTTGTAAGACCTGGTGTGTTTGTTTCCTGTGGCTACCATAACAAATTACCATCCTCCGGGTGGTCAGCAGTCTCACAATCTAAGGTCAGAAGTCTGAAATCAGTGGCACTGGGCTGAACTCAGGTATCACAGGGACACGCTTCCTCTGGAGGGTCTAGAGGAGAATCTGTGTTTTGCCCTTTTAGCTTCATGGCTGCTAGCATTCTTTGACTTCTGGTCGTGTTCCTCCAGTCCCTGCCTCCCCAGTCACATTGCCTTCTCTTCTGTGTCCGATCTCCCCTGCCTTTTGTAAGGATACTTACGGTTGCATTTAGGGGCCACCTGGATAATCTTCCTGGCTCAAGATGCTTAACTTAATCAAATCTGCAAAGTCCTCATTTGCCATATAAAGTAACATTTATGGGTTCCAGGAATTGAATATGGGTGTCTTCTGGGGGCCATTATTTAGCCTCCCATACCTGGTTAAATGCCTTAGTGGAAGCTCAGACAGCACCTGTGCATTCACTGATGCCTCGACAGCAAGGCCACCGGGAGGGGGCAGAGGCAAGGGCAAGAGGAAGTGGGAGAGAGGGTCAGAGGAAGACCTGTTCCGCTTCCCAGTTTAGCAGAGCTAAACCTCCCCTCCCTCCCTTCCTTCCTTCTGCCTCTTTCCTTTCTCCTTTCTTACCTCTCTTGCATCACAGGACCCCTTGCTCCCAGGCCTCAGAATTGAAGCTGATGTGATATATTTATGCTGCACGATAAGTCAGATAATCTGTAGTTTACTAATCTATCACCCTCATTACCATTTGCTTACACACACACACACACAGGCTCTAGCTACTTAGGACCCTGTCTTCTTCTCCCCATTCTTTCCCAGTACCCCCCCTTCTCCTAGTTGGCTACTGGTCTTTTGAAAATGTCATACTTGTGTTTGCTGGTACTTGTGATTTAAACAGGTCTGGAAGGCATGGGTGGGTGTTGGGTGGGGAGAGGTTAACCAGAGAACTTCTATGCACATATGCATAACCCATGGACACAGACAATAGTGTGGGGAAGGCCTGGGGGAGGGGCAGGTGTAGGGTGGCAGGGATCAACGGGGAACAAAAGGAGACATCTGTAATACTTCCAATAATAAAGATACATTTAAAAAAATAAAGAGGCCCGGATATAAATTCTAACTCTGCTTTTAGATGGTCTTGGACAAGTTGCTGTACCACAGTTTCTGCATCTATAAAACAGAGATGATGGTACTTCTTCGGCCCATTGAGATGACTCATGAGGTAATATTTGGTAGTTCCTGGTATAATGTCCACACCATAGGAGGTGCACAGGGGCTGAGGTTTTAAGGCGTTGATTTGGATGAGAACTTGCTCTATTCCCAGAGCAGTGCTCATATAACAGCTGGGAACAGAACCTAGCTGCTGCCTTTTAGTTTATTGAGTGAGTCATACAATAGGGAATCTGACATAAGCTGATGGGGGTACAATGGTAGGAGAAACTCAGGGAGGACTTCCTGGAGGAGATGATGCAGGAACTGAGTCCTGAAGGGTGAGTGTATTAGCTTCCTAGGGCTGCCATAGCAAATTACAGCAAACTTGGTAGCTTAAAACAATGGAAATTTATTTTCTCACAGTTTTAGAGGCTAGAAGTCCAAAGTCAAGGCGTCAACAGAACCGTGCACCATCTGAAGGCTCCAGGGGAGATTTTCTTCCTTGTCTCTTCCAGCTTTTGGTGGCCCCACGTTCATTGTTTTGTTGGCAGCATGACTCCAATTTCTGCCTCCATCTTCACATGGCTTTCCATGATCTCTCTTTTCATAAGGACATTTGTCATTTACTTTAGGAGTGGGTGAAGGACCTCAATGGGGCCTTAGAACCTCAGCCCCTGTGCACCTCCTATGGTGTGGGCTTTATACCAGGAACTACCAAACATTATCTATGGAGTCATCTCAGTGGGCCTAAGAGGTACCATCGTCTCTGTTTTATAGATGTAGAAACTGATGTACAGCAACTTGTCCAAGACCATCTGAAAGCAGAGCGGGTAAAGGGCCATCAGAAGGAAAGGAAGGGAGCTCAGAGGGCTCCTGGGATTTGTAGGAGCAAAGGTGCGCATGGCTTCAAGGGGGAGGAGATGCCGGGCAGGGTCTGATGCAGGAGAGATCTGGAGATCTTTATATTCCACAGCCCCCTGGGGACTGAACATGGAGGGCTTCATCAAACGCTGCCATTTCTGAAGAGTAGGAGAAACAGAAAGGGGGGCTCACTCTTTCCCTGACCTGGACTGTGAAGATTTGGGTGTTTCTCAGCTGATGAAGTCACACTGCTGCCAGAAAGACAGTCCTCTGGGTAACTTCTGGCTGGAGTTGTGAGCCAGAAATCCGCACACAGCTCAGGCCACTGGTGCCTGTGTGGGCTGTGCAATACTGTCCTGCTCTTCTTTCTCATAGGCCAATAACCATAATGCTCAACAAGCAACACCCTGTACCTCTCAGGCACTGTACGGGTCCTGGCACTGAGTGCCATGCAGATCTGTGCTCATTTAATCCTTATAACAATAAGATACGTATTATGTTTATTTTAGAAAAGAAACAGGCCTGGGGGATTCAAGGACACTTAAGGGTATGTAACCATTAGCCGGTGTAGCTGGGTACAAACTGAGGCAGATCTGATCCAAAACTAGTGCCCTTTCCAGCCTCGCTGCAACCTTGGTCCCATGGAGATTAGAAGTCCTGGGAGGGATGTCTCAGACAAGATCCTCACCCGCCTTTCAAGGACCTGGTGCAGCTGCTGCTTCACAAAGCAGGGGAGCAATTCTCAATATACCCAGTGACCCTGTAGAGTCACTTTCCCTCTTATAGCCCCCAAAGGTGCAGGCTGCCTTTGAGCTCAAGTCTCTCCCTCAGTCTCGCTCTTCACATTTCTGCAACTCCAGTGAATAACAATGGCTCCCAAGCTCTTTTACTTATGGGAAGCCTTTTGACAACACACATTCCTCAGTCCCCTTCCAGACTTATTAAAAAGAATCTCTGTGGGTATGGTCCTCAAATCTGTGTCTGAGAGAGAGAGAGAGAGAGAGAGAGAGAGGGAGGGAAGGAGGGAGAGAGAGAGAGACTAAGAAAGAGACTCCTCAGGTAATTCTGATGTACTGGTCCATGGTCTGGCATTTATTGGACACCACTGCTATACAATAGCTTGTCAATAATGTGAGATTATGTCATGGTTATCTGTAGACATTAGATTTTGGCAGATGGATAGGATAATGAACATGCATAGGTATTCTGATATGTTTTTATAAGGCAGTCTGTGGCCTCTTTTTGTATTATGACAGCTTGACTCCCTCACCGCTTACCTTCTTATTACTTTGCCTGATTTCCAAGGCTCATTTTGAGAAGGTAAAAGGAATCAGTATTATGAATTTGGGAGCAGAGCAACACACCTAGTGCTAAGACTCTTCAGGATGTGGGAGGATTTGGATGGATAGAGGGTTGGTTGGTGCCCTCTAGTGGATGGAAGTGTTCAACACCTAAAACAAGGGCAGACCCACCGGAGCAACTTAGAAAGAAACTGGATTCAGCCTTGAATTCACTGTTGGGAGCCGACTGTGTCTGGCCAGGGCAACTTGCCTCTCTAGCTGCAGTATTTTTATGTATAAATTGGAAGAGTTGGACAACGATGTCAGTGAATGGGGAATCAGCACGTCCAGTGGGCGGCCCGGTGGGGAGAGTCATGTGTGAAGTCTAGGCGAGGGGGCAGGTGTGACAGCCCCGCCCATCACACAGTTCTGCTCCACTGGTGGTGGGCTGTTGGGACGGGGACCTCGGAATCTGGCACAGTGCCAGCATGGAAAGAGTTCAATAAATGCTTGTTGAGGGGGGAGGGCAAAAGGAAGAAAGGAAGATCGGTGGACTTGCTTATATTGGCTCAGGAGGTGGCAGGTCAAGGTTCAGTCTTGTGAAGTGGAGGGCACTGCAGCCCTTCATATCAGAAGCCTGACCGAGAGGTAATGGCATAGCCGCTGTGGGGGTCACAGTGTCCCCCCACCCCAAGGATGAGTACATACCTGGATTCTGACTCCAGAGGCTTGGAACCCACCTGAAGGCTTTTACACTCAGTTTAAGTCGGTTTCCTTCTGCCTAATGGAGTGGGGCAGGGGTCAGTGCAATGTGGTTTCTCTGGAGTGCAGGTTGTGGGGAGGCAGGTTGTCCTGCCAGGGGCCTCCAGCAACTTCAGACCAGTCCCTACTGGAGTGTTTGGCAGAGTAAGTGGAAAAAGCTCTGGTTGCCAGGAGACCTGGCTCTCCACTGACTTGGCTTGACCTTGACAATCCCTTCCCCCTGTGGTTTCCTTCCCCACCAATAGGAGCCTTTAGGGTGGTTGATGGTCACAGCCAGAGGCTTTTTGCTCTACCTGATTCCTCTGCATTGATGTGACCCCCAGCATGCCTGGGAGAAGCCAGCAGGGGAAAGATACACACAAAGAAAGAAAGAGAGTGGGAGAGTATGGGAAAGGTATTAAAAGAGGAGCTGACAGAGGAGAGAAAGGAGAAGAAAATATATATAAGAAAATGTATATAAGATTAGCAGATTTTATTATTTAATTCCACAAACATTGGCTAAGCACCTCTTTTTACTTGGTGTGATGGTTAATTTATGTGTCAACTTGGCTAGGCCACGATACCTGGATATCTGGTCAAATACTAGTCTAGATGTTGCTGTGAAGGTAATTTTTAGATGGCATTAACATTCAGCTCAGCACACTTTGGGTAAAGCACATTACCCTCCATGATGTGGTGGGCCTTGTCCAATCAGTTGAAGGCCCTGCAGGCCAAAAGAACTGAGGTTCCTTGAGGAGGAAGAAATTCTGCCTCCAGGCTCTATTGGATGAGAACTGCGACGTCAGCTATTCCCTAGGCCCCACCCCTCAGAGTTTGGACTTGCCAGCTTCCACAATTGGGTGGGCCAATTCCTTAACAACCCCCCCCCCGACACACACACACACCCCCACACCCCCTCCCCCACACACACACCCCTGTTGGTTCTGCTTCTCTGGGGAACCCTGACTAATACACCTGATACTCTATTCGCTGCTAGGTAGAGTAGTAAACAGACCTGAGAGGCTTGGCTGCTTGTATCTCTTGCAGTAAGGGGTTACAGGTTCGCCGCTAGACCAGTGGGTGGTGAATGGTGGAGACATGAAGGAAGGGTGGTTGGGGCAATAGGGTGTCATCAGAAACGATCTTGAGGAGGCGATGGTTTGAGGTGCACCTTGTGTGGTGAGTAGTGTTGGCCAGAGAACCAGGGCACAGAGATGCTTCAGGCTGAGGGAGTTTTGTGAAGCCTGGAGGCTCACAAGGCCCCTCTTTCCTGGGTAGACCCAGTTCACCCTTCACCACCATGTTCAAGGTGCCCTTTTCCAGGAGTCTCCCTAGGCCGCCTCTGTCCACAGGGCTGGCTCAGGTACTCTTTCTGTGTGCCAAAATACGGCACTTTAAACTGCATCACGTCCTCCTATTGGCTGTCTGTCTTATCCACTAGACTGAGAGGCCCTTAAGATTAGGCTTCATGCTAATCATATTTGAACCCCCAACCCCAAGCGTATTGCCCAGCATGGCGTGGTCCCTCAGCACATACTTGCCAAATGAGGAGGAACCATGAGATTATACGAATCTTGGACCCTGACACCGGGCTGCCAACACACAGTGCCAGAGAGTTTGGCATGGGCGGCATGTGGGACAGCTTAGGAAAGAAGAAAAGGCCACGACTGTCAGAGGAGATTCTAGCATCCTGGGTAGGAAGTTGCGAGCCTAGAATAAGGGCTTTGAATGTCGAAATAAGAAGAAGTGATCATAAGAGAAGCAAGAAAGGAAAGGCAAAGCTTAGATCACACATTTTTTGGTAGAGGTGGGGACATTTTTAGAGAATATCCTGCATGAGTTCAAATATCCAAGACACAGCTGCATACCACATGCTATTGGGAATATCTGGTTATAAATTCTTGAATTATTTTTGGTGAGGAGTTAAGCTTCTATATCTGACACTCCAGTGACATTGCTGTGAAAGGTATTTATCATATTTGTGGCAAATACAGCCTCCTTTATTTGGGGGAGATCTCCATAATATGAATTCTCCTCCTGAAGGTAGAAACAAGAATTCGATATCCCAGTTTCCCTTGAAGTCAGGGCACAGGAACTGGCCCAGGTTCTGTCAGTCAGACTCTTATCTGGAAGAAGGCAATGTAAGAAAGGAAAGCCATGTGGAGTCTCTTTCTAGGAGGGGTGGTGTGGTGTGGAGCAGAGACAGGCAGCTTTCAGAGCAGCAGTGGCAGGGGTCCTGATGAGTCCTGCATTCCAGTGTCACGGTGCGAGCCTCGGGGTCAGTGCCCACGGTGACAGGGTCATGCCTGAGAGAAAGCTTGTGGGGTCAATGGATGTTGTTTTTGACTGCAGAGCCCCCCTGGGTTAATTCTTTGCCTCTCCTGAAAATGCTATGAGCTACTTAATACCCTTTGATAAATTTGTTTTTTGTTTAGACTCACTAGAGTGCATTCTGTTTCTTGCAACTAAAAACCCTGACTGATATGATTGTTTACCTGTAATATAGGACCTAAGGTGTTTAGAAGATACCATGCCTGTTCTCATTTATATCTCAAGTTTCTAACACATGCCTGGTACCTAGCTAATGCTCAGTAGATATTTGCTGGGATTATTTTAACAGCCCCCGCCCCCAGCCATTCCTGGGCAGCTGTCCCTTCACTTTCTGTTGCAAATAGAGCATCCAGGTCAGGGTCTTAGATCACAGATCTGCACCCTCAAGACATTTTAACGGTGCTCAGACACACATTCCTAATCCCGATCACTATTTTAGACCTGTCCAGCACCGCCTCCACGTGATCTTTCACCTGCTCCCGGAAGTGTTTTGGTGTCTTACTTCACAAAGAAAATAGCACAGCTCGCATGACCTCTCTGCCTCCTGCTCTCTACCCACACACACGCCTGTGTTATGTTTGCGGTCGCCTCCTCCCCATCTTTCAGATACGGAGCCCCCACTTCTCCCAAGGCTGACTCCTTCCCGCACCTCTGCGCTGGATAATACCGACTTCCTGCCCTTGAATTTGCCCCGTTAGTTACCCCTTCTTTTCCCATGTCATCGCCTCCCTGTGTGCACTAGCTCCTTCCCCTCAGCATATAATAGACACACTCAATTGTCATGTCCCGAAACAAACAACAATAAAAATCCTTCTCTCGCCTCTGCTCGCCTTTCTAACACCTATTCTCTCTCCAGCTCTTAGCTGAGCACCTACCACGACGGGTCCATCCTCTGCCCGCACTAGTCTCCTCTTCCCTTTTGGGGTAACCCCTCTGAAGTCCACTTCCCCCTGACAGACAGGAGCAGAACTGCCCAGACGCCTGTGCTCAAGTCCACGGGCTTTCGCTCCTTCTGGCACTGGGCACAGGCCGCACCCTCCTTCCTGGGGCTCCCTACTCACTTGGTTTTCGTGATACCGCTTTCCTGGTCTCCCTGTTGTTTCTGGACTCTTCTCACTCTCTTCTGTGGATTTTCCTTTTTACCTCTGTCTGTCCTTTAAATATAAATGTTCCCCAGGATCTGTCCCTTGCCATCTAAGTTCTTTGCTAACTCTTCTGCTCAGCTTGAGTGATTTCATTCACTGACAGGTTTCAGCTGTTACCTACATGCTCAGTATGCTAAATGTCTCTCTCTTTCTCCGGAGATCTTTCTCTTGACCTCCAGACATGTGTCTGCACCTAGGCCTCCGGGCAGATCACACTCAGCCCCTGAGGACCTGACCATTTCCAGAGGCATAACTAGGGGCAGTATGTCCATCCTGTTCGCCTCTTGGTGAATTACAACGCTGCAGGCAGCTGCCCAAACAGATCAGAGCATATTGCAGGAGCTTCCTTTCCCACACTTCCCAAGCACTGCTGATCCTTTTTTAAAAACACATCCACCCTGCCCTCTAACCACCCTCCCACCCCCAGTCCCACTGCCAAAATCTTGGTTCAGAAGCAGTGAGGCAAGCTGTCCTGCCTCCATTTGCTCTCCCTCCATGCCTACCTCCGGAAAGGGTCCAGAAAGATCTTTGTGTCCCACATATCAGATAATGTTGGGACAAAGCTTAGAAAGTCCCTTCTGTGGCACCCCATGCCTCATAGAGGTCCCTGCTGAGCTGCTCGCAGCCTCACTATCTTCGCTCCAGTAACACTGACCTGAGACTCTTTCTCTCCTGGTCCCCATAGCAAATGCTTTCTCCTCCGAAGGACCCAGCCCAGACGCGCCTTCTGAAGGCACTGAGGGGCTGCCTGGCAGGCCTCTGCCACCACCCGTGATCGCACCTCCAGCCCAGCCATTCTCTTGCAGGACCCGCGCTGGCCTGCAGGCCTGACAGTGAGTCCTTAGAGCAGGTGCCGCACGTGTCTACACTTTTGCCCTTTTCTCACGCGGTGCCTGGTGCTAATGCTCAGGAAGCATTTGCTGGGGCTACCTGGACCACCGCAGCCCCTCCCCTAGCTGGGTAACTGTTCCTCATTTTTCTTTGCAAATGCAGCATCCACATCAGGGCCGCAGATCACAGATTGTCTCTTTTCCTCATCACTTAGGTTTCTTCCCTCCAGTCTCCCCTTTGAGACAAATCTCTCCTCTTTTATGTCATGTCTTGAATTTTTTTTCATTGTGTATCTTCTCGACATCTGGCTTGATCTGAGACAGTGGACTCTGGGACCCTCTGAGCAGGCCCCTGCCTTGCGCTGAGTCAGAGAGGAACCTGACACCAGGAGGGTTGAATTGTGTCCTCCAAAAAGATATGTTGAAGTCCTAATCCCCAGTCCTAATGCTGTTTGGAAATAGGGTCATTGCAGACGTAATCAGTTAAGATGAGGTCATACTGATGGGCCCTTAATCCGATATGACTGATGTCCTTACAGTAGTTCCCCTTTATTCAAAGAGGATATGTTCCAACACCACGTGGGTGCCCAAAACCACAGCTAGTCTACATGTATATACACACAACCCCAACACACACACTCTGTTTTTCCCTATACATACATACCTATGATAAAGTTTAATTTATATATAGGCACAAGAGGAGATTCACAACAATAACTAACAATTAAAACAATAAAATATGGGTGACTTGAATACCAGCACTGCGATACTGCAACAGTTGACCTGATCACAGAAACGGCTACTGAGCCATTAACGGGCAGGGTGCGCCTGCAAGTGGAGACGCTGGGTGAAGGGAGGATTCATATCCTGGGCTGGATGATTGGGATGTGCGAGCTTTCATCATGCTCCTCAGAATGATGCACTGTTTAAAACTTACAAAACTTGTTTATCTCTGGAACTTTCCATTTAATATTTTCAGGCCATTGTTGACTGAAGGTAACTGTGGTTAACTGAAAGCAAAACCGTGGATAAGAAGATGACCGGAAGGCACAGAGAGGATACCGTGTAACAACGGAGGCCAATATTGAATGGAGTTTCACAGCTGCAAGCCAAGGGCTGCTGGCAACACCAGCAGCTAAGAGAAAGGCATAGAACAGACTAGAGCGAGGCCCTGCTGACATTTTGACTTCAAACATCCAGCCTCCAGACTGTGAGTAAATCTCTGTTGTCTCACCCAGTTTGTGGTAATGAGTGTTATGACAGCCCTAGGAAACTGATATAGACAGGAAATTAACGTCTGAGGCTACATGCTTCTTCTAATAAAGGTGACACATGGGCTCATCTTTGGCCTTGTTCATGGCAGTATCCTGTTAACATTTTGGTAGTTCAGCTGCCCCCAGGGAAGGAGGCATTAGTAATAACACATGAGAGCTCAGGGCTGAAATGGGGGCAAATCAATTGTTTGTAAATTATGGTCAATTCATACAAAAAATGGTGGGTCTTTGCCAGTGATGCCCTGCTGTGACCAGGTACCTTTCTTTGTGAAAGTATGGAGCAGATGTCTGTTGATTTTAGGTAAATGCAGTGAAAGCTGATTTACCAAACTTTGATTTTGTGGAAATAAAACTTACCTAATGATCAATTCATTAAATTCACCACATTTGCTGATTTACCAAATTTATCATTCATACTGAATAGGAATGACTTTAATACCAAACAGGGCTTTCTAGAGAGATTGAGTTAACTAGTTTTCAGCCTTTTTCCACAGTATTGAAGTTTCAGTTTCTTGAAAGTTAACAATTATAAGGCAATATAGTCTCCTTATGAACAAATATATTTAGGAAGCATTTATAAAAACCATATAGCAGTTTATGAAGTCCATGATAAATTGTAGTACTTTTGATAGTTTCAATAACTTTTGAATCTGTGTTATCATTTTAGTTATAAGCTAGTCATTTCGTTGTGACTTAGTTGTAGGCTTTTCATTGAATGTTTGTTTCTTGTGTGTTTCACATTTTAGATTCTTTTTTTTTTAAAGGTTTTCACAAATCTTTTTAAAAAAAATTTAATATATCTTTATTGATTTCAGAAAGAGGAAAGGAGAGGGAGAGATAGAAACATTAATGATGAGAGAGTCATTGATCGAGCCCAAAACCCAGGCATGTGCCCTGACCGGGAATCAAACCCCGATCGCCTGGATCCTAGGTCAATACTCAACCGCCGAGCCATGCCCGGCCGGGCCACATTTTAGATTCTGGGAGTCTTTTTCTTCTGCATAAAATATAAGCCAACTCTTCATTTGATGAAATATTTCAGCAAACATATGAATCAGGGGGTATCAAAAGGCAATGGATTAAGCTGAAAATAAGAGAGAAAATTCAACTTGTCATTAATAAAATCTTGTACACTTGAGAAACAGTCAACACTTGTAATTTGAAATATACAAGGAATTACTCCCTGGTGTGTATCCTAAATCCCCAAGACCCTGGAATATACAGAACTTTGAGTGGGCTGTGGCTAGGGAAAAACTAAAGCTAAACTAGAAACCAAAACCAAATTTAGATTCAGGAGACAGATTTGAAGGCAGTGTAAATCCCATCATAAGAATATTTTGATGAAGGGTGGTAGAGAATGCTGGCTGGTAGCTTTCCAGTCTCCTTTAGGTATGGCCATGGGCAGGGTTTCTGGCTAGAGGATTGTGGGTCACTTGATGGGTTCCACTTGTGGGCCTGGCCCATAAAATGTCCCCTGCCACTCCTTCCAGTTTCCCCTTTGACTGGCTCCAGTGGAGACCAGCCTCAGGGCAACTTTGGAAGGATGTTTTGAAGATGTGGATCCACAAGATGGAAGGGAGCTTGTTTCCTGTGGGTCCCCTTGGAGGAGAGCTGCCTGCCAATCAGGGACCTGTGCTTCCAATGTAGCCAAGCAGAAATAGGCTTGTATTGTGTGAAACCAATGAAATGGGAATCGTCCATTATAGCAGCATATTCTGACCGCAACATAAAGATCATAGAAATTAATTTTAAACACTGGTCACTCTGAATGATCTTTTACGATGTTACCTTTTTGCTCATCTTTGATAATAAAACAGCCAGCCTTTGCTGACTGTTTATTCCAGGACAGGTACAATACCTCATGCTCACCAGGTCCTCGAGTAGGGGATGTTTCTACCCTCTTCTCCGATGAGAAGGCCGAGGCGGACATGTTTAAGTAGCTTGCTGTGGTCACAGAGCTCGCAAATGACAGAGCTGCATCCAAAACGGGCAGTCTGGCCCTGCAGTCTCCTCTAACTGCCTGTTGGTGACTGTGAGAATTTCCCACGAGACCCCTGCAGGTCTGATGGGCAGGAAGAGCTTCCCAGTGCTTCCGAATGCAAGTCTTGGGCAATTGCATTAAGAGATTTAAATTGTGCAGCTCAGCACCCTCACTCTGATAGTGGCATTCTGGTCCCGGCCTGGGGGCCTGGAGGAGGTGGATCCCTAACTTACGCACAGGGCTTCATGGATTTGTCCGTCCCGCAGGAGAAGCAGGAGAAAGGCTGAGATGCAGTGTCCTGGGAGTTGCTGTGGTGACATTATTTACCCCCGTCCTGTTTCACTCCTCGCGGTGTGATTAAATCTAGAGGGTCAGCGTGATTTTTCAGACTTTGCTTTAAACCAGTTCGATTAGCATCCCTGACCTATCTGGAGCTTGGGCAACTCACTAGCCTCCTCTCACATGCTGAGCAGCTCACAGATAGTCACCTCAGATGCCATGCCCTCCCCTCTAGCACCAGCAAACAGCAATGGTGTCCCAGAGCTGGATTTTGCCCACTCATCTGAATTAAATATTGCCCAATATCCTATCTTCAGTGAACAAAATATCTAAGCCAGAGACACTCTTTTCAGCTGCCTTGGCCTCTAAGAAATTCATTCTGCCTTGAGATGTGTTTTGATGGTTTCAGGTGAAATAATTCCCTGGGCCTCAGACTTGGTGGTGGGATGTTGTATTGTGAAGTATCAGTGCAGGCTGTGCAGGAATGGTAACGATGTCTGAAAGTATTCTGGGACATGTGGCAGAAAATACCCTGGAAACGCGGAAGTGTTTCCTGAGAAGTGCGTCCTGTTCCCAAGCAGACCTAACTTGCTTGACTTGCATTTTGCCCAATGGCTAAGTTGTGATGCTGCCAAGGAAAACCATCATTGAAGGCCACGCAGGTGAGGCGTGGTGCCATACATCCATCCCTGCCCCCTTCTTGCAACAGGGACAGATTAAGGGCTCTGCAGGAGGCTCCAATGTTCTGTCTGAACAGAAGCCCAGCCCCTTCCACGTGAAGCTGTGTCAGAGGGCAATGCTCGGAGGAAACCTCTGGGTGGCTGCGAGCAGTGTGGGGTGACTGAGCCTCAGCCCAAGCCTGTCACACCACCTGGCATGCTGTTGCCAACACTCACCTTATCTGGGTGGCACAACCTCCTCGGGGTGAATTGGGATGTTCTCATCAAGCTGATGTAGATTAATTTCCTCCTGCTACTGTAACAAATTACCATAAGCTCAGTGGCTTAAAACAACACACATTTGTTCCCTTCTGGTTCTGGGGTGAGAAATCCAAAATAGTTTTCACTGGGCTAATGTCAAGGTGTAGATGAAGTCTGATTCCTTCTGAAGGCTCCATCAGAGACTCTGTTTCCTTGCCTTTCTCAGTATCTAGTGGACACTTGTGTTCCTTGACTGTGGTCCCTTCCTCTGTCTTCACCATCATCACATCTCCCTCTGCCTTCCCTCTTATAAGGACACTTGTGATTCTATGTAGGGTCCACCCAGATAATACAAGATAATTTCCCCTTCTCAGAATCCTTAATTCAATCACATCTGTAAAGCTCCTTTTGCATATGAAGTGACAGTCACAGGTTCTGGGGATTATGACATGGATATCTTCCAGGGCCATCATTCAGCCTCCCACACTGGGCCCAGGTGGACCGCCCTCCACCGCTGCAGACTCAGTTTATCAAGGGAGGGTTTATAGAGATACTCTGTTACTTTGGGTCTTTCAGGAACTATTCAGCCTCTTTCGGTGGGAATACATCTTTTAATTCCACTGCTACTATCCCTGTAACACACACACACACACACACACACACACTCACGTTCTCACATGCACACTTTCATTACTTATCCCCAGAAAGTCTGTCTCATTGGTTACACTCTATGCTAGTTTATTTCCTTGAGTGAAAATAACAGGATCTCTCAATAGAGCTGGGTTGATTCAGGGACCTTCATCAACCTCAATGCTGCGTCGAGGGAACAGCATAGAAAACACACCAGGATGCTGGATTCCAGCCCTGGTTCTGCCACTAACTAGATGTCTGATCTTGACTGAGCCATCTAATCTGCCTGGCTTAGCTTTTTAGCTTCTATATAGGAAATTTGTCTACAGCTGAATTCCTCCAAAAATGTGGTCTATAGAACAGTAGTTGCAAGAACAGCTATGTGGGGTGGGGAAAGGGTGTACAAGCCAGTTGGGAAAATGTTTTAGCGTGAGCATATCTCCAGTCCTCCTGGAGAGCCATATGTACTTATGTAGAGCAAAGGCTCAGAGAAGTCCTGCATAAACACAATTTGATAACTCTTAAACCTACTGTGTCTGGTAAAAAAAGCAACCTTGCTTTTTTTTTTTTTAATACTAAAGAGCAGGCTTTGGGAAATACTCATATGATGGTCTCTAGGGAAATCATGAATCCTGCCCCTCTAGGATGACTTTAGAAACTGAGACATTTTGCCAATAAACTGGCCCCTGGAAGAATAAAAAAAGCCCCATGCTGCCCTACTGGGCCCCCTGGAGGCTTTGTTCATCTTCATCATCAGTTTAATGGGGGTGCCAGCCCAAGGGCTAGAACGTGTGAGCCATCCCTGACAGTGAGGTGGCCCAAGAGGGGGCAGACTTTCTCCCTGCCACCTCCCCCTTAACAATCTCTTTTAGGCCCTGAGTATTTCTTCAGTCTGCTAGGAGTTTAGCCCTGAGGATGAAGGCAACAAAGGAGACCTCAAGAAATGGAATGTTTTTGGAGAGCAATGACCTTCATCTCATAGGCAGCAAAAGGGGAAGAAACCTCCAGGCACTAAGCTCACAATAGGGAGGAGATGTGTTTCTTTTCTTGGCTAATCCTGTGAGGCAGATATTATTATTATTCCCCAGAGAAACGAGAAGCCCAGGGTGGAGAGAAGCCCTGATCAAGGGTGAAGGCCCCATCCTCCAGAATTTTGGACCAAATAGCAAAGCATTGAAAACTTTTCTAATATTGCTATTGAACACAAAGAATTAACATGCCACTGAATCTTCTCTCCACATTTTGACATTCTAAAAATAGGTCAACTTTACCAGTCTCGCCCCTTGACTCTCCTCCTCCCCAGCTCTTCTCCAACCACACTGCTGGCCTCCTCACTGGCCTCTGAACCCGGGGTCACCTTTCTTCCTCTGGCCTCTGGACCCTCGCACAGGCGCTCCCCTGCTTGGAATGCTCACCTCGCAGAATCTACCTGACTGGCTCCTCTACCTTCTTCAGGCCTCTGCTCAAGCATCATCTTCTCAGGCCTTCCCTTACCACCTTACAGTTTAGGAGACAGCCTCCTCCTGGTCCCCTTCACTGTGCTCTATCTTTTCCTTTAGCGCTCATCACCTTCCAACATTCCAAACTTGATCAGACTCTATCCAAGAAACAAATGACCTCCTATGAACTGCCTCTCCCCTTTCCTGGGGACCCTCTCTCTTCTGCTCTCTCAAGGACATCTGGGGGTCTCCTTGTGACTGATGCATGCACAAATATTTGTCACATTTACATGTTGTATTACATGACTTTTGTGAACGTTAATGTGGGAACCAGGCTCTCTACCATTGGATATGTTGGGTTATAAATATCAGGGGTTTCTTCCTGTTTAGAACGAGTTCCTCTCAGTGGACTATTCTAACTTTGCAACTAACTAGCTGTGATGTTGATCCAATCACTTAAGTTCATTTGAGGGTTGGTTTCTTTGCCTGGAAGTGGGTGGGTATAGATTAGATAACTTGTAAAGTCTCTTTTCATCTGAAAAGTCCTTGACCTACTCTCTCTAGCAAACAACCTTTCTTTCCCAGCCTATCTCCTCTGAGAGGTCAAACCAGCAATTAACACCCCCCCACACACATACTTTTTTGCTGGTAAAACATGAATAATTCATAAGTGGGCTTGCAGAGTGGGAGTGGAGAACCCTTTGGCCAGTTCCCCCATGGCCTGCGTGACTAGTGCTCACATACCAGAAAGGTTACCCAGGACAGATTCCAATTTTCTTTCACATTCAGCCTCCAGCATCCAAGATTTCTAAAAAATAATCCATTGTGGGCAAAAACTAAAACCATTTCCATTAAAAACTGGAACAAGACAGGGATATCCACTTTCGCCACTCTTATTCAATATAGTACTGCAAGTCCTCGCCATAGCCATCAGACAGGAAGAAAACATAAAAGGTATCCAAATTGGAAAGGAGGAAGTAAAACTGTCATTATTTGCAGATGACATGATATTGTACATAGAAAACCCTAAAGACTCCATCAAAGTACTGCTAGATTTGATAAACGAATTTGGCAAGGTAGCTGGATACAAAATCAACATCCAGAAATCAATGGCATTCTTATACACCAACGATGAACTTTCAGAGAGAGAAACTAAAAAAGCAATACCATTTACCATTGCAACTAAAAAAATAAGATACCTAGGAATAAACTTAACCAAGGATGTAAAAGTCCTGTACTCGAAAAACTACGTGACACTGAAAAAAGAAATAGAGGAAGATTTAAACAAGTGGAAGAATATACCATGCTCATGGATTGGAAGCATTAATATCATTAAAATGTCCATACTATCCAAAGCAATTTATAAATTTAATGCAATTCCTATTAAAATACCAACAGCATATTTCACAGACCTAGAACAAGCATTTCGAAAATTTATGTGGAATCAAAACAGACCCCGAATAGCTGCAGCCATCTTGAGAAAAAAGAACAGAGTGGGAGGGATCACATTACCAGACTTCAAACTGTATTACAAAGCCACTGTAATCAAAACGGCCTGGTATTGGTACAACAACAGGCATATAGATCAATGGAACAGAACAGAGACCCCAGAAATAGACCCACGCCATTATGGTCAGTTAATATTTGACAAAGGAGGCAAGAGTATCCAGTGGAGTAAAGACATCTCTTCAATAAGTGGTGCTGGGAAAATTGGACAGATACATGCAAAAGAATGAAACTAGACCACCAACTTTCACCATACACAAAAATAAACTCAAAATGGAAAGAAGACTTAAATGTAAGTCATGAAACCGTAAAAACCCTGGAAGAAACCATAGGCAGTAAAGTCACAGACATCCCACATAGTGGACTTTTCACTGATACATCTCCTAGGGCAAGAGAATCAAAAGAAAAAATAAACATATGAGACTACATCAAACTAAAAAGCTTCTGCACAGCAAAAGAAAACAGCCTCAAAATACAGAGGAACCCCACGGTCTGGGAAAACATATTTGCCAAGGATGTATCTGATAAGGGGTTAATTTCCAAAGTGTACAAAGAACTCACAGTACTCAGCAAGAGGAAGACAAACAACCCAATTAAGAAATGGGCAAAGACCTAAATAGACAGTTCTCCAAAGAGGACATACAGATGGCCAAGAGACACATGAGAAAATGCTAAGCATCGATAATCATGAGAGATGCAAATTAAAACCACAATGAGGTATCACTTCACACCTGTCAGAATGGCTGCCATCAACAAATCAACAAACGACATGTGCTGGCGAGGGTGTGGAGAAAGGGGACCCTAGTACACTGCTGGTGGGAATGCAGACTGGTGCAACCACTATGGAAAACATAATTTTTTCCTCAAAAAATTAGAAATGGAGCTGCCATTTGACCCAGTGATTCCACTCCTAGGAATGTATCCTAAGAATCCTGAAACATTCCTCAGAAAGAATATATGTACCCCGATGTTCATAGCAGCACAGTTTACAATAGCTAAGATCTGGAAACAGCCCAAGTGCCCATCAGTAGATGAGTTGATAAAAAAGCTGTGGGACAGTTACACCATGGAATACTACGCAGCTGTAAAGAAGAAGGATCTCGTACCCTTTGGGACAGTATGGATGGACCTGGAGAATATTACGCTAAGTGAAATAAGCCAGGCAGCAAAAGACAAATATCACATGATCTCGCTTATATGTGGAATCTAAAGAACTTAATAAACTGATGAACAGAAGTGATTCAATGACATGGAAGCATAGATGAGACTGACGAATGTCAGAGGGATGGAGGAGGGCGGGTGGGTGGTGGGGGAGAGAGTAACCAAAGAATTTATATGCATATATGCACAACCCAAGGACATGGACAATGATGGGGAGAGGGATTGGGGAGGGGGAAGGGATGGGGTGGAGTGGGTCATTGGGGAGAAAAAGGGACATCTGTAATATTTTAAACAAACAAGCAAACAAAAAAATCCATTGCATGATTATACAGGGTGGGGCAAAATAGGTTTACAGTTGTTTAGATGGAAAATAATACAATAATGAATCAATAATAGCACAAGAATAGTACGTGATGTTTCGTGTACTCACAACTGTAAACCTACTTTTGCCCCATCCTGTACCTCACGAATTTATCATTTTAGAGCTGGAAAGACTCTTAAAGATAGTGTAGTTCAATGGCTTTACTTGACAATCAGGAAGCTGAGGTTTGGAGAGGTCGAGGGCCTGCCCTCAATGGGTGGGAGTACTCGATGGGGCACAGCAAGGACCAGAATTCTGTTCCCTGAACTCCGGCTGAGGCTGGTTCCTCTACCTCCTGTTGCTTCTATTTTACCAAATGCTGACCCTGCCCCTCAGATTATGAGATGTCTGAAAATACTTTTTGGGGATGATGACAAAGAACTTTGAAAGGAAGAGTGTATTTATTTATTTATTTATTTTATCTTTATTTTTGAGACTGTTACAGGTGTTCCATTTTTTCCCCCCAATTGACCCCCTCCACCTCGCTTCCACTCCCTCCCCAGGCTTTCACCTTGTTATTGACTGTGTCCATGGCTTCTGCATATATGCATGTAACTTCTTTGGTTAATCTCTTCCCACCTCCCACACCCCCTTCCCTCTTTCCTCTGAAATATGATTGTCTGTTGCATGCGTCAATGTCTCTGGATCTATTTAGTTTGTCAGATTCTTTTGTTCATTAGCTTCTTCTTAAAGAAGACCCTACAACTTTTCCTGTAGTGCTGGTCTGGTGGTGATGAACTCCTTTAGCTTTTTATCTGAGAAGCTCTTTATCTGACCTTCAGTTCTAAATGATAGCTTTGCTGGGTAGAGCAATCTTGGTTGTAGTTCCATGTTTTTCATCACTTTGAATATTTCCTGCCACTCCCTTCTGGCCTGCAGTTTCTGTTGAGAAATCAGCTGACAGTCGTATGGGTGCTCCCTTGTAGGTAACTAACTGCTTTTCTCTTGCTGCTTTTAAGATTCTCTCTTTGTCTTTAACCTTTGGCATTTTAATTATGACGTGTCTTGCTGTGGGCCTCTTTGGGTTCCTCTTGTTTGGGACCCTCTGTGCTTCCTGGACTTGTAAGTCTATTTCTTTCCCCAGGTAGGGGAAGTTTTCTGTCATTATTTTTTCAAATAGGTTTTCAATTTCTTGGTCTCTTTCCTCTCCTTCTGGCACCCCAATAATATGAATGTTGGGCCTCTTGAAGCTGTCCCAGAGGTTCCTTATACTGTCTTCATATTTCTCTATTCTTTTTTCTTTTTGCTCTGCTGGTTGGGTGTTTTTTATTTCCTCATGTTCCAAATTGCTGATTTGATTCTCAGCGTCCTCTATTCTACTGTTGATTCCCTGTAAATTATTCTTCATTTCAGTTTGTGTGGCCTTCATTTCAAATTGGTACTTTATTATGTCATCAATTTTCTCAGTTATTTTCCTAATAGTATGCTTAAACATACTTATAAACAAAATTCTGAACTCTGTATCTGTTAGCTTGCTTGGATCTGTTTCATTTAGTTTCTTTTCTAGAGATTTCTTCTGTTCTTTCCTTTGTGACATGTTTCTTTGCCTCCACATTTTGGCTGCTTCCAGGTGTTTGTTTCTATGTATTAGGTAGAGCTGCTATGTCTCCTGGAATTTGTAGAGTGGCTTTGTGTAGTAGGTGTCCTGTAGGGTCCAGTGGCTCACCCTCCCCAGTCACGTGAGCTGGGCCTTCTAGGTGCTCCCCTGTGTGGGCTATGTGCACTATCCTGTTGTAGTTGAGCCTTGGTTGCTGTTGGCGTCACTGGGAGGAATTGACCCCCTGGCCAATCGGCTATGAGGACCAGCTGCAACTATAGCCAAAGAGCTGCTGTGCTGGAGACACCCCTGTGGAGCAGGATTTACTTCAGTGGGGCTTTGGTGTTCACCAAGTGTGCCCCTTGAGTGTGTCACTCGTGGATGTGGTAGGGCTGTAATACAGTGTGTTCGAGTCTGACTACCAGGTGCACTGTCTCTGGGGCCTCCAGGAGATGCAAAGTCAGCCTCTGCCTTGCCCAGGGCCACCCAGCATGAGCTACTCAGCAAACCGTAGTTGGCTGCTACTTATGCTGGGCTTGGAGGTGTCCAGGAGAGGCCCAGCTATGAGCCAATGCAGCTGCCGCTAGTGCCAGGCCTGGGCCCCTTATCAAGCCGTATGGGGCACGCAGCTGCTTGTTTGAGAGATTTTAGGAAAGTCCTAAGCATGAGGCTTGAGAGGCCACTTGCACAGAAAAGCCCCTGGAAATGGCCTGGATGAGCTGCAGGTGGGGAGGGGCGGGGCCTCCAGGAATCACGGGGTGGGGCCAAAGGTGTGAGTCAGGTGCTGGCGATTCACATATGGTCCCTGCCTGCCGGCTGTGAGCCCTGAGGACTTGCCACAGGAGCCATGGCCTCCGCCAGCCCTTCTGCCTGGGAGGAAGCCGCCCTCCAGCTCTAGCCCGGATCTCAGGCAGGTTAGTTCCTCCCCGAGTGTCCCATGTCCCTCCCAGGCTTAACCCGCGGCACCAGGTGTGGGCCCGTGGCAGCGTCTCCGGGCTCCAGCCCGGATCCCCCTGTATCTCCGCCCCTCTTACCAGTCTCTGTGCTGCTTCAGGTCCCTGGTTGTGGGGCTTCTGTTCAGCCAGATTTCAGGAGGCTCTGAGTGATGGTGGTTCTGTATTTTAGCTGTGACTCTGATGTGGTTGTGGGAGGTGGTGGGTGCAGCTGTTACCTACACTGTCATCTTGTTTCTCCTCGCTTTGTTTTTAAATATGCACTCACAGACCCAATGTAGGTGAAAGGGCAGCCAACACCAATTTCCCTAGAAATGCCCAGTTTAAAAAATGTGGTGAGGGTCTGGCCTGTGACATTCCATCTTTAATGACACAATTTACAAACCCTGAGAAGTAAAGGAAGGAGAGTGAAAGACTCAGCGTAGTATTTGTCGCCTCAGAGAGTGTGACATTTCAGTTTCTCAAGATGGGTAATACTTGAAATTTGCTTAGTAGATCTTAAATTATGTCTTCTCAACACACCCCCCCCCCCCAAAAAACAAAAACAAAAGACAATGGTAGCTATGTAGAGACAGTGGATACATTAATTAGCTGATTTTGGTGATCATTTCACAATGTATATTTATCAAAACATCAAGTTGTACACTTAAAACACACAGTGTTTATATGTTAATCAGACCTCAATAAGGCTTTTAAATAAAAGGAATCTTCTTACTGCCTCACTGTTGTATTTCATCACTTTCATCACTAGGTGTCCCCCTGGCTAGCAAACTGTACTGAGAATGCAGCTTCCCTGCACATCCTTTTTGGAGTGAAGGTAGAAGGCAAGAGTCTGCAACAAATCCGAGGCTTTCCTGCCTCATAGGAGGGGCAGAAGGAGGGCGAGAGAAGGGCTTTTGGAGGGACTGTATGTTCTGGCAGAACCGTTCTTTAACATAGAGGCAGAGCTGAAGGTTCTGGTTGTAATTAGAAGGAACAGATTAAATGCGAAAGGAACACTCAAAACCTAATTTCCACCACAGGAAATGAGCATGGCCCAGAATAGACACCAAGCATGATTACACTGCAGGATGGGCCTCTGGAGAGGAGAGTTGGTACATACCCAGCGGGGAGCTGCTCTAGGGAGATACTCGGGCCAGATAGATGGAGTGTCCTTTGCAGGTGATGCAGAGAAACAGAACAGTATGTGTCTTTCTGGGTGGGTTCCTGCCTTACGAATCTGTCAACTGAGCTCACAGAGTCTGGAGTTTGTAACTTGCAGAAACCTTATTTTCTTTAATCTGGCCTTTTATTTTGATATTTTATTTGACTCAAACTGGCCTCACCTAACGCCCTGACTCACCCACCTCCCTCTCTGTTGCTTAATCATTAAGCCCTCAGGATAGTGAGGTTCTGGTCAGCATGTAGTAGTCTTGAAGAAATAAGGTCCTGGGTCTGTTGACCTCTGAGACAGAGTTTTCAGTTTAACTAAACATAATATCTTGGCCTCAGCTGTGTTTTAGCTCCAGACCCAGGAAAGTAGAACTATCCCACAGAACAAACCCTTGTGAAACTGGAAAGATCAACTCCATGGCTGACATCAGGACCAAAGGCAATGATCATTACCCCCTACCCCAGCACCCACCAGTCAGTAGAGACCACATCCTAGCTCTGTTAGTCACCATGATTAATGATTTCCCCCTATATGACCCATCCCCTGGAAGCCACGGGGGAGCCAGGTGTTTGAGCTTGAATGACCTGTGGCTCCGGGCATGGCGACATCTCCTTAAGGAATCCTTACTTTCTTGGTTGCAAACTTCTGTTATTGGGCTTTGGTGCGTGCAGGCAAAGGGACCCCTTCAATTCAGTAACAAAGTTTTGGCTAAAATAAATGACAGAGATTTATTCAAGGGTCTTAGGGTTTGCACACTGGAAACACAACTAGGCAATACCCAGTATTCCAAAGGAGAGAGAAAATCTGAGGGTTTTTACAGTAAAACTGATTTCTTGAGAAAAATCAGTTCTGCATTCCTGATTCCCAGACTGGTCCATGGTGGTAATTGTCAGATGTCCAGTGGAACATTTTCATACTGAGATCATTGTGTAGGTTTGGGTATGTCCATCCATTAACATGCAATGCACTGATGTGTATCTAGGATCAACGCAGGAGTGAAAAATGCAAAGAGTAATTATTTCCCTATCTCTCAGCCCATGTGAAGTTAAAAATTTAGCTTGACCATAGTGACTCCATTTTATTTCACTCGAATCCAAAGTCATTTTTCTGACTTAATGACAAGTTTTTAGGGTCCCAGCCCCCGTACTTAATCATCAGTCAATTGGCTGGATCACCTGGGCTCCGGATGTCTCTGCTTTGTGGGTGGAATTTAAGGGCACCTAGTAATGAACAGATCAAGCCCAAGATGGAAAGATTCAACTAATCAAAATGCCATTTCAAATGAAAACAATTCACTGAATTTTCCTTCCCCGGCCAGGCTCCTTCCCCTTTCTGTAGCCACCCTTAAACTGTAACAAATTACTGAAAGACAGACATCTGGCCTTGAGCAGAGCTCATGCTGCACTGTCGGATATAAATTATAAAGACGCGTTCTGGAGCCAGTGCGGTAGCCAAGAGTCCATGCATTGGGCCTCGGCCTGGACATAGCCTCTCTGAGGCTCAGTATGCAATAGGATTTGGTTTCCTATGACATGTGGTAATTCCACGATCTTTAGAAGTTGTGATGAGAGTTCAGTAAGGTAATATAGGAAGTGTCTGGCACAGAACTACCCCTGAAAGGAGTCACTACCCTTGCACCTCTTCAGTGCTTGTAAAGAATTACTTTTCTTGTTCCCTGTCCTGGCCACATGGCACTGCTCAAACCTGCACACATGAGAACTGATAATATCAGGCCAAGCACTGCGTATGGCTCCCCCCCACCGTGCTAGGTGGTATGCCCTGGGCACACACTGTCCATCCCTAGGAGCTCAGAGTCTAGAAGGAGACACATGGAAACAACATGCTCCCTTGCCTAGAAGGTACCCTTATTTATCTGGTAAACACACTCATCCCTTGTCCCTCTTGAAGCCTTCCTAACTCCCTTCCAGAGTGCCCAGAGCCCCTCTGCCGTACACTCTGGAACCGGGAATTTGCTGCAGCACTTTAAGGGAAAGCTAAATTCCCCGCCTGCATCATGGCCAGCCCTGAGGTTCTCATGATGTGGAGTCCACCCTGGAGTCCACATGTCTTGCTCCAGTGATCCTCTCCTTTATTTTACACGTACCTTCCTCCAGCGATGACCAAGTACCAGGACTTGTTTGGCACCAGACTCTTCACTGACCTGCAGTAAGCTTTCCCCCTTTTCCCAGGACCTGCCCTGTCCTGCCTGGGGTAGGGCCACTCCTTGCTCGCAGGACTAGGCAGGCACCTTCTCCAGCCTGTAGTTCTCAAAGGAGCCTAGTTGGGTGAGTCCCTGTGGTCCTTGCTTCCGGCAAATTCTGTCACTAAAGAAGAAAGAAAACCCAACCCATAAATTTCACCTCTTTTTGCTGCAACCAATTTAGACCAGTTGTGGAACTCTTTTGACAGTTTGACAGTCAGGTAAAGGGATTCCAGAAAAAGCCCAATAACTTGTCAGTTGACTTCCCTCAATACTCATGTTTCAAATGGTTAGTTTTAGTGTATATTTCAAGCAATTAGATTTGAAGGCCTAAACTAGCAGAAAATTGGTTGCTGAGAACAAATAAGTACTGTTTTACAATTTGCCCTGATGCAGAGACGAGAGCCTTGGCACTTTCTCTTGCTTATCCAGTCAGTAAACATTATTTAGTGCCTGCTATATGCTGGCTACACAATGGTAAATAAAATTGTACCTGACTCTGGATTGCTTAGTATTTTGCATCCAGAGAGATGACAGCTCTTATTCAACAAATCACACGAATAAATGTAGGCAGTTGCATCCATTACAGATTGAGATAACTCCGAAGGAAGGAAACACAGTTTCATGCAAACAAATGACCTAGTTTAGAGTGGGACTCAGGAAGAGTTTGGACCTTCTTATATCTGGAGTGGAAACTGGGATACTCAGACAAAAACAAGAAACTAAACAACAGAGCTATTTTTTCCCTTCAGATTAGTAAATCTTCCTATTGTAAGTGTAGTGCTATTTAAATATCAGCATAAGTCAAGATTCCTATAATTTCTCCATCCCCAGCAGGTCCTTGCATGCTCAATGGAAATAACCTCTCTAAGCAACTGGCTAAGGGGGACTTTGAAATAACCAGCTGCTCTCAAAGCACAGACCCCTCCACTTGGGCCCTGCTAGTTGAAGTCACCCCCTAACTATTTCTGACAGGATGATGACACGTGCTGGATATGGGCCCAGCTCTGGCAGGCAGGCGTGCATGGGAACAGCAGGATGAATTAGTGTCCCCTGTTATCTAGGGAAAAGGTTAGATGCTGGCTGCTATCTAGGTAAAAGGTTAGAATAATTTCCTTCACTCAAAGTTTTCTGAAAGTATGTAGGTAACTGGCTGAAGTCAAGATAACTGTTCACTGGTGACTGAGGGAGTCATGCGGTCTTTGCTGTATACCATTTATACAGGGTATCCCCCCAAAATGTATACATACCGTAACAGCTGATATCTGAATTTTGAAAATGAAATGTATTTTAATACACACTGCCTTTATAATTATTCAAAGTGTGTGCGTACTTTTAAGGCAGTAGGAGTAAGACAAGGATATCGATTAAACCAAACCAGAGCTATATGAATATATTACTGCCTGAATACTATGCTCAGTTTTTAATGTTAAATTAACATCTGGCTCACAGATATTTAGATACCCCCCAGATATTCTACTGAGTCAAATCTCTAGGCACCAGGAAGTTTAGAGTGGAAGGGAACATGGAGTTGAGTTCATCTAACACTTTCTGGATTTGGGGATTCAGATTGATAAAGTTCCAAAAAACGATTTGCGAGACCTATCTAGAGGTTGCCAACATTTTATTTTCTCAACAAAGTAACTGAAAACACCTAGTAGTTACTGTCACCCCCATGATGTGACATTAAAGTGACTATAACAAAATATAACTTACTGTTTTAGTAGATAAGTTAGATTTATGAAAAACTCATTGTATTTGGGGGAGGGGGTGTTTCCTCCTTTCTACAAGGACCTGTGAAATATGAAGACTTCACAGTTCAGCACCAGTTCTTGCACTAGGATTTGAGAAGCTCTGATGGAATTCACGTCTCCCCAGATTCCACAAGTTAGGAAACCAAGGTGAGGCCCCACGTGACCAGAATTGTTGCCCAAACCCAGGCACCAACTCACAGCTGGGAATAGTCCTGTTCAGGGCTCAGCCTTTGAGTCCAGGCCCAATGTGCTAGGGCTTCCGTGAGTCCCTGCAGGGGCCTCTCCTCTCTGTGTATATTGGTGGGCAATGTACTGCCCGGGACGCTGGAAGAGGATGGATGGGGCAATGCAGTGAGAAACGGGCTGCTTCCTTCTCGCTCCTGCCCTCTGGTTCCTATATGCCTCTTCCTTGTGCCCGCACCCCCTGAGCTCTTGTAATCCTTTAAGTAGGCACATAGATTCTCAGGCCTCTGGGGAATATTTTGTGTACTACACATTTTTTGTAACATCTATTCTTCTGCCTCTACTCTCCTCTAAAAGTCTTGTGCTTCATAAATTGTGGATTTTTACTGCTGATGTTGTTAGAGCATTGAATATTACTTTAGAAGCACCCTACTGTGTTCTGGTATGTTCAGGGTTTTGTTGCAAAGCCAGGGTTTAATCTAAAATGAAGTGAAGTTTCTCTTGTGCACAGTGCCAGGTATGATGCAAGTAGAACACTTCATTTGGGAATTTTAATTTTAAGCAACAGAAATGGACTGGTTTATTATAAAAGAAAGGGACTTTCTGAAAAAGGGTATTGGGTAGTCAACAGAATGGCCAGGAGGGCTGGAGAATCAGGCTGGAAGACTGCACAGCCAGGAACAACTGCCAAGGTCACCCCTCAGATCCTCTGATGCCACTGGGGGGACTTGAGTCTGCAACAGTGCTGGCTGAAGGGGCTTCTGGAGCTCGGGCCATTGCCACTGCCTGTCGCTGCTTCTTCACATCAGTAGCTTCTAGTCAAAGCCTGGGCTACAACCCTCTGGTGGGCAGAGCCCAGTCATTGCCTAGCTGCCAGGGAGCCTGGGAAGGCAAGTCTCTGGCATTTTCTTCCTGTACCATCCAGGGCACACTTTGCCTCAATAGGATGGGAGACTCCTGAAATGTAAAAGTTTAGATGCTAGGCAGCCAAGAAGAATAACAGGCAGATTATTTCCTTTCAAATTAACATCTCAGAAAGTTGGAGCAGCAGCAAATCTTTTCGATAGTAGTAAACAAAATCTATTGTCATGGGTCCAGGTTTGACAGGCATTCCAATATTTTTTCAGGATGGGAGAGTCCTGTCCTAATAGAAACTGTTGCTGGCACCTTAGGGAAACTCTTAGGCACTTCATGGTTTTTTCAGGTGGATGTGCTAAACCCCAGAGCCCTGCCAAGGCCTGCTGAGAGCTGATGGGGTGTCTGACATCCCCAGGCAAAGTGGGGGTGTGGAGTGGACTCTCCAGTGGAGGGTCTGCTCAGGGCTCGTGAACCACGTGGGGAATTCCCCTTGTGGGATTGCACTGCAGCACACAAGCTGTTCTTTTGCTTTCTCTTGTGCAAACCCCTTTAGGGCCACTGTAATCGAAGTGTGTATTTCCCAGATTTCTGGGTGGGGCCTCCAGTCAGGAGGAAGGCAACCTGGGTCTTTCCAAGACAGGGGATTTCACTAAGAGTTGACATGGGATCGGCCTTCCCAAACCTTTCTGCTAAGAAGCTCCTGGAGGCTGACAGTGACCAGAGCCCGAGGGAGAATCAGCATTTCTTTGAGGCAAGTTTGATCTGTCACATCCATACAGATGTGATAGTGCACCAAGGCCTGCCCGTGCTCGGCCAGGGGCGTAGAGCCCGGAGGGTTTACTCTTTGCCATTTGGAAGTTGCCAGCGGTTTTCTGCACCAGAGGTAGAGGGTCAAGGTGCCCCCGGGAGAATTATTTCATTTTGAGAAGATCCATCAGGCGGGCCTTTGGGTCACAGGCAGGTGAAGCCAGCGCCGTGCTTGGTGTTCCCAGAGGCCCTGAACCCCGAGGGCAGTGAACTGCACGCTGCAGAGTCAGCAGAAATATCTTTCCTCTCCCCACAAGTGTACTTAGCCTGATCGGGAAATGTTGTTGGTCTAGGGAATTGCTCATGCGCCTTTCAGTCCTGGCGTGTCACTGGAGAGCTGGAGCCACTCTGGACTCTGCCCGAGGGCCTGGGGCCTGGGCCCCGGCTCCGCTCCTGTGGGGGGCAGGGGGACAAGATCTGGCCCCGTGCAACTTGGATTGTTTTTTCCTTTTACCGAAGTAAAACAGACATACCATAAAACTGACCATTTTAACCTTTAAGTGAAGCGTTGTTTACTCACATGATTGTGCCACCACCACCCACCTCCAGAGTTTCCTGATCCTCTCAAACTGAAACTCTGTCCCCACTAACTCTTCACTCCTTGCCCTCCTCCCCCAGCCCCTGGCAACCCCAGTCCCCTCCCTGTCTCTATCCAGGTTCCCAGGAGTGAGAAAATGGGCCGCGGAGCCATGAGAGAGAGGCCGAGGGGAATCTCTGCCTTGAGGAGGGAGTAGAGGAGAGGGAGTGGGCGTGAGGCCGACGCCCTGAGCGAGAGGCCTTCCAGGTGCCGTGACTCGGACTCCTACATCCTTAACTCAGACACAGAACCCTAACGGCACGAGCAGGCATCTGTGACGGCTCGATTTCCCCTCAGATTCTCTCTAATTCCAAGACCCATTCTCTCACCCCTGAGTTTGGGAATAGAGAAACTAGACAGATTGCTGCCATGTAGCATAACTTGATTTGAGAATCACGGTGTAATCCAGAATCCCACCCAATGTGCGGAAACTGCCTCTGATAGCAGAGACCCTCCCATCTCTGTTCTAACATCACAGAAGGTGGAAAAGGCACCCATTTCCGTGATCTCCCTTCACTGCAGATATCCTCAGGAGGGGGTGACACATTAAAATTCTGTATTCAAGCAGAAATGTTCATCAGGCCCTTTCCAGGAGACACTGGGCCAAGAGCATGAGTTTGTAGTGAGCCAGGGTAAGAGAGACCACAGGCAAGGTGATATTTGGGGAAAGCAAGTTGGTATTTGTACGCGCTAGATGGCATGATTGCGATACAGTCACTGACTCCGGGTCTCGCTGTGTGGGACTGTGGACAGCCGTGGTGGGAGGACAGGAAGTTGGGCAGGGGAACTAGAAGGCTGGGGATCAGGCGAGGAGGGAGGGGGCTCCCCCAGAAATCTCTGCCCTCTCCACTTTCCACCCACCCGCCCCTCTGTGAGAGCCAAGGAAGTAATCAAGACCAGCCACAGCCACAGTAGCAAACAAGCTTTCGCTTACAAATTGCCTCCAAATGGCCCAAGGAGTGTGTCCAGGCAGATGTTAAGTCATAGTAGAGCTGCCGGCACACCAGATGCAAACCACGTTCAAATACATCTGGGGCTGATCTGTTACGCACACTGAGTGACAGCAGGGAAATCCTGGTGCAGGCTGTGCCGAAGTTGAAAAGTGACACCAGTTGGGATGAGATTGAACTGAAGCAAGGGCTCTGCCAATTCAGGACAGAAACAGTCTCCCCTCCCTTACCCCTTCCTTTCTTCTTTGAGAAAATCAACAAAATTTATGACTCTCTAGACAGATGAATTGGGGGGCGGGGGGTGGGGAGAAAGAGACAACACAAATGACCAATATCAGTATTGAGAATCTATCACTACAGATTCTAGAGATATTAAAACAGTGGTTCTCCCCTGGGGCTGACTCTTCCTCACCCCACCAGCCCCTGAGGGCGCCTGGCGGTGTCAGGGCTTGTCTTGGGTCTGCATAACTCTGTCCTGTGTCATTCTGTGCTGAGGGGCTCCTTCAGAGTAAGACTGTTGGCAGACTTACCCGTCTCTTCCACACAGGGGGAGGCTGATTACTACTGTGACTGTTCACTATAGCAGACCCTTGCCATCTGGGGACCTAACGTTTGTGTTTCTCACTGGTTAAGAACAGTCCTCTTGGGAGAACTCACAGGTCACGATCACACTCATTCTGCACCTGAGGAAGATCGAAGTAATTTTTTCACTTAAGGGAGCCTGGGGGTGGGAGCTCATTCGTCCCCTTGAAACGCTGTCAGGGTTTCCTGTGGGTCTTCCTTTGTCCTCAGCTCTCTCACCCTGTCTTCTCTCTTCCTCCCGCATGTGCCCTTCCTCAGCCTGTCCCCAAACTCGAACCCACCCCCCTCCCTGGAAAGCCCCCTCCTCTGTAGGAAGCAAAGGGCTTCCTACCCATCGCCCTCCTGCGACTCGCACGCTCTGTCCCTCGGCTTCTGCCAGACCGTAGGGAGAATGTCCTCTGCACAGGCTTCTGCGGCCACACAAGCGTGAACTTGCCCGAGTCCCAGTGAGGGAAACAGCAGAAACTTGACCACAGTTTGTCTTCTTTTCACCAGTGATGGCTGAGGCTGCTTTCCTCCTGAATTTAATGGAAAACGAGCTTTACCAACACATGTGAGAATTTTCTTCCAAATATCAATCCTCTAGTCTCAGGTAGAGAATTTATGTTCCTCCTGTGAGTATAACTTTGACTCTACACATTGCAAAAGAAAAGCCCCGACACTGTGGTGCCAAAGGAGCACCAGCCTCCTTCCTGGGGTGAATCTCATCGCAGGTGCCTGAGCCATCTGGGTGGGGTGGGTGGCGAGGGAGGCCTCAGCGAATCCCATCATACTGTAAGACTTGGCGTTTTTCCTGTTTGGGAGATCGTTGCTTCTAGAATGTAACTGTACCAGGAGCAGATGGAACTGAGGAGGTAGCAAGTAAGGGCTGGCGGTGGATTAAGCTTAAGGGAAGCTGTTCCCGGGCAATGGACACAGCCGAGCCCAAGTTACTGAGCTCAACATGCAGGTGTGGTGTGGAGGGAGCAGCCAGTGGGAGGAGGGGGGGGAGAGCTAACGTTGGGAGGACTGTCCGGGAGAGCTCAACATCTGGGAAATCCCTGCAGTTACCCCAGGGTAAAAACTACATACCGGATGCTTTGTGCGTTTATTTCAGTTACTCCCTTGGATGTGCTCCCAAGGTGCAAAGAAAATTTCACTGGTTTGAGGTCAGGAGGTTTTTCTTTATGGCTTTAAAAGTTTTTAATAAGATGGAGTTCACATTCCAACATCAAAATAACTTTTTCCCTTCATTAGGACTCTGTATTGTTGTTATTTCAGTGTTACTTCTTTTCTTAAGCAGTCACATTAGTTGCACAACTGCAGGCAGAGCCCGTAGCCTCCTGGACCTGTTGTCTCACCACTTAGTGGGGGCAGCGGGGGAGGGCATGGGCAGAGAGCAAAGGGGACCCGTTCCAGTCTCACCTCTGTCCTCAGTTAGCCGTGTGATTTTGGGGGTGTAAATACTTGTAGGGCAAAGTAAGTGGGCTTTGTTCCCTCCTGGGAATAACCCCTCAACATGTCAAGACCCTACTCTGGGTCTTCGTTTCTTCTTTGTAAAGTTAGGGGCAGAAATAGAAAATCTGAAGGTATCCTGAGCTTCTGCATCCCCTCATGAACAAATTTCCTTTACACTTGCCCGAGGCAAGCATTGCTCGCAAAAGCACACATGCGGACACTCACACCCCACTGCCCTCTCGAGCGAGGGGAAGCAGCGGTGCCTAGAGAGCTGTTCTCATGTCCCACGTGGCGAGCTTGCAGGTCTGGAGGTGCATCTGAAAGCAGCTCTAACCCCATCGGCAGCACCTGTGAGGCCTGGGGGAGAGGAGGCATGGTTGACACACTGTCACCTTACATACATGGTGACTTCCAGAGAAGGAGAGCTTCTAACACCCCCTCTCCTGAAATCCCTCTGAAATTTCAGCAAAGGAGATTTCTTAAAGGCGTGGGGAGAATGGGAGAGGAGAGAACCTTGGCAAGCTTTTGGAACCTGGAAAGCAAATAAATGATGCGAATTGACTTAGCAGATGGAAGGAAGCCGGATCCCAGCTCAGCGGTGAGGAAAGGGGATTAGCACCACAAATCCCCCAAAAAGGCTGGGAATCGGTAACACCGAACCCCTCGGGAAAGGGGGCCCCGGCGGGGTCTAAAGGAGGAGGACTTGTTGAAAGTGTTCGAAGGGGCAACTTGATCCCCCAAATCACCTTCCCCATGTCGTGCAGTCAGACAGCAGGCTCCTTCCCACTCACAGACCTTAGAAGGTTGCCCTCCGCAGAGGCGAAGCAGGGCTCTAGATCGTGGGTGGTGGGCGGAGTCGGAGTGGGAGGGAAAATCAATACATTCTCATTGAATTCTGAGGCCCCCAGGCCTCCCCACCCTCCCATGCCTCTGGGATGCTGGCAGCAGGCATGTCCCCAGGAGGAGACTGGAAGAGCCCTTTGGGGAATCTGACCAGCCCAAGAAGAGAGTCTTCTAGATTCTGATGAGTTTCCCAGTGAAGCAGCTCAGCCAGGTCCCCCTAGTGTGAAGTTTGCTATTGAATAGCCCCAGGCACTATTTACTCTTAGAAGCATATGACCAAGGATTACCACATGGGAGGCAAACCCTGATGTGAAAGAGCCCAACTAAGGCAGACCAACATAAAACAAAAAAAGCAACCTGAGAAAACCTGATATTCAGAGAGAAGAAGCTTTTAAAAAACCTACCAGTTATATCTTCAGGGATATAAGAAAAGACATTTCAACCTTGAAATGGTAACAATGATAATAAAACAGAACTTTTAAAGAAAAAGGAGCTTTAAACATTTAGAAACATGATAAACGATATTTGTAAAAACCGTAATAGCCCTGGCCGGTGTGACTCAGTTGCTTGGGGCATTGTCCCATCACATACAGGGGGCAACTGATCCACGTTTCTCTCTCACATGAGTGTTTCTCTCTCTGTCTCTCTCTCTCTCTGTGTGTCTCTCTCTGCTCTCAAATCAATAAAGAAAAAAATGTTTAAATAATAAAAAAATTTAAAAAACATAATAAAACGGAAGACAAAATTGAAGAAACCTCTTAAAAAGCAGAGCAAAACCCAAAAATCATGTAAAAATAAAATTAAAAACCAGAGGACTAGTATTGCCTCAGGCAAAGGAAACAAAAGAAAAAATAAACAAATGGGACTACATCAAATTAAGAAGTTTTTGCACAGCAAAGGAAACCACCCACAAAATGCAAAGACAACCCACTGAGTGGGAGAACATATTTGCCAACACATCTGATAAGGGGTTAATATCCAAAATTTATAAAGAACTTATAAAACTCAATGCCAAAAAACCCAATCCAATTAAAATATGGGCAAAGGACCTGAACAGACACTTCTCCAAAGAGGACATACAGATGGCCAATGGACATATGAAAAAATGCTCAACATCACTAATCATCAGACAGATGAAAATTAAAACCACAATGAGGTATCACCTCACACCTTTCAGAATGGCTCCATCAACAAGTCAACAAACAAGTGTTGTCGAGGGTGCGGAGTAAAGGGAAGCCTCGTGCACTGCTGGTGGGAGTGCAGATGGGTGCAGCCACTGTGGAAAGCATTATGGAGTTACCTCAAAAAATTAAAAATGGATCTGCCTTATGACCCAGTGATTCCACTTCTGGGAGTATGTCCAAAGAAGCCTGAAACACTAATTCGAAAGAATATATGCACCCCTATGTTCATAGCAGCGTTATTTACAATAGCCAAGATTTAGAAGCAGCCCAAGCGTCCATCAGTAGATGAGTGGATAAAAAAGCTGTGGGACATTTTCACTATGGAATACTACTCAGCTGTAAAAAAGAAGGGACTCTTACCCTTTGTAACAGCATGGAGGGACCTGGAGAGCATTGTGCTAAGTGAAATAAACCAGTCAGAGAAAGACAAGTACCGTATGATTTCACTCACATGTGGAATCTAATGAACAAAATAAACTAACAAACAAAATAGAAACAGACTCATAGATAGAGCAGACCGACAGCTGTCAGAGGCAAGGGGTGTTGTGATGCTGGGTGAGAAAGATGAAGGAATTAAGCAAAGACACTCAAACTCCTAGACAACAGTATGGTGATTACCAGAAGAAAGGGGGCTGGGGGAAGGTAGAAGAAGGTATAAGGTAGACAAAGGGGAGATAAATGGTAATGGACGGAGACTTAACTTGGGGTGAACACAATACAATATACAGATGATGTATTATAGAATTGTACACCTGAAACCTATATAATTTTATTAACCAATGTCACCCCAATAAATTCAATTAAAAAAATAATAAACTAGAGGACTAGTCCAGGAGATCTAATATTTAATTAATAGGGGATTCAGAGAGAGAAAGAACAGAGAAAAGGAGTGGAAGAAATCATGGACAAAATAATCCAAAACAATTTCTCAGATAAGAATGGTGTAAGTTTCTAGATTGACACACAGTAGATAAAAACATATACAAACCACAGCATGTCATTGTGAGACTTTAGATCTCCTGAGATAGAGATCCTAGTAGATTACAGGGAATCAAATTTAAATACTCTCTGGTTTCTCAACAATAATGCTAGTGGCTAGAAACAATAAATCAACGTCTTCAAAATTTTGAAGAAAAATCACTTCTATCTTAGAATTCTATACATATGTAAAACACCAATTATGTATGGGGATTGAATAAAGAGATTTTAGAAAGGCAATATTTCAAAATTGCATTTTTCCACGTGCCTTTATCAGAAAACTACTAGAGGATGTGCTTCACTAAAACAAGGAAATAAACCAAGAAAGAAGACATAAGATACAGGAAACAGGAAATCCTACACAAGAGAGAAGTGAAGGGATCCCCAGGAAGATGGTGAAGGGACATATCAGGATGACAGTTCACCAGATGCTGAGAACAAACTGTCCAGACTGGAACATGTCAGAGAACCTGGGAGGCACTTCTTCAATATGAGCAAATTGATAAAATACATGGCACTCTGAGTACCTGGAGAGGAAGTTTATGTAATTGAATGAGAGTTTGTGTTTGAAATAGTGATAAGCAGTGACAACAATAGTAACAGTAATAATAAAAATTATTGTCCTGGCCCTTGTCTCTCAGTGATTAGAGTATCGGCCCTCGCACTGAAGAGTCCTGCATTTGATTCCCAGTCAAGGGCACATAACTGGGTTTCTGGTTGGCTCCCCCTCCTAAGTTGGGGCACCTGTAGGAGGCAACTGGTCGATGTGTCTCTCACATCAATGTTTTGCCCTCTCTTTCTCCCTCTCCCTTCCTCCCTCCCTCCCTCCCTCCCTCCCTCCCTCCCTCCCTGAAAAGCAATAGAAAAAATATCCTAAGGTGAAGATTAGCAGCAACAAAAAATTATTATCCAGGGAAACAAAAAATTGTTCAGGATGGGAAAAGTCATCGTGATTTACTGCGTGGCTTAGTTCAGAGTAACATTTACATGTTCATAATGATAGAAACACCAAATAAAGATCTAACAAAAATTTTATCTGTATGGGAAGAATAAAGGGATGGGAAAGGTATGTGTGTGTTGCATAGGGATAAGGGGAGTATTACTTCAATAAAAATTAAAATAAAAAAGTATAAACAAACAGAAGAAAGCCCACATGGTGTGTCTCTCTGAACTAGTAAATTAAACTGTGTGATAAATGTTTTATAGCATGTGATTTCAACCAGTATCCTTGAGGCACTTTGAGCTCAGAGACAGAAAGTGCTGTTTTTAACCGTGAAGGGAAGCTCAGCAAGGGCTTTGTGATAGACACAGAGGAAGTGGGAGGCAGCACCTTCCCAGAGGTGGGGAAGTCACACTGGATAAGAGGCACCCTTTTTATTGCTGATTAGATTCCAGGTGCAACCTGAAATTTCAGTTTCTAATGTGTACGTGCGATGATACTGAGAAAGAAACCTTGAGAACTAGAAAAGATGATTGAACAATTAAATTGACATTAAAAGATTAGCTGATTCTTTCTTAAAAGCAGTGTATCTGCAACTTCCAGTTTAAACTTTCTGATGTGGAACGAAGCCAAAAGTAACATAAAGAAAAGATTGAGCTCAAGAGTGGTGACTTGAAATTAAAAAGTGTCGACCTGTTAGTCACCTTTCCCCACTGATTTCCACTTTCAATTGCATATATTCTAGTCTTACCCTATTTTTGATGTACTCAGGTGAGAAAGGTTTCAACACTGAATAAATAAACCTGCTAAAACAGACTCAGGGGTGAGATGGAGAGCAAACTATTACATTCCAACACTTCAAATGAGTCCAAAGAATCAGCTGCTAAATATGAAATGGACACCTGAACCCCGTGAGAGTGAACCGAACACATTTTCAAGGAAACAGGAAATGAATTCAAATAATGCAACTAATCCCCAAGCTTCCTCCCCCTCTGCCCCCCCCCCCTTTTCTAAAACCCTATTTTGGCTTCAAGTTAGAATTTAATTCTAACTTGAACACTTTAATTTCACGGTGTAACATTCAAGCTTTGGTAACCACCCAGCTGTACTTAAGCTAGCTGGTCAATACACCAAACACCATTAAGACTTCTCATTTGTATTGTTAAAATCTAAAACACCGAAGAGATGAAATGTCAAGATAGTCCTTCAATTAATCACACAACCTCAGGGAACTTCCCCCCTTTGAGTAGAGTCACTATGGGCATTTAAATTGTGAAAACCAAATGTGTAATTTATGCAAAAGTAATCACAGTAGTTTCTTGGAATAGAGGTGAAGTTTTCTGTTTTTTATTGACTTCGTTTTTTAAAGTTTATTTTTAAATTTACATACAGTAAAAATCCACTCTTTTTTGGTATACAGGTCCATGAATTTTAATACATTGTCAACATTAAAGATTAAACAGCCAGTTGTTTTGCCAGCAAAACAGGTTTATTTGGGAATAGCAGAGGATTGCAATCAGTGCAAACAAGCTATAGCAAAGACCACAGGCAAGTCCAGCAAGCAAGGGAAAGGAACATTATTTTATAGAGAGAAGGGAGGAAGTTGGGAGGGGTTGTTTTGAACGAAAGCCTATTGGAGGAAAGTGAGAGTTCAGGGTGATGATGGTTTTTCATTGGCCAAGTTGCAGGACAAGTAAGGAAATCTTCCCTCCTCCTGCTGGAGCCATGAAGTAGTATTGGCTGACAAGGTTGTCTCCTCCTGTCCAGGTCTGTAATTGACAATTCTTCCTTTTGGGGTCTGTAATTGACATCCAGTGGTGGTACATGGGGGCTCCCCTTTAGCCTTCCAACTCCATTTTAAATGAAGTTTCCCTTTATTTATTCTCACATGTATAGATTCATGTGACCCCCCACAGCGACAGTTCCATTATTCTGAATTCCCTCATGTTGCCCCACATGTAATCCCTGGAAACCACTGATCTGCTCCATCTCCCTGAAGTTTTGCCTTTCCCAGAATTCCATATAAGTGATATAATTTAGAATGTAGCCTTTTGTGCCTAGCTTCTCTCACTTAGCATAATGTGTTTGAGAGTCATCCATGTTGTTGTCTGTATCATATATGTGTGTGCACTCATGCATGTGTTTATACATGAGCATGTATAAACTTTTCATTTTGAAATAAGTATAGAATCACAAGAAATTGCCAAGATGTACCAAGTGGTTCCCTGGACCCCTCAGCCAGTGTCTTACAGCAGTGTCTTCCATAACTATAGTACAAGGTAGGTTTCAAGAAATTGACACTACTACCGTGTGTGCCATTCAGTCACATGCACAGACTCGTGCAGCCCCCAATTCAGCCAGCACATGGAGCTCTCCCCTCACCACATGTATATCCCCAGAGCCGCAACTCTTATATAGTCACCACTCATGCCCCTCCCACCCATGGTAACTACTCATCTTTTCTACAGCTCTATCATTTTGTCATTTCAAGAATGTTACATAAATCGAGTCATACAGCATGTGACCTTTTGAGATTAGTTTTTTTACTCAGCGCAATGCCCATGAGAAGTTGTGTTATCAAAAGTTCATTCCTTTTTATTGCTGAGGAATATTCCATTGTGGATGTGTGACGGTTTGTTTACACGCTCACCTGTTGATGAACATTTGGGTTATTTCTAGTGTTTGGTAGTTATGAATAAAGCCTCTATAAATACTTGCATATAGATTTTCTGTAAACATAAGTTTTGTTTTTCTTGAATGAAACCTAGGAGAGGAATGGTTGAGTCATATTGTAAGTGAATGTTTATCTTTTTAAGAAACTGACAAACTTTTCCAAAGCGGTTGTGTCATTTGATTCCCAGCAATGCACAAGGACTCTAATTTGTCGTTCTTTGTCCTTGCCAGCACTTGGGGGGGAGTCTTTTTGGGGGGCAGAGGTTGTTAGCCATTCTAATAGATGTGAAGTGGTATCTCATTGTTTTAATTTGCATTTATCAGGATAGATTTGGATACAAAAGAAGAAAACTCAGTCTGAAGAAACATTACTTTGATTTCCCTACAAATCATAGCTTTGTATTATCATTTATCAATGAATCTATAAAAGATCACAGAGACGGGGCCCAAACCCTGCCTTAGGAACCTGAAAATGGAAATTATGGAGACAGTTACCTTCTCTTTTAAATGATTGACAACTACCACTGTCAACTAGTCCCTATGCCGAATGAAAAAAGTTAATCTAGTCGCCATTAATTACCTCAAATAAAAAAGCAAGTTTTCTTCTCACTTCATGCAAAATGTGTATCACAGAAGCATTGTGTGGATGCAAATTGTGTTCCTTGAATTTATTTTTAAGAGCACTGAGAATGCTGTTGTTTTAAGGAATTCCCAGTGGGATCCATTTGTTAAAAAGGAGTCAACAGGGTTTAGTGGAAAGTGCACTGGGGTGGAAGTGTGGAAGTCGTGCTACCTGGTGCTAATGTGTGACCTTGAGCTGGCCTTGGAAACCTCAGTGAGTCTGATCTCTGCAAAGGGAAGGCTTGGCCTCACTTCAGCCACGGTTCCTGGTGCTGGGCAATGAGGGACCCCTCCTCCACTCCCCTACTCCCACCCATTCCGGAGTGCCCCCTGCATGGGTTTTCTCCCTCCTGTAAGTTTTGGGGTTTTCTGTGATCTGAAGAGTTTGGACTGAAGAGATCAATGAGAAGCTTGGGCGGCTTCATGTAGTGGAAAGAGTGTGGATCAGAAGGGAGTCAAGAGGCCAAGTTCACCTCTTCTACCTGAGCTGTGGGCTTTGGTTTCCTCATTCATTAGACAGAGTTTTCTTCCTGCTCACAGGGTACCAAGATTCTAGTGACTTCTTCTGAGTTTGGGAAGGGACAGCCACGTTCCATCCCAGAGGAGGAGGTGAGAGGAGGCCTCCTCTCTTCTCTAGTTCAGAGTAGCTGCCGCCTTCCCTTGCTCTCATCCATGTCCAGGAACTGCAGGCACATGGCATTGTTTGCAGGCTTGTTCCTGAGGAGACGGGCAGAGCTGGCAGCACTACTGGCAGGAGCCTTGGGACTGAACCTAGAGGGGCCAGAGCCGGGGGAACAGGCTGGAGTTGAGCTGCTCCCATCCTGCAGGTCAGTGCGGGAGGGAGGCCAGACCAGGCTGTGGCAGGAAGTATCAGGTGCAGGCAGACAGCCCTGGGTGCTGGATAAACAGGCAGCATGCCCTCACCCTCACTGCATTATCAGGGACCATCCCTCCAGATGGGCCCAGGGACTCTCCAATAACTGGCAGGGGGAGTGTCTTGAAATTAAAATGGGCATGGTAAGTGCCATTCACATTAGTTAGAGGAAGGCACATTCCTGTGTGAGATCAAGACTGGCATCCTGAAGCAGGTGGGCCTTAGGGTGCTGAAGTGTACTTCAGAGCAAGCCCTGTTGTGGTGGGGAGACTGGAGACAGCTCTCCCCAGGCTCGCTGTCTCCTCTCCTCTCCCAGAACACGAGCTTATCCCAGCCCCGAAAAAACAGCTGAAGCCAGACACACGCACACCAACAGGTGGCCACAGCCCCAGGCTACAGTTTGCCAGATCCCATGGGGACTGGAGACGGGACTCCTGTGACATACATCGTGGGAGGGGCTGGATTTCTCCAGAGAAAGTTCTGGCCCCTCGGTGGGATGGGATGTACCTGTGGGGGAACAGGAGTAGGGTGTCACCACAGGTAGAGAGATCTGTAGGAGAAGCCAAAATGCCCTAAGACATGCTCAGGTTGAACACGCTGGTGGGCTCCTCCGGGGAAAAGTGGCCTTCTCAGAAGGAGGGAGGCACCCCACAGACAGCAAGAACTTTAAGAGTCCTGCCCTTGTGGCACTGAAGGCAGGTACATTCAAGTGAGCATGAGGGGACCCTAGTTCTCCTGCCCTAATTCTGTGTGGCTTTATGCCTGGGTACTTTTCCTTAGTCAGAGTCAACCGGCACTGTAACACCTTATTGAAAACAGAGTTATCTGTGTGTCCCTTTATTCCGGGTGGGTCTCTGCCATTTCCTCCTCTCACAATGCTCGGTGACTTACTCTATCGCTTAATGCATATTAAGTCCCAGCTTCCCGTGTATCAGTTAGTAGATTACTGTAGATCCTTATCTTGGGGGAGCCTGAGAAGTGGTGAGATCAGAGCTTCCAGGATTGTTGCCGCTTGACTTTCAGGTAACACATCAAAGACAGAGTTATCCTCGGAGTTGTCACCTGCTCATCTCCTTTCATCCAAGCCAAGGAATGAAGACATCCACTTAGCAAATGTTGAGGCCAAGGTGCCTTTGAAAAGTTGTGCAGTAGCTTCTCATGCTCCCCAGCATCCCTGTTAGAAGATGAGCTGTCTCCCGGCAAGTGCTGTTAATAATGATGGTAGTCTCCACCTCGAGGAGCCCGGCCTGGACATGTACCCTGGGACACATAAGCCCAGGGCAGTGTGCTGGGGGCCGGGATGAGAGATCCATCACTGTTGCCTCTTCTTTCTGCTTGAATTTCCTTTTACTTGAATTATTTGTGGAGTCACAGGGATGTTGAGCGGCTTCTCCAGCCCAGCTCTCTGGAGTTGGGTGAGGTTACACCAAAGTCCTAGCAGAACCACCTGCTCCTAGCGTTCTCCAGAGAATAAGGCCTCATAACCCCCCCAGACCTGCACGCAGACACCCGTTGCTGTGGTTGACTGTCACACAAGACCTGTTGCTAGGTTTGTCTATCTTCTCTGGCATGTAAACCCTTTCGAATGGTTCTCAGGTCAGTTTTCCATCTGGCATTTTCAGCGGCTAACTGCGTTAGCAGTCAGGTGGAATCACCTCTGCATTAAGGTCCTGTCTTGCACTGAAGCCTAGTGGGCTTTATGTTTTACAGAGTCACAGGCAGGCCTCCTCTTTTGTGGGCCATTTGATTGACGGATCCTCCTCAGTCTTCTCTCCACATTAGAGTTTTATTTCTTTCTCCTTGAGGGAGGGCCCCGAGCCCATGGGAGATGTAGCCAGAGGGGGAGTTCTGTCTGGGAAGCAGAGGAGTAGGAATGTTTTCCCTTAGTGACTAAAGCAGGGGCCGCCAAGTTCCATATTTCATGGGTCCAGGGACAGCACGCACCCAGGAGGTCGGTCTGGTTCTGGCCATTACCAGAGCTGTAAATCTAGACTTTGCACGGCTCTCAGTTGGCTCCTTTTATGGAGTCCTTCCAAGTCCAAGGCAATGCCAGGGAGGCTGGGACAGGCCCTGAGCAGACCCAGCCCTGAGTTATCCTGGGAGCCATGGCAGCCTCCTAGGGAAGCCTTCCAGTGAGGGGCTGCTCGCCCGCTATGGGCTCACTTTGGAAGAGGTCCCACAACCCATCCCTCGTTTCTTCAAGCACAGATCACGTCCCTGAGAGGCACCTGCTGAACCCCCAGGTCACCCACCGTGCTGGTCAGTGTTCTGGGATGCTCTGTCTTCAGGATGGATGAGGTCTGGCTCTATTTTAAGGAACTGAAATGTGTCATTTAGTTAAAGGATATGATACAAATGGTCCTTCTATGGGAGCATGATTAAGAAGAGGCAGTTAGGGTAAATTTTTCAACTCTTGAGAGATTGATGTAGATGTAAAAAAAAAAAGTCCTAATTTCCCTCATTTTCCCATTGGTGACGTGCATGGGCAGACATGCTACTTTTTGCTGCCTCCACAGACAGAATGCCACCTGTGCACGGGGTAGGGGCCTTTCTCAGCTACCTGTGCCCCCAAAGTGAGAGGCTGCGTCTCTGTGTGGTGCTGAGTGACTGGCTCACCTACCCCAGTCTGAGTGCATTTCAGAATTCTTTGAGTTTGGTGCCTGAATTTTTGCTTGAGCAGCAAGGCATAGCTGAGCTCCCCCTTTCAGCAGGCACCCCTCAGTCAGGGGATAGAGTCCTTTCTCTGTGAAGAGCCAGACAGCAGGTGTTTAGGCTTGTGGACCGTACATGCTCTGTAGCAGCTACTCAGCTCTGTGGGGATAGTGCTGGGCAGGCGGCTGCGCAGAGTATGCAAACAAAGGGGTTTGGCTGTGGTTCCAATAAACCTTTATTTACAAAAACAGGTGGCAGGCTCAGGAGTCAGAGATGAGAAAGTTCCTTCACCCTCCTTTGCTATTGTCAGGTGACGCCTGGTGATTATGTGTTTGTTCATTCAGACATTCGTTCAACAGATGCTTACTGAGCCATCTGCTACCGTGCCAGGCTCCTTTATGTGAGTTTGGGAGACAACAGAGGCCAGAATATACCAAAAAAAGAGTGCCAGAAATCCTAAACATGTAAGAAATTATAAAAGACTTCTTTCTAGTTTTAAAATTTTCATTATAAGGTAATTAAAACAAAAATAATAATATACTGCTAGGTTTATAACATATGTAGAAATAAAATGTTTGACAACAGTAATCCAAAGGACAGGAAAGGGAACATGGAAGTACATCGTTTAAGTTCCTCTCATTACACATGAAATGGTTTAATATTATTGTAAACCCCGGAGCAATCACTAAACAAGAAAACCAAAGGAGGTATAAGCATTTGCCAATAAAGGAGATAAAATAGTAAAAATACAATGCCCTGCCGGGCATGGCTCAGTGGTTGAGCATCGACCTGGGATCCAGGAGATGCTGGTTTGATTCCTGGTCAGGGCACATGCCCGGGTTGCGTTGCGGACTTTATCCCCAGTCGGGGGCGTGCAGTAGGCGGCTGATCAATGACTCTCTCATCATGGATGTTTCTATCTCTCTCTCTCCCTTCCCCTCTCTGAAATCAATAAAGATGTATTTTTTTAAAAAAGTAAAAATACACTAAATTAACCCAGAAGAAGGAAAGCAAAGAACAGATGGAACAAATAGAAAGCAAATGATCAAAATGATACCTTAAGATCGTACACAGTAGACTTGAGGATAAAGACTATGACGAGGGTAGAGAATATCCCATACTGATAAATAAGTCAGTTCAGCAGGAAGACAATAAATGAGACAAAACATGCAGAAACTTAAATAACCAGGTTTCAAGATGCGTGAGACAAAAACTGATGGAATTGAAAAAATAAAGAAATTCTCAGTTTTAGCCAGGAACTTTAACACTCCTCTCTTGATAACCATAGAACAAGGAGACATACTTCAGAAGGGACACAAGAAAACTTGAACCATATTATCAACCAGTCTGTCTTAACTGATACAGAGTGGGCCACCCAATAACAGCAGAATATATATATTTTCAAAGTACATGAAAAATTGACTAAGTAGACCATATGCTGGCCAAGACAAGTCTTGATATGTTTAAAAGGATGGAAATTATACAGAACACAGGAGTGGGCAAAAGTAGGCTTACAGTTGTAATACAAATAAGTAATACAATAATTAACAAATAATAGAGGAATAAACTCTAAGTTTCATGTACTCACAGCTGTAAACCTACTTCTGCCCCACCCTGCATCTTCTCTGGATTTAAATTAGAAGTTAGTGATGAAAAGGTATATGGGCATCCCTAAATATTTGGAAATCCAACAACTCCTTTCTAAATAACCTAAGGGCCAAAGAAGGAATCACAAGGAAAATTTTAAAATAGTTTGAGCTGGTAATAAAAGTACTATATATTTCAGTTTGTGAGGTGCAGCCAAAGTAGCGCTTGGAAGGAAATGCATAATTAATGCTTACACTAAGAAGAAAGTCTAGAAGGATTTAAACTTCTACCTTATGAAGCTAGAAAAAGAGAAGCAAAAAAACCCACCCAACTAACTAGAAAGAAGAAATATTACAGATGAGAGCAGAAGAGGGGCAGGCACTATTAGGGGGGAGATGGTGGGGTTGTCATGTCCGTGTGCCGTACTTTGTTGGCTGGGCCTCTGGGCTGTCACTTGGTTTGTGGGTGCAAGTGACCCTCTTCCTCCTGAGCGCTGCTGGAACTCTGCTGTGGGCGTGTGGAAAAGGCCAGGTCATAAGCTGCAGATGCGAACTGTCTGGATTCATGGGAAAGATGGCACAGTTCACAGAGGACTGCTGGTTGCCCTGGCAACCGAACAGTCCCCTAGGATAGGGCTCCAGATAGACAAGAGGAGAGGACACCAGGGCCAGCGTCTGTAGGATGCTGTTTTCCGTGCCCAAGCAGCCCCTGATGACAGCCACAGCTAAACAGGATGGCTAGAGGCCGAGGTGAGGAAGCCGTGTCGCACTCAGCCCTGGGCCAGAGCCAGCCTGCTGTGACTCGCTGAGAGCCAGGGCATCGCACCTGAGGTGGCTGTGCAGGCGGATGCTTGGTGCGGGACTCAGCTCTGCTGCCACCATACTCTGTGATTTCAGGGAAACTACAGACCTCATCCTGCCTCAGTTTCCTCATCAGTCACATGAGAATAAGAATATTGGTTCCTCCTTTTGATAAGGCAGTTGTGGAAAGCAAATGTGATAATAACCGGAGTGGTGCTTGGAGCTCGCAAGTATAATTCCCCAGATACATTGTTGCATCCTCTGTGAGCAGAAGTGGAGACTCAGGATTACTGAGTTCATTAATTCTGAATTTAAAAATGTTTCTTACCTCCCCCCTGCCGAGAGCTCAGATATCACCTATATGACTAAATGGCTTCATGGTTTTCTTTCTCATGTGAGGTCTTGTTATGGATATATTAGCTTAAGAGTTTTCTAATCCCTGAACCACAGTCTCAGACTAGAGGTCAGCAGAATAAATTCAGTTTGCAAATAAAATAGACTTTGACTCCCATAGTGTTGTGGTTGTTTTTAAACTTCAATTAGCTGACAATAAAAATCCAGACTTTTAGCTCTGTTCAAAAATAAAAATAAAAAAAAATTAGAAGATCTGGCACACTTCTAGAAATGAAATGGTGAATGAATGAACAAATAAAAGTTCTGTAGCCAGTAGTGGCGCTGTCCCTGAGCTACCGCTGTGCAGTCCTTGGGGACATCCCTGGTACCTTCTCTCATTGGGTACACTTCTTCTTCCTGTAGCAGTCGGCATCTAGAATGAGGAGGAAACATGTTTAAGACATGGGGCAGCTTCATTGGAACATCAGCATCTGGCAGCCCAGCCGTTATGGGAGATACGATGCTGAAACAGATGAAAGTCGTGCTCTCTCTTGAGCCCAGATCCAAGGCAGGGGTCTTTGATGGTGGCACGGAGTGGTCCCTGGTGTACTTACCAAATGGGCTCCATGTGCACAGGCTGATAGCAGCTGCATCCATTGCTGGATCCTATGACCCCTTTGGCGAGCTCCCTGGCCCTGGCTGGCAGTCCAGTGAGAGAATTCAGAGAAGAGAGGCCCCATGTTGGCACGGGCCTGGGACCTAGCAGATCAAAACACTAGCTGTACCCCCGACTTTCTAGAAACTGCCTACCTCTTCGCCAGGCCTGCTGTGGGCAGGGTCTCCTGCCAGCTCCACACACAGAGCAAGGAAATTCTGGGAAGAAATCAGACCCTCTGTGCACTTTCCTCTCTTGCAAAACATAGGCCCCATTGGTTCCCTGGGGGCTCTTTTGCTTCATCAAAACTGTTCCTTATTGGGTGAAGGAATTAAGCAAAGGAAAAAAAACAAAAAAGAAAGACTCATGGGCACAGACAACAGTATGGTGATTTCCGGGGGGGGGGGGGGGGGGCAGAGATGGCACAGGGCAGGGGAGGTAAACGGTGGTGGAGGGAGACTTGACTTGGGGTGGTGAACACACAGTATAACATGCAGGTGATGTGCTATAGAATTGTACACCTGAAACCTATATAATTTTATTAACAGTGTCACCCCCCAAAATTCAATAAACCTTAAGAAAAACTGTTCCTTATCTGTTTGGGGACAGGCCTGCCACCACCATGGCACTGTGCTAAGACCAGAGCCGCATACACGTCTAAAGGCTTCTGCCCTCTGACTGTCCCTTGGGTGTCTCACTGCTTCCTGGGATTTCCTCCAGGCTGTCCACAGCAGCCAGTGAGCCTTCAAGGGGCTGGAGAGAGGAAGTACACTCCCCCCTTTCAGAACAGGTTATTTCTTCCCTTGGGCTATTTGTCCAAACCCACGTATGAGCAGGAGCATCACAATATGTTCCCAAGAAATGCCATAGCAACCTGAGGATAAGATCCTGGCGGAAGAGCTGGGTCTGGCTGAGGCCACGGAGGTAGCCTCCAGGCAGCGGTGGTCTGGGTGATAGGAACGGGCTGATAGAGGCCTTTCTCCTTGTAGGAGAGTCCAGATTAGACCTTTTTATGTGCCTCATTTGCTGTCATTATGTTGTGTTTTTGTTTGTTTGAATGGACGAAGGGAAGAGAACAGAACGATGTTTAGTTCTTACCAAGGTCACCTGATTCAGAATTTAGCCCTGAGAAGCAGCAGTGTGCTTTGGCTGGCTTCTCAGCATAAGGCAGGTGGTGGCGGAGGATGTGGGCCATTCACAGCCAGCCATGCCGGTCCCCTGGTGCTCCGGTCACCCTGCCGCCCTCGGCTGATCCCACTGGGGACACCTGCCCCCTGACTAGAGTTGCTCACACAGGCCAGCCACCCATGACTTGCAATGGCTCCGGAGGTGTCTGTTCTCTCCTCTCCTGCCTCATCAGTACTGGCTTCCAGATATCTCCAGTCTGTATAAAAACTCCCACCACTCCAGTCTAGCCTTTACAACAGGTTCCTTGTCCTGGTGGCCTGAGTCCCCAGGCAAATCATCCTTTAGTTTTGCTTTGTTTAACTGTTTACAAGAACTCTTCTCCCTGGGGTACTTGGGCCCACCACTGGGACGAGTCAGGGCACATCTCCCACCCATCGCCTTGCAAAGACTCGGAGTCCAAGGCCAGTTCTGCAGCCAAGCCTGGCTCACTTACCATTCCCTCTGCACCTGCGGGGAGTTTGTCTTCTGGGGACCTTATGTTTAGACCCTGTGTCTGTCAGGGCTCCCTGAGCCCATCAGACATTTCTGCACGTGTCAAAATCCTGGCTCTGGACAGGATTCAAGTTCCTCCCCGTGGACCTTCAGGCAAATCAAGGGTGTGGCTAGACAGTTGCTCAAGTGCCCTTAACAGCCCTTGGTTTTTAGGAGCTTGGCCTGTCCCCAGCACCTGGGTTGTCTCCACATGTCCACCTTTCAGCATAGGAGAGTCTCAGCTTTGGCTCAATCAGAACCCTGTTCCTGGAGCCTCTATGTTTATGTGATAGGGAAAACTGCCACCCTTTCCCACCTTTTACAAGAAATGGCTCTGGAGTCCTGACACACTCCTAGGGGATGAGAGAGCAGACGTTAGAAGGGAATGACGTTAGTGATTATGGCAGCCCTTAGAAGGAGAACATCAGAAACCAAGGCCCCTCTGCCTGATAACGGGGACACGCTGACCTTGAGGGCCCAGCTCATTGAGGAGCTCCTTAGTATAGCTTTCAGGTCTCCAGGAAAAGTATCTACATTGGTCTCTAAGAGATGTGTTGTCTTACTAGATCAGCAGTAAAACCCTAGCAGGCCTGCAGCCCTCCTGGCCCTTTGTGGGAGGCAGAGCACCAGAGTGAGTGTGCAGTCTGTGGGAAGGAGGGGAGTTTTTGGGTGGATGGGGTGAACTTACAGAGACACTGGAAGAAGTGGGGCTGGGCTGTGTTGGAAAGGGCGGGGTATGGATGCAAATCGGAGGATGAGAAACCCAGGTATGTAGGGGTAAGAAATGTCCCGGGCCGCCCCCCATAGAAGACTAGGTTTTGAGGGGCCATGAGCAGGACTGAGTCTTTGGGTAGAACCTTAGGTAACACTCACTCTCTTACAGTGTAATTCCTCCTTCTTAAAAAAAGTTTTGTGGGGTCTTTTTGTAGTAAAATATATATAACATAAAATATAACATTTACCCATTTTTAAGTGTAGAATTCAGTGACAACGAATTCATTCACGATGTTGTACAACCATCACCAGTATCCATTTCCAGAACTTCCTTCATCCACAGCAGAAACTCTCAACCCATTAAACTCTCCGTTTGTTCTTCTCAGCCACTGGTAACCTCTGTTCTACTTTCTGTCTCTATGGATTTGCCTGCTCTTGGTACCTCATATAAATGGAATCATACAGTATTTGTTTTTTTGTGTCTGATTCCTTTCACTTAACGTAATGTCATCAAGTTTCATCCGTGTCGTAGCAGGTACAGAGTTTCCTTCCTTTTTAAGGCTGAGTAGTATTCCATTGCAAATACCACATTTTGTTCACTTGGGTTGCTCCACCTTTTGGCTATTGTGACTAATGCTGCTTCGTACAGCATTTGTTGAAATTCCTTTTACAGCTGCCCTCACCTCGAAGTCTGGCATGCTGCTTCTGTGGAGATGGAAAGGGTCAGGTTGCAAAGGGAGGTCCTAGCCCTGCACCCCACCCAGTACCTACTCCAGGCTCTGGGTGGAGGGGACCACAGCTCAGAGTCCCTCACAGCAACATGGGCAGAGGTGGAAGCCCATGGTGGCAGAGGATGTTTCAGGAGACAAAGTACGGCCAACCTTCTGATTACTTTTCTGTGTAAGAGAATGCTGCCCACCCCCCGGGGGTAGCCTAGTCCACATCTGTTTGGTGATTGCTTTATAGTACATAGAAAAAGTGAGGAGAGGTGTGAACCAAAACGTTTAGTGTTTATTTTGGAGTTATCGGTGATATTTGCTTTTATATCAGATAAACTATTTCCATTTTTAAAAAATTCCAGTTTATTACTTGATAGAAAATAACAAAATATTCTATTTCAGTGCTTGCATTCAACATATAAACATTGTCAACACTCCAGTTCAACCCTCCTTTCTCCTCTCTGTCCAGCAGGAAGTTTTTCTGCGTCAGGATTTTATTAAGGTTCCTTGATGTCGATCTTTTTAAAAAAATATATCGTTATTGATTTCAGAGAGAAGAAAGGAGAGAGAGAGAGATAGAAACATCAATGATGAGAGAGTCATTGATCGGCTGCCTCCTGCACACCCCCACTGGGGATCGAGCCTGCAACCCAGGCATGTGCCCTGACCGGGAATCAAACCTCGATGTCCTGGATCATAGGTCAGTGCTCAACTACTGAGCCAGGTCGGCCAGGCCTCAATGTCAATCTTAAAAGCAGTGAGTCTGTGGCATCAACTGAGCTTTCATTGTGTGCATGATGCTGTGTCAGGAAACAGAATATATTCATACTCTTGAGTTATTGTTATCAAAAGCAGAGTAAATCCACATAATATAAAATACAAGGTCTCAAATCAAATTTCCATCAACCTCAAAAGAACTGGTTCTCTCACATGCTCTATGCTTGGGAGGTGGAAAGTCTTGTGCACCCCCATGGGCACGGTGTCCTCGGGTGCAGTCTCAGGGAGACCCAGAAGGCCCCTCTTTCCTCCTACTCTGCATGCCCCAGACTGGACAGGAGCACATCGTCACCTCAAATGCTTCCATGGCAGGAACTTAGATGATTGAAGCAGGCAAGGGCGTAAGATGGTGACCATGTCATTTCTCTTCCAAAAAGAACACTTTAAAGAGTAGGATGGGGTGCTGCTACTAATTGCATGGGGACAATTGGCATAAACTGGAACCACCCAGGCAAATCAGTATGTGAACTTCCCCTGGATGAGGCAAGAGGGGTAGTGAGAGGTACCCTTTCTCCAGAGGTAGTGAGATCCAACAGTCTTTAAAACGGGGCCACGCCAGACAAGCAGCCACCAAGAGCAGATTTACAGCGTCTGAGAGCAGATTCGTCTCAGCAGGCCCTAAAGGATAGAGCAGGGCGTCCAGCACATGCCTCCCTTCAGGCGTGCTGCGGAAGCGTCGCAGCGGACACCCGGGTAAACGCCACTTTCCTTTCCATTGTACTTCAGAGTGGGAACGACTAAAATGTTCACTAATGTGAAATGAGTGGGGAAATCATGGTCTGTTCATATTAGCTTTTACTGATAATGTCCTTAAAGCTTTTTCAGTGAGATGGACAAAAATCTCACAATATAATGTTGAATCCAAAACAGACTACAAAATGACATATATAATATAAACCCAATTATGTGACATATATATACATATATATTATACACACATACATATATAAATATGAAAGCAAGAAAAAATGTATAAAAGTATAATTTGCCCTTGGGAGACGGGGTGAGAAATGATTTTTGTCTTTTGAAAATTTTCCATGATTTTTTGTTGTTACAGTAAACATATATTACATAACCAGAAAAAAAAAAAAGCACGTTATATATGTGTATTAAAGCAAAATATACATGTATGTGTTTATATATTCTGTTTTTCCAAGTGGTTTGTCTGGTGCTACCCAATCTGGCCAGAGAATTCCCTGTCATCTTCTTATGCTTGGCCTTGATGGTCACCGCTCTCAGGGTCATAGAGGGCCCATGGAAGAGCCAAAAAGAATCCTCAGAAAATAGGTGCTCCCCCAATTCTCTGCCTAACCTAGTGCCAGGAAGGAGAGGGTGCAATCTTTTCACGAGACGAGCAGGAGTGGCTGTGCCCATACAATGACAATTTTTTCTGCTATTGCAAGATCTTAAAAAATATGCTGAATCTGTTTTCTGAATTACTTCCTCTCTGCCCCTCCCCATTCCACTTTCATTTGGGGGAAGGTTTTTGTTTTTTGTGTTAAAGGGAAATTCTGTTGGTTGGATCCTATTGCCTGGCCACAAAGGGGAACCCCTTCAAATCTCTGTCCCTGTGGTTCCCTGAGCAGGGAGTTGGGTAGGAGACTGTCACCGTACCATCTAGGAAGAGAACCCAGTGTTCCCAGTTCTCTTGTTTGGATTAAAAACATCACACAACAGAGAGGCCGTCAGAGGTGCTGTGTTCTCTTTGGATACAATAGCAGTGTTTTCTTCTCTTATTTTCAGGCTTTGAGATGATATAACAGCATTGATTTTCTTACCAAATTTACAATTTGGGGTTTACCATAATTTATACTTTGATAGATTTTTTCAAAAGGAAGGAAGGAAGTGATGGACGATTAAATCAGAGACAGGGGAAAATACAAGTAGAGGAGGAGACCAGAGGGAAAGCTCAAGCAGAGTGCACGTGGGGAGGCCCTGCGGAGTTGGAACGGGTGGGACACTCAGCCAGAGCTCCATAAAGGTTAAAGGGATTCCAAACAGAAGATTCGCCTTATAACTGGTTCAGTGCAGAGAGAACCAGGAAGCGATCTTGCTTCATGGTTCTGATCTAATCATTTCAAAGTGCTGTCAGGAGGTAGCTGATACTGTGTGGAAACTGCCAAAAAATGGAAAAGAGACTGAGAGAGCCTGAATCACAGCCTGAGGGAGAGCTGCCCACCTACCAGAAATTTCTATTAACTATTTGGGGGGTTTTGTGTTGCAGCAGTTAACCTGCCCTAACTAATACACCCCGAGAACTTAGGGTTGCACAGATTGGTTTCATTGCCTTTTATATGTTTGGATAGCCTCTCTTCAATTAGAGTGCACATTCCTCTGGAACACATTTAAAAAAAAAGATTATATCCCCAGAGAGCCTAGCATAGAGCCGTCCGTGCACATGGTGAGCCGTCAGTAAATGCTGAATGATGGATTCAGCAGCTCCCCCTGGGATAAAAGGGAGTCTCTGTGGCTTGTTTCCAATGGCAGTTAGTATAGGGCTATGTGCTATTGGTTACCTTTAATAAAGGCTTTGCTATTAAGGAGCTTGAGACCCAATATATTTCTGGAGAGTGGAGATCTAGGGGAAAGAAATGATACAGGTATGGCCAAAAATCCATTTAGAATTTCACTGAGAGATACTTACCTCTTTAATCCTGGAGGTTATTGAATGTAACAGAAGTTTCGTAGAATGGAAACAGGACTGTGACTGGGAGAAGGCTTGGGTCTCTTGGCCCAGCTGCCACAAATTGTGTGACTTTCAACTTCCTTGCTCATGAGATGAAGCCAGTGGTTCCCAATGGAAATTCTATGCATTAACGGCTCATTGTCTTCCATTCGATTATATATCTATATGTTCCCCATGTGATTTTGATACACAACCAAATTTGGGACCACTGGCCTAGGGTATTCCTACCCCATGAGTCTGTCTTTTATAATGTAGAAATATAAAGTTATATTTCTGATCTAAGGTTATAGAACTTAGACCTGGAAAGAGACATAGGATTGACCAATCCATTTCTTGGGGGGAAAAAAACAAAAATGAACAACAAAAAGAATACCTTTTGGTAGTCCAGAAATAAAATGGAAAAATAAACATGATTTAGGATGATTGGGTAGAGGAAATATTTTCTTTGACAGGATATTAGAGAATTTGTCAAGAGTTATGAAACAGAGAAGGCAAAGGTTCCATTGCAGGACCTTAATAAATATTTGTTATTTAACCAATCGATTTGCTAATTCAAACAGAGAAGGAATTTGTTGCTGTTTCACAGTCAGAATTTCTATTTGCCCTGCTCAGGATAGCAATATGCTTTGTGTTCCCCTAAGCAACCCAAACTCTCTACCGCATTATTCAAACAAACACCCCAAAGGGTTTCATGTATCCTTTGGCAACCAAAGGTAGAACTTCCCGCTTGGGCTTTTTTCAGACAGATATTAACAGGTACTTTTAGTTATTGAGAAATATTACACGATCCATGCCCTGTGCTTGACAGAGCAGGTTTAAATCCTGGACCCTCAGAATTTCAGGCAGAACTCCTTCCCTTTGGGGTGGCCTCATTCCCTGCCCCTGCGTGGTGGCGTGGTGCCCTGGCAGCCAGAAGCAGGCACTGGGCCCCTTTCCAGGAACTGCCTATCCCTGGGAGGGTGTCTAACACTAGAAAGTTAGAGATTCAGCCCCACAGGTACTGAAGTGGTTGGCAAGAGACAAACATAGATATTCAAGTTTAAGAACTAGGGCAGAACCCAATGATTGGGTCAAAGATAGGGTTCACTTGGGGAGTGAAGCAAGAGCATCCGAGGCAGGGGCTAGAAAAGGGTGTCAGGGTGTTGAGCTAAAACCACGGGGCTGAAGGCAGGGTTGGCCCCCAAAGGCTAGACAGGGGTCGAGTCTTCAGGGTCAAAGGTGAAGGCTGCTGCTAACCCTGATGAACTTCACACTGACTTTTAGCCCAGTGTTCTTAAATATTTATCTATTATAGATTCGGTAGATTGAGGGACTTTTCACCCTTTTCCCTAAAAAGCACAAATGGAAGAAAGGCTACAGAGAGAGAAGGTTTGATTCACTCCTGCTGTGTTTTGACAGTTGCATGTTGGAGAATTCAAGCAAAGGTAAGCCCCAGCCCTCAGATAGATCCTGCCATGGCCCAGCTTCAAATTCATCGTAAACACTAGGAAACTGGGCACTTACAAGTAGGACATACATCACCCTTTTAAACGGTCAAGCAGGGCATAAAATGTGGGACTCGGCCAGTGAGGTAATTGTCCTGTATACTCTTCCAGTTCCAGGAGGGTTGAGACCCGCCTCTGTGGCAGGAGAGATTGGGGGAAAAGAAACACTGGTCTTGGAGTCAGAAAACCTGGGTTCCCATCACAGATCTGCCATGGCGATTGCTCTGGGCAGTGCCCTCATCTAAGTCCTGGGGGCAGCACCCCCAGAGAGGAGGACAATTAAGTGGGATTATACCTGCAGGCTCACTGAGGGGAGGTACAGAGAGCTGTTTCCCTGTATTTTAAGTCTGTAACCCCTTCTTTCCCAGCTGCTTGGGTATTCTTGGCTGAGTTGAGGAGTGAGCGCTCCGCTGCATTTGGCCTGTCCAGTCTGAGCCTCGGGACTGCTCCACTGTGACTCGCCTTGTGTCCGATCACACCCACCCTCAGAGCAGGAGAGAGAGGCCCAGATCCCTCTCACTGTCCACGCGCCTAAAATTACTGGGATCAGGTCATAGCGAACTAGAACTGAGGGAAGCCGTTGAGACCCATGAGAAGAGGGTGAGTGGGGTTACGTGGAGTCCCCCGGCTCCTTTGTGACTCTCCCATTACAGACTCTCATCTACAGTACACCTGGGGATACAGCAACTAGTCACCCCTGGGGCCAGGCAGCTCAAGCTGGACTCACTCTGGAAATTCTCAGGACATTGTCGTCTGGAATGGACAAGGAGCTGCCATGCTAGAATTGGGATGGTCCAGCACAGGAATCAGAGCAGGTCCCGTGGGCAGCAGAGCCAGAATTCAAGCTCCAGTTTGCTAGAGAGCAAAGCCCATGCTGTTTATATGAAGCCACATACCTCCTTGTCAGAGGCAAGGCCCAGGGGCCAGGGCTGTGTGCTGCAGCTAAAGATTCAGAGGCTTACAGTCCATTAGATCAAGGCCAAGAGTACAGTCCTGACAACTTAGACCTTCCTTCCTGTCTTCTCCTCCCTCTCCTCCCTCCTGTTCCTTTGTCAATCGGGGAGACCCCCAGAGAGGAGGGGGAGTATGGGCTGGGTCTGGAGGCGCACTCCGAGACAGAGGCTTGTAGAACAAACCAATGAACCAGAGCCCCGAGCACAATCCTCCAGGGAGTCACTGAACGCGTACCACCAAGCTTTGATGTAGACAGCTGGCATCTTCATTAGGGAGCAGGATATTCACCCCAAATGTTAAATGACAGTCGGTGCTGTATGTGACAAGAGGCCAGAAGGAGAGCTCTGGCAGTGAGGGCTCAGTTGCCAGTTGAGGTCAGAGGAGTGTGGATGAAGGAAAGGGCTCCCCAGAGGCAAGAGGCACAGGGGCTCCGGCCCTTCTTCAGCCCGTACAGTGTCTGGCTCCGGGTGTTTGTTGAATGAATAAATGAAAACTGAAGGGTGGTTTGAATTCCAACAGGAAAAAAGTGAGTTGAGATGACATCCCAAGAAAGAGGAAGAGCACCAAAGATGTCTTAGGGACAGGAATAAATGTGCAGAGGGAGGAAAACACCGTGGGCCATGTTGGGAGGGAGCGGGGAGTAACAGTGGGTAGTTGTGTGGCCCTGACAAATGGGCTTAAGAAGTGTTTGCTCTGTCCTGTGGGCACACACATCTTGCAAGCTCTCTGGCATCTCCACGTGGTTGCCTAATAAACATCTTGCTTCAGGCTGAGCCCTTGATCTCCACCCCCACCCCACCCCCAAATCCCAGTCTTCCACGTTTTAGCTGAGGGCAGCTCCATCCTTCCACTGGTTCAGGCCCCAAACCTTGGAATCATTCTTGACCCTTTCTCTCACAACCTACATCCAGTCTGTTAGGAAAGAAGATTGACTCTACCTTCACAATCTGTCTGCATTCTAGAATTTAACCCTCTTCGGCACATCCGCTCACCACCCTGGTGCAGGCCCCATCTCCTCGGGCCTGGATCACCACTGTGGCCTCCTGGCTGACCTCGGTTTCACCCTGGCTGCCCGAGCCTGTTACACAAGTCAGATCATGTCACTCCTTTCGCTCAAGCGCATGGTTGGCTGACGTCTCTATCAGAGTGAAAGGCCATCATCCCCACCATACCCTCTAAGGCCTGTGCTCCTGTGTACTGCCTCAACCCCCCTCAGCCTCAGCTCCTCGTGCCCTTCCCTCCACTCTTCCCTCTGCTCCAGCCCTGTTGGCCTCCTCGCTGGTCCTCAGATGCCCTGGGCGCACTTCTCCTTCAGGGCCTCTGTAATTGCTGTTCCTTCCCCGCATATCAGTGTGGCTTCTTCCCACCTCCTCCAGTGTCACCTCCCCTTTCCTCACCATCTAACCTGAAGTTGCATTACCCCTCTCCCTTGGCACTCTTACCCTTTCTGGATTTATTTACCTTCATAGACTTTGTTATAATCTGGCATGCTGCATATTTATGTCCATCTCCTGCAACTAGAGTATAAGCTCCATGGGGACCAGAATTTTGGTGTTTTGTTTATAGCTGTGCATCTAGCCCCAGAACAGTGCCTAGCACAGTAGGAATTCGGTAAAGCTATGATGAATCAATGAGTGAGTGATAGAAAACTTGGTCAGTGAGAATGTTAAAAGCAAACAACAAGAACAACCATAGTAACACCAAAGCTTTTTAGTTTCAGCTCTCGTCTGCTTTACTGTTTACACTTCCCTTGGGTGAGAAAGGCTCCCTTAGCTGTGCTTCATTTTCCGTCTTCTCCCTAGTCCCCACAGTCAGATGGTGGTTTTACAGTTTGGTTGACAGAGAAAAGGTTTTAGATGGTGTCATGAGTTGAATCGTGTTCCCCAAAAAAGATACGTCCTGCCCTGGCCAGTTTTGCTTATTGGTTAGAGTGTTGGCCCGGGGACCGAAGGGTCATGGGTTTGGCCCCCAGTCAAGGACATGTACCTCAGTTGCAGGCTCGATCCCTGGCCCGGCCTGGGTGTGTGCAGGAGGCAACCAGTTGATATGTCTCTCTCACATCGATGTTTCTCTCTCTCTCTCCCCCTTCTCCCTCCCCTCCACTCTCTCTAAAAAAAAAAAAAAAGCAATGGAAAAAATATCCTCAGGTGAGGATTTAAAAAAAAGAAAGGAAAAGATACGTCCTAACCCCCAGTACCTCAGAATGTGACCTTATTTGGATATAGTTTTTTAGAGAACTAATCAAGTTAAAATAAGGTCACCAGGGTAGGCCCTAATCTGATAGACTGGTGTCCTTATCAAAAGAGGACATTTGGACATGGAGGTAGACGTGCACAGGGGGAAGTTGGTGTAAAGACACACAGAGGGGAGACGGCCTGTGCAGACGGGAACAGGTTGAAGTGGTGCTGCCCCAGCTCAGGGATTGCTGGGTCCACCAGAGCTCAGAGAGGTCCCAGGGCAGATTCTCCCTCAGCCCCCAGAGGAACCAGCCCCGCTGACTCCTGATTCATCTTGAACTTCTAACTTCCAGAAAGACACGAGACAACAAATTTCTGTTTGCAGCCGCCCAGCGTATAGTTCTTGTTACAGCAGACCTAGAAAATGAACACAGATGGGATGGTTCCTCTTGGCCAGGCAGTCGGCCTGATGTGGGCAGAACACAGAAAACTCGCCCTGCTGCTGACAGGTGAGCTGTGGAGAGGGCCTGGGGTTAACATGGTAGGATGTGGGCTGACTTGGAGGGGCAGGAGAGCCACCTAAGGATGGGTGGGCACCGCAGACCAGGGTTTTGGTTCTCCCCTCTGCATGTCTGGCCCTGTGCTATGGGCAAACCGCTCCACCACCGAGGCCACAGCGTCCCCTCAGAGGGAATTTCTGGAGTGGATCTTGTTCACAGCTCCAGTGAGCACTCCTTGCTATGAGTCATGCTCAGAGCTCTAACAGCTGCAGAAGGCAAGAGGAGAGGATGTTTGATTAAACGGTGACTATGAAAACACTACCAAAATCACTTAATTTGCAGAGCCCAACTAAACAATTAAAACACTTTGTATGTTACCCTAAGCTGGCTTTTCATCAGCATTTATTTCCAGCCTGGGCTGATGTCACTGATGGAATGAATGGGGAGATGAGTCAGCGCCTGTGTAGGGTGATAGGCCCTCAGTGGTACCTACTAAATTAAGGGAGCTGTAGCTTCTTATGTTCAACTAAAAAGCAGAAGTGGAAAAAAGAAATCAAGGGAAGGAAGCAGCCCAGAGGAAGATCATTTTTGGTTTGTTAGGGAGTAGATTTGTGCAGAGGGGCCCCCAATAACACAGACCTGGCAAGCTTCTTGTCAACTCTGCTACTTCAGTCCCAGCAGAAGTGTAGGTTGAGTTAATTGCCCACATCCCACTGTTAGAGTGGCCTGGCCTGAATAAAGGAAATAAGCTCAACTGGAAGCTAAAAATCAGGCTATTTAGCTCATTAGTGAAAAGTTGTACAAACTGTGGTCCTTGGGCCACCTGCTTCTGAGTGATCGGAAATACTTGCTAAAAGAATAGATCCCTGGTCAGCCTTTATATCCACTGAGTTTCTCTACACGTCTTTTCACGTAATCATTGTCCATAGTTACTGACCAAAAAGCCATGTGCAGTAGGTTCCTACATCACTGCTCTGTAGGAACCTCCCAGCTCCTCTCATCCTGACTTTTAGATTTCTTCTGTGTTTTTGTTTTTTTACTGTCTTATGATTTTAAAAAAATGTTTTATTATGAACATTTTCAAACACAGATGAAAGTAAGGAACTATAGTCAGTAATATTGTAATAACTATGTAGGGTGTCAGATGGTTACTAGACTTACTGGGGTGATCACTTTGTAAGTTATATAAATGTCTAATCACTATATTGAATACCTGAAACTAATATAATGCTGTATACCAACCGTAATTGAAAAAAATTTTAACTAAAAAGAAACATGAAAGTAGACAGAATAGTGAAGTGACCTCATGTATCCATTATCAGCTTTAACTCATCAACTCATAGCTAATTTTGTTTTATCTGTGTCTCCACTAATGTCTCCCCACCTCTGGACATTCCAGACATCCTGTATTTCATCTGTAAATATATTTTATATGTGTCAAGAATTCCTCCTCCCCTGGTAGATGAGCAGCCCATAGAAGAGGGGGCTTGAGAGGCCCCTGGGGTGGGTGGCCAGAGAGCATTTTAGAGGGAAGATGGCTCCACTGGGTGTCCGCTGCGTCTCCTCGGGGCTTTCTGGGAATCTATGAAGAGTGTACCAGGCGCATCTCAGGTCTCTCTTGGCTCTAGACGCAGTGTTGTCCTGCCTCCTGAAGAGACTGACCCTGCTGGGCTGTTGGGAGGACCAGCTGTGAGGGCATTCACACTGGGCTGGGGAAGAGGAGAGAGACATCCTGGCATGGACACGGCAAGACACTGGGGGATGAAGCACAGTTTGGTACAAGTGAAGGGCTTTATGGTTTGAATATTGTGCCAGACTTTTTCTGAATTTCATTGGCATTTTGTCTTCACTCCCTTGCCCCATACAAATGCTTAATTTCAAAGAGCATCCACTCCTCTGCAGTCCTCAATATCTTGCCTAAATGGAAGTAAAAACTTCTCTCTCCTTTTAGAGAAAATGATGGCCAGTGGGATATAACAGTTTCTGTTTTTATAGAGAAAACCCAAGCTCTTCATCGACTGCGTGATAAAATGCTACTTTAGGCTTTTACAGCCGCGGTAGGCTCTCGTGCGCAATCCCCTACAACCCCAAACAGCCGTCAGTCCGTTGTGCCACTGCCCGGGCCAGCTGGGTCTGTAGCAGACAGTGAGGCAGCCAGAGAGCTCCCACCGCGCTGTCAGTCATGGGGGTTTCGGGGTAACCACACACCCAGACCGCAGGCCCCACAACAGAAGTCATTTCACCACCTCAGAGGGAGAGTTTCCTCCTAAGTTAGAGGGGCTGTGTGACGATTAGCAGCTCCATTGATCTTTGGTCCAGAGAGCAAAGGGCTCCTTGCTGTTGGAACCGCTTTGCCTGCAGTTGCCAGTTTCGCATTCTGATTTCTACTCTAACCCATACCCAGTAGCAAAGGTCTTTTATCATTAGGCAAACTGTTTAAAAGAGCTATACTTTCTTCAGCATTAGGACACCATCCTGCTGTCTTGTGAAAGACCATGGTTTCTGTGGAAGGAGCAAAGGGTTGGGAAACAGGCTCTGATTCCAAGGCCTTGTCAGTGCCCTGCTGTGCGGCCGCCCAGGCGCTTGGGTCCCTAAGGACACGTGGTAGAGGCCTCTTGGATGAAATCTGCCACTGTGCAAGGCACCCCAGAAAAGGGAAGAGGCACCAGCTTCCGTTTCTCTTGTTGCTTCTTTAGCAGCTGGATAAATTGGACCAGAATAAAAATGTGGAAAATGTAAGCAAAGAAATGTAAATCATAACCTTTTCACCCATCTCATTGACAGATATTTCAAAGAATGATGACACCCTAAGTTCGCAGTGGTGTAGGGAAAGGGGTCGCTGACACTGGGAGTATAAGTTGGCGCAACATTGCTTTATTTTTTAATCCTCACCTGAGGGTATTTTTCCATTGACTTTTTATTTTTAAGAGCAGAAGGAAGGGAGGTAGAGGGAGGGGAGGGAGGGAGAAACATCAGTATGAGAGAGACACGTTGATTGGTTGCCTCCTGCATGCGCCCCACCCGGGCCTGGGATCAAACCTGCAACCCAGGTGCATGCTCTTGACCGGGAATTGAACCCTCGAGGGGCCCTTAATCCAAAACACATGCAGGAGAAGGTAGGTATGGCAGCAGGAAAGCTTCTGGAAGAATTCCAAGCTCAGAGTCGAGGGAAATGGAGAAGTAACCCAGTAAATAAGCAACTTCACAACTGAGCACTAAGCGAGGTGGTTCCTCCTTCCCCCTCGGTGTGGAGCAGCAGCAGCAGCAGTTGAGCACCAGCTACAGCAGGCTGGCCAGGCAGGACCGAGGGGCTGTGCCACTGTCCTCAGAGAGGCCTGAGACGCTATTAGATGTCCAAACGGGGATGTCAGATAGGCAGTTGCAAATGTGATTGTGGAACTCAGGGGAGAGGTGGGGACCGCGGAGACAAATTTTGAGCTATAATATGTAGGTGGTATTCAAAGCCATGAGATCACCTTGGGAAAGAATGCACATGAAGGAGAGAAAAGGGCCCAGGACTGAGCCCCTGGACACCCCAGTATGTGGAAGACAGGTTTTATCTATGGACACTGGGTTATATGCTATTGTGTGTACTCACATGCATGCAGGGGATGGAACCAGCTATATTTTAAATGGATAGTGACATGGTGATGAATCTGTATGCATATGAGCATATTTGTGTGCATCCATGAATGTGTACGCATTTGTGCAGATATCCACAGGCACAACACATATGTGCATCTGCTGTATACACCCTTTGTATACACATGAAAAACACACATTGAGATTTATTAGAAAGGGTGGTATGAAACAACGAAAGTAAAATTGCTTGGGGCATTTACAATTATAATAAAAGGGTGTGATGTAATGTGTGTAGGAGAGAGTCTGCTTATTCAGCATTTAGAACAGTAGCAGGGGTTGGAAAAAGGTTTCCCAGATTACTTCTAAATTTGTGATGTTTTACCTTGAAACAAAGTATTTGAGTTTGTTTAAGCTGAGAGCCTACGTTTGAAGAGAGCACTATCTAATCAAATTGTTCTGTTATTTTCAGGGGATGGGAGGAAAGAAAAGCCTAGAGCAGAGCTATGTTAATATCCTCTGCTCTTAATGTAGAATACCCTCCTCTACTTTACTAGCTGGGCAAGAGGGTTGTGATGGCTATTTTATGTGTCAGCTTGGCTGGGTCATGGTGCCCAGATATTTGGTCAAACATTAATCTCAATGTTTCTTTGAGGGTGTTAGGATTAAATATATATCTAAATCAGTGGACTTTGAGTGAAGCAGACTGCCCTCTATAAGGTGGGTGGGCCTCATCCAACCAGCTGAAGGCCTTAATAGAACAAAGACTGACCTCCCCCAAGCAAGAAAGAATTCTGCCAGCAGATGGATTGAATTGCAGCATTAGCTCTTCCTGGGTCTCTAGCCTGCTGACCCATTCTTCAGATTTTGGATCTTCCAGCATCCATAATTTCCTGAGCCAATTTCTTAAAATAAATGTCTTTTTATAGTATATATAGACAGATAAAGATATGTATTTATATAAAGATGTATCTTTATATCTGTCTATATTTTATATGTGTGTGTGTGTGTATCCCCTAAATTGACTTGGAATCCTTGCATATTTTCAAACTGAGGGGTAGATGTTACAGAAATACATGTATTCATGTACCTGCCTTGGGAATAGAGGTCAAAATGCCTTCTCTAGAGACCCTTTTGTGGATCCACTTGCTCATTACTGCCTTTGTACACTTTCCTGGACTGTGCTCTCTATTTGTGCACTAAAAACCAGGCCGGCAGCCTTGCTTCTAGTCTGTTGGGCACTTCCTGGATCTTGGATTCAGCTTAACCGCCTGAATTACTACACACAGCTATGTCTTCACACCTTTACTTAGTTCCTAGAGTTTGCACTTGCTTCCATCTCCTAGTCACTGGACTGGGCCTTCATGAAGATAAGTAGCATTCACTCATTTAGTCTTTAATCAGACTCCCAGTCCCAGCCAGTCTAGGTGTTCTGCCCTGTTTTCCACCAGTGACCATGGGTGCCCCAAATCTTACATGAGTTTTTCCTCATTGTCATGACAACCTTGAAAATTGACACTTATGTGTCCTTTGCTTTAATTTCTAATTTAGTTCATATGTTATATTCTATGATGCAAATTTGGCCTTAATATGGACAAAATATTACAAATAGGAAAACTACAAGGTGTCCCCCAAACATGTATATGCACTTTGAATGATTATAAAGTCAGTGTTTATTAACATACAGTTCATTTTTCAAAATTTAAAAGAATCTACAGAAATAAATAATTTTTGTCAATGCCTGTTTTCAAACTGATGACCGTTCTGGTCCAGGCGGTGCTGATAACGTGAAGCAATGGAATCTCAAACATCAAGAATCATTTTGTTCAGTATTTGTGCGCCCTCAATTCGTCAACTGTTGCTGGATTTGTACCATAAACTTTATTTTTTATGTATCTCCATTAAAAAAGTCTAGTGGCACTTAAGGATAAATTTTCCTCATTTAAAGCTTAGTCGGCTCCATCGATTGTTTCGAATCAGTTAAACCTGAAAAGGAATGAAAATTGAGTTATCATCTATTTAAAGTCTGTATACATTTTTTGGAACACCTTATATTTGTAAAAATTCAATGCTAAGCACGTCATCACATACTTCTGTTCACCTTGGAAGGTAGATTTGAGGCCTGAGAATATGAATTAAATGAATACCTGCCCAGTACTTAACCTTTTAATAATACAGAACCAGACATGCGGATTCTGCTTGAGTCAGCCGGGGTCAAGTCAGGAGACACAAACCACTGCAGTTATTCTAACAGACAGAATTTAATATGCAGTATTATTAACTGGGTAACGGTAGTAGATTCCTGTTGCTGCTGCAACAAATCACCACAAATTTTGTGATTTAAGACAACACAAATTTACTACCTTACAGTTTGGAAGGTCAAAAGCCCAAAATCAGTTTCGCTGGGCTAACACCAAGGTGCTGGCAGGATTGTGTTCGCTCTGGAGGCTCTAGGGAACAATATTTTCTTGCCTTTCCTAGCTTGGAGAGGCCTCCTGCGTTTCTTGTCTCCTCGGCCCCACATCACTCCAACCTCTGCTTCCACTCTCATGTCTCCTCCAATTCTGACCTTCCTGCCCTCCTCTAGTAGGGAGCCTTGTGATCATTGGGCCTGTGCAGATAATCCAGGACAATCTCCTAGCCTCACGATCCTTAACTGCAAAGTCCCTTCTGCCTCGTAAGGTAACGTATGCACTGGTTTGGGGAATTAGGACGTGGACATTTTTGGGGGACCATTTTTCTATCCGTCAAAGTAAGTGACAAGACAAAAATAGAACGCTAAGGTATCACATTTTATAGACTGAGCAACTGCAGGAAGCAGCAACCCCCTAGGGTTCCCACAAAGGGAAGCTGTTCGAATGTTTAAAACTTCGGAGCTTGGGAGAGGGGCCCCCAGAGCAGAAACATCGGCCTCTGAAGACAGGGCTGGGCTGGTGTCCAGGAAGGAGCACAGTGAGGCTGTTTCCCTAGAAGTTAGGGAAGTGCAGACTCCTGCCTCTGGGATGAAGTACCACAGAGGGGGAGGAAGCCAGGCTTCAGATGCTGATGCTGCCGGGGCACGGAGCAAGCAGAAAGCCGGGGGAAGCCACGGAAAGGCGCAGGCCCCTTTCCTTCTCTCCTCCCAGTCTCCTGCAGCGCTCTGTTGGCCTTCCGAGGGTGAGCCAGCTGGCAAAGGAGCACGGGGTCTGGAGGCCTAGCCCCGGCCTTGCAGGGCAGAGCCCAGAAGGTAAACAGAAAGCATACCTCAACCTGAGGGAAAGCAGAAAGCGTAAGTCACCCAATTGTTCTGATTGTTTTCTTGAAACATGAGCTTTTCCCTCGTCATTGGTTTTTGATAATGATGCAGTTTCAGACATACGTATGGAAATCAGTGTTTTTTGATATAATCTAGGTAATGCAGCAATTACCAAACTTTTTAAAAAGGATGCTCTCTTGATTTGTTTGGTTTTATGGCACCCCTCGTGATCTCTAAAAATCCCTTCTGCTATGTATTTAGTTTTTAATTAAATCAAATTAAAACCATTTGTTTGTTTAAGGATTTCATGCCATTCTTTGAGACAACTGCAGACAATTTAGGATAACTGAAAACAGGAGGCACATTCCTGGGTGTACAGTGAATGATTTCATCAAACCATTTCATAGGAATAGTGAAAAGAAAGCATGAAGGAAACGTCCTGAGTCAGAGGTCAGATTAAGAAAGACCTATTTCAGGAGGGAAGATGGCGGTGCTGTGAGAAGCAGCAGAGCGCCCCCGCTCCCAGTCACGGACTCAATTTACCCCTAAAATACTATGTGGCCACCTTCGAAAAACCAGAGAAACATACCTGAGTGGACAGAGTGCGAATCGGGAGCACTGAAGAGACATCATAGAGTCTGGTAAGGGGGGGGGCGTAGAAAAGGGGAGTCCCCCTGAAGCCTGTGCTGGGCTCTGAGCCCCAAGGCTGCAAAGCTCCCTCCCCTCTGGAGTGCGGACCAGCCTCCAAAAGTGGGATCTCACACCCGGAGCACAGGAGAGGGGAATGAGCACCCTGCGCACAGGGCAGAGGGACCCAGGGGAGCCGTGTGTGCGAGGAGGGGACAGCGCCTTCCTAGGAAACAGAGCTTCTGATGGCGGCGACCGGTGTCTAATGCTCGGGGCGCTGACCATAGGGAAGGCTGTCCCAAGGTGTGTGGCACCTGAGTGGTAAGGGACCAGAGGTTGGTACTGAGCAGCTGCACATGGGGACCCTCTGCCTGCCTGTGGGGCATTGTGTTGAGCCCCAGAAAGCATCTGATCTGTGTGGCATGGGGGAGGGGAGGAGCCCTCCCGCCCTGAGCTCCGGGTGTGGAGAGGCTGGGATTGGTGATCAGCCCTGAGGGCGCTGTGGTGGCCTGTGAAGCTGCCCCAGCTTTGCTGAGACCAGCGGAGCGGGGAGCTGCGTGGAGCTGACTTTGGGTCCCCTCCGCTGGGTACCTTGGTGTAGGGGCGGCGGGATCTTGCAGGGCCGTCTCTCTGCCCATGTGTTGCTTTGTGCTGTTGTGAGTCTGCTCACTGAACGGGCTCCCACCTTCCCGGCATGCATTGGGGACAGACCAGTGGAGGCTGGGACTGGCATCTGCACAGTAGACTGTCTGAGGGGTGGGCCTGGTGCGACCAACCAACCAGAGCTGAGCAGGGAGGGGTGGAGCCCGCAGGCCTCTCCTGCAGCCGAGAGCACCGCCCCCAACAGGAAAGGGGCGGGTCCCGCTCACTGAGGTCCCAGACACACCCACAGGGCACAGTCCTGGGGGCGGGGAGGCGTGGGGGAGAGCAGCTCACTGGAGGACTTTGCAAGAATAAGACTCTCAGGGACTGTTGTTTGGGAGCTGGAGGAAAAGCCGAAACCCCTGCTGGGGGCTGGGCATGGAAAGGGCTCACTGGAATGTTCTTTAATCGAACCCACTGAGCCCAGGCTGCTGAAACGGCCCAGACAGAAAAGGCAGCAGACTGAAATCAATCTGAAGCTGCGGCAGGCCAGAGCCTGGGGAACTCGAATCAGAGGACAGGGGTGGGACTGAGGAGCTGGCTGTGGAGCAGAGACTAACCCCCACACAGTGAGCGCCTGACAGCGACACCTCTAAGGGGAGTGACACCCTGGGCTACACTAGCCACCCTGCACCCTAAAGACTCTACAGAAGACTCTGGAACAAGACCAGGCAACTATAAGGTTGCCAAGCAGCTGACAAGAGGAGGTGGTCCACAGAGAGCCTCAGATCAACCATCTATCTAAGGACACCAGAGCCAAACCTAAACGGCTCCTCACATTGGGTGATACACAAGCACCTCCCAGGAGAACTGAAATCAGCACACAAAACAGTGAACCTCAGACAACACAAGCTGCCCAGAAGAAACTCACCTGATGGATTGTCTTTTTGTTTTTTGTATTGTTTTGTTTGTTTTTTCTTTCTTTCCCTTAGGAAGAATAGAAAGGCGAAAAAATCATTTGTTTTTTTCTTTTTTAAAATTTTATAATAATTTAAAAAAATTTTTAATTTTTTTTAAAGAATTTTGTTTTGCTTAGCTTGTTTTTTGTTTCATTTCTTTGCTTTGTTTTGTTTTATCCTTGCTTCTCATATCAAGACTTTCTTGATATTCCTGCTTAATGACTGTGACTTTATCATTATACCCAACAAGTTTACTGCTTTTCTCTACAGTTCCCCCCCAAATCTCTTATTGGACTCCCTCCCTGCCCGCGCTTTCTCTCTCTCTCTCTCCTCTTGATCCATTGCCATAACTTTTTCTTTTTTTCTTTTTCTTCTTTTTCTCCTTTCTTTTGTTTTCTTCCCTTCTGTCTTCCTGTCTTTTTGTTAGATTGTTAGTTTCTCTTAATCTCTTTAATGTATTTTTAGTTTTTCATTTTCAACCATTATCCTATTCTTATTCTCTCCCTTGCTTGCTGGCCCTTCTTTCAGAATCTTTTCTCTGCCTCTATTATCCCCCAGTAGCTTCTCTATTTTTTACATTAGTTTATTATTATTATTTTCTAAATTTTAGTCACTATTAACAACAATGTACTTCTCTCTCTAAGCTTTACTTTTCTTTCTCTTTCTTTTTTTTAAGCTATTTTTTTTCTCTAGAACTTGTGTTCTCCCTTCACTCTCCCAGTTCTATTTTCACTTGGGTTGTTTCATTGTGATTGTCAAAATATTTTGTAAGATGCCCCTTGTTTCCTGGAAGTTTACTTGGGTATTGTCCTGCCTTGCCAGCACCCGTACAACAGCTTACACGATGAGGTTGGGGCTGAGACACACAGATAGCCAACCTGAGAAGAGAGTCCTCCCAAGGACTGGTCAGCAACACTCTAGACCCAAACACAACAGGAGACCCCAAAGAACCCACAAAAGGGACACCCACAAAAGGGACACACCTAGAGCAAAGAGCTCAGAAGTATAAGGAAAACACACCTCTGGGCTCCACTGGTCTCACAATACAAAATCCCTCCCCACAAGACTGGGAGACAGCAAATATACCTAATATATAGATACAAACACTAAGACCTACCAAAATGGAGAGACAAAGAAACAACCCCCAAATTAAAGAAAAGGAAAAATCGCCAGAAAAAGGCTTTGATGAGATGGAGTTAAGCAAGTTATCAGAAACAGAGTTCAGAGTGTTGATTATGAAGATGTTAAAGGAACTTAAGAAGACACTAGATGATAAGATCGAGGACCATAGTGAAAACATAAAAAAAGAGATACATAACATATAAATCAGACAGAGATAAAGAATGCTGTATCTGATATCAAGAATGCACTGGAAGGAATTAAAAGCAGGCTCAATGAAGCAGAGGATAGAATAAGTGACTTAGAAGACAGGTAGAAAAAAATCAATCAGAGTAGCAAAAAGAAAAAACAGTTAAAAAGCATGAGGACACTCTTAAGAGAGCTTTGGGACAACATGAAGTGAAACAACATTCGCATTATAGGAGTGCTAGAGGGGGAGGAAAGAGAGCAAGGGATAGAGAACTTGGTGGAGAAAATAATGACAGAAAACTTCCCTATGGTGGTGAGAGAGAAAGCCACACAAATTCAGGAAGCACAGAGGGTTCCAAACAAGAGGGACCCAAAGAGACCCACTCCAAGACACGTCATAATTAAAATGGCAAATGTCAAGGACAAAGAGAAAATATTAAGGGCTGCAAGAGAGAGACAAGCAGTGACCTACAAGGGAACCACCATAAAGCTGACAGCTGATTCCTCAACAAAGACTCTTCAGGCTAGAAGGGAGTGACATGAAGTTCTCAAAGTAATGAAAAGCAAGAACATGCAACCAAGATTGCTTTATCCAGCAAGGTTATCATTTAAAATTGAAGATGAAATAAAGAGCTTCCCAGATAAAAAAAAAAAAAAAAAGGCTAAAGGAGTTCAGTACGACCAAACCAGCATTGCAAGAAATGCTAAAAGGACTGCTTTAAGAAAAAGAAGGAATAGTGAGAGAAATGTACATCAGCATAAAGGGGAAAAATGGCATTAAATAAGTTTTTATCAATAGTAACCTTAAATAGAAACAAAATAAACAGTCTAATCAAGAGACATAGAGTAGCTGAATGGATAAGAAAACAGGACCCAAATATATGCTGTCTACAAGAGACCCACCTGAGAGCAAAAGATTCACACAGGCTAAAAGTGAAGGGATGGAAAAAAATATTACATGCAAATGGAAAGGAAAAGAAAGCTGGAGTAGCAATTCTTATTTCTGACAAAATAAACTTCAAAATAAAGACCATAAAAAGAGACAAAGATAGTCACTACATAATACTAAAGGGATCAATCAAACAGGAGGAAATAACCCTTATAAACATTTATGCACCCAATATAGGAACACCTAAATATATAAAAAATTTCTTGGTGGACTTTGAGGGAGTGATTGACAGCAACATAATCATAGTGGGGGACTTTAACACCCCACTGTCAGCACTGGACAGATCATCAAGACAAAAAATCAACAAGGAAATACAGATCTTAAATGACTCACTAGACCTAATGGATTTAATTGACATTTATGGAACATTTCATCCCAAAGCAGCAGAATACACATTCTTCTCAAGTGCAAATGGAACATCCTCAAAAATAGATCACATGTTAGGGCACAAGGCAAGTCTCTACAAATACAAGAAGATTGAAATCATATCAAGCATCTTCTCAGATCATAATGCTATGAAACTAGAAATCAACCACAAAAAAAACCCTCAAAAGTATTCAAACACACGGAAGCTAAATAGCATGCTGTTAAACAATGAATGGGTTACCAATGAGATCAAGGAAGAAATCAAAGACTTCATGGAAAAAAATGAAAATGACCAGACAATAACCCAAAATCTATGGGACATAGCAAAAGCAGTCCTGAGAGGAAAATTCATAGCATTACAGGCCTATCTCAAGAAACAAGAAAAAGCTCTAATGAACCATCTTACACAACAACAACTAAAAGAACTGGAATGAGAACAGCAAGAAAAGCCCTGAGGAGGTAGAAGGAAGGAAATAATAAAGATCAGAGCAGAAATTAATGGCATAGAGACTAAAAAAACAATAGAAAAAAATCAGTGAAACTAAGAGCTGGTTCTTTAAAAAGATTAATAAGATTGATGCACCTTTAGCCAGACTCATCAAGAAACAAAGAGAGAGGACCCAAATAAATAAAATCAGAAATGAAAGAGCTGACATAACAACTGATCCAACAGAAATACAAAGGATTGTAAGAAAATACTATGAGCAACTATATGCCAACAAACTGGACAACATGGGTGAAATGGACAAATTCCTAGAAACATACAACCTTCCAAAGCTGAATCAAGAAGAGGCAGAAAACCTGAATAGGCTGAAAACAACTAATAAAATTAAAGCAGTAATAAAAAAAACTCCCAGCAAACAAAAGTCCTGGACCAGATGGATTTACAGACGAGTTTTACCAAACATTCAAAGAAGAATTAACACCTATTCTATTCAAACTATTCCAGAAAATTCAAGAGAAGGGAAAACTACCAAACTCTTTTTATGAGGCCAGCATCATCCTAATCCCAAAACCAGATAAAGACATTACAAAGAAAGAAAATTACAGGCCAATATCCCTGATGAACATAGATGCTAAAATCCTCACTAAAATACTAGCAAACCGGATCCAGCAATACATTAAAAAGATCACACACCACAACCAAGTGGGATTTATTTTGGAGATGCAAGGCTGGTATAACATCCGCAAATCAATAAATGTGATGCATCACATAAACAAAATGAAGGACAAAAATCATATGATCATATCAACAGATGCAGAAAAAGCATTTGATAAAATGCAACACCCATTTCTGATAAAAACTCTCAGCAAAGTGGGAATAGAGGGATCATACCTCAACATAATAAAGGCCTACAATATATGGCAAACCTACAGCCAACATCATACTCAATGGTGAAAAACTAAAACCATTTCCCTTAAAAACAGGAACAAGACAGGGTTGTCTGCTTTCACCACTCTTATTCAACATAGTACTGGAAGTCCTTGCCACATCCATCAGACAGGAAGAAAACATAAAAGGTATCCAAATTGGAAAGGAGGAAGTAAAACTGTCACTATTTACAGATGACATGATATTGTACATAGAAAACCCTAAAGACTCCATCAAAGTACTACTAGATTTGATAAACAAATTTGGCAAGGTAGCTGGATACAAAATCAACATCCGGAAATCAATTGCATTCTTATACACCAACAATGAACTTTCAGAGAGAGAAACTAAAAAAAAATACCATGTACCATTGCAACTAAAAAAATAAGATACCTCAGTATAAACTTAACCAAGGATGGAAAAGACCTGTACTCTGAAAACTACGTGACACTGAAAAAAGAAATAGAGGAAGATTTAAACAAGTGGAAGAATATACCATGCTTGTGGATTGGAAGAATTAATATCATTAAAATGTCCATACTATCCAAAGCAATTTATAAATTCAATGCAATTCCTATTAAAATACCAACAGCATATTTCACAGATCTAGAACAAACATTTCAAAAACTTTTATGGAACCAAAAAAGACCCTAAATAGCTGCAGCCATCTTGAGAAAAAAGAACAGAGTGGGAGGGATCACTTTGCTGAATGTCAAACTGTACTACAAAGCCATTGTAATCAAAACGGCCTGGTACTGGTACAACAACAGGCATATAGATCAATGGAACAGAACAGAGACCCCAGAAATAGACCCACACCATTATGGTCAGTTAATATTTGACAAAGGAGGCAAGAGTATCCAGTGGAGTAAAGACACCTCTTCAATAAGTGGTGCTGGGAAAACTGGACAGATACATGCAAAAAAATGAAACTAGACCACCAACTTACACTGTACACAAAAATAAACTCAAAATGGATAAAAGACTTAAACGTAAGTCATGAAACCGTAAAAACCCTGGAAGAAAACATAGGCAGTAAAGTCACAGACATCCCACATAGTGGACTTTTCACTGATCCATCTCCTAGGGCAAGAGAAACAAAGGAAAAAATAAACATATGAGACTACATCAAACTAAAAAGCTTCTGCACAGCAAAAGAAAACAGCCTCAAAATACAGAGGAACCCCAGGGTCTGGGAAAACATATTTGCCAAGGATGTATCTGATAAGGGGTTAATTTCCAAAGTGTACAAAGAACTCACAGCACTCAGCAAGAGGAAGACAAACAACCCAATTAAGAAATGGGCAAAGACCTAAATAGACAGTTCTCCAAAGAGGACATACAGATGGCCAAGAAACATATGAGAAAATGCTCAGCGTGGCTAAGCATCAGAGATGCAAATTAAAACCACAATGAGGTATCACTTCACACCTGTCAGAATGGCTGCCATCAACAAATCAACAAACGACATGTGCTGGCGAGGGTGTGGAGAAAGGGGAACCCTAGTGCACTGCTGGCGGGAATGCAGACTGGTGCAACCACTATGGAAAACAGTATGGAGGTTCCTCAAAAAATTAGAAATGGAGCTGCCTTTTGACCCAGTGATCCCACTTCTAGGAATATATCCTAAGAATCCTGAAACACTAATCAGAAAGAATATATGCACCCCTATGTTCATAGCAGCACAGTTTACAATAGCTAAGATCTGGAAACAGCCCAAGTGCCCATCAGTAGATGAGTGGATAAAAAAGCTGTGGGACATTCACACCATGGAATACTACGCAGCTGTAAAGAAGAAGGATCTCGTACCCTTCGGGACAGTATGGAGAGATCTGGAGAAAATTATGCTGAGTGAAATACGCCAGGCAGAGAAAGACAAACATCACCTGATCTCACTTATATGTGGAATCTAAAGAACTTAATAAACTGATGAACAGAAGTGATTCAATGACATGGAAGCATGGACCAGACTGACGAATGTCAGAGGGATGGAGGAGGGTGGGTGGGTGGAGGGGGAGAGAGTAACCAAAGAATTTATATGCATATATGCACAACCCAAGGACGCAGACAATGGTGGGGAGAGGGACTGGGGAGGGGGATGGGACAGGGTGGAATGGGTCATTGGGGAGAAAAAGGGACATTTGTAATATTAAAAAAAAAAAAAGAAAGACCTATTTCGGCCCTAGCTGGTTTTGCTCAGTGGTTAGAGCATCGGCCTGTGGACTGAAGGATCCCAGGTTGATTCTGGCCAAGAGCATGTACCTTGGTTACAGGCTTGATCCCCTGCCCTGATTTTGGGCATATGCGGGAAGCAACCAATTGATGTGTCTCTTTCACATCGATATTTCTCTGTCTGTCTCTCCCTTCTACTCTCTCTGAAAAGCAATGGAAAAATAAAAATAAAAGTATAAAAATCTATTTTACTTTGAGAGTGTCCTCTATGCATTTTCACTCATGTTTTGGTCGCATATTCTAATGGCTTGGGTGAACAGTCTTTCTAGACCTAGTTTTCAGTTTCCCTATACCAGGTTTCTGTTCTACAATACTATCTATATTTTCTGTAACATACTCTCCATTTTATCAAGCTGTTCTTTCATTATAAAAGCAAGACTAGAAGAGCTCAACATTCTTGCCTCTACCTAGCACCTAATCTCCACGTTGACTTGTAGAATGACCAAGCTTGAGCACCACAGAGATGTACTGAGTGCATTTTTCATTCTCAAGTGAGCTGATGATGGTGCTCGTAAGTCTGAGCTAGTTTTGGTTGGCTAGTTTTGTTTTCACTAAAACAAAAATGATATCAGAAATTCATTCCAAAAACATGGTCCAGGATAAAGCAGGTCTCTATAGATTCACCCTCTTCCCATATACGTTTTATATTCCCATCTACTCAATAAAGATTATGGTTCAAAGTGGTGGTCCCAAAGAACTGACTGTGACATCCTAAAGTTAAAAAAATTCCTGAAATCTTTGATATGCAATGTAACTTTTGAGGCAGGAAATAACAGATTAATTTATGCAAAACTGATTTTTCAACCAACATTTTTATTTAAGGGAGTTTTCTGCTTAAGAACTTGTCTTTTGTTAATTCCTATTTTACCGCTGCCACCGTTGACTCCTCTACTGCTGTGTTGTGATTGCTGCTGTGGAAAAACACAGATATTAGAGAACATGTCGGAGTGAGGCTGAACACATCAAATACAAGGGAAGTCCGTCATTTCTAATCAGTCACATTAAGACATTGCAAGTGACATCACTCAGTGTTGGAGAGAGTACAGTAAACTTTCTGATGTGCATGGGGAGAGCCCTGCACCTTTCTGGGAAGACATTTGATGGGCAAATTGAAAAAAAAATATCCAGAGAAGTTTCAATAATGTGATTGCCACGGTAATGCCTCTTCAAGGAATCTGTCCTTAGGAAACAGTATCACTCCCACCCTTAGACAAAGGCTTGTCTCCCAGGGTGTCACAGCCTTATTTACTGTGACAAAAGTCTGGAATGGCCTCAATGTTCAAACACAGAAAAGTGATTAGAGAATCTATTGTACACCTATAGGGAGACTGTCAATCAGATGAAATGTGTCCCCCAAAATAAAACAACAAAGTGGGTAAATATACAATAATTATAATAATATTTATTATGTTTTTATAATATATAAAGATATATTTATGATACATAAATACATAATGAAATAAAGAATGCTCATGGAATATTTTACAGAGAAAAAAAGGAGATGCAAAACTGTACATACTGGAAAAACTGAACTGTCCACCAATAAATGGATGAATGGATAAACAAAGTGTGTTATATACATGCAGTGGAATAGTATTCAGCCTTAAAAAGGAATGAAATTCTGATGTATGTTACAACATAGGTGAACATTGAAAATATGCTAAGTGCCTGGGTGGTGTGGCTCAGGGGTTGAGCGTCAACCTAGGATCCAGGAGATTACGGTTTGATTCCCAGTCAGGGCACATGCCCAGGTTGTGGGCTCGATTCCTAGCTGGGGGCATGGAGGAAACAGCCGATCAATGACTCTCATCATTGATGTTTCTATCTCTCTCTCCCTCTCCCTTCCTTTCTCTGAGATCAATAAAGATATATTTTTAAAAAAGAAAAAATATTATGCTAAGTGAAATGTCAGACACAAAAGGACAAATATTGTATGATTTCATTTATATGAGGTACTTAGAATATGTAAGTTTATTGAGACAGAAAGTAGAATAGAGGTTATCAGGGGTGGGGGAGGAAAGAATGGGGTGTTTTGTTTAATGGGTACAGTGTTTCAGTTTGGCACAATGAAAACAGACAGTGATAGGGGTCGTACTACATTGTGAATGTACTTAATGCCACTGAGTTGTACACTTAAAATGCTTAAAATGATCAATTTTGTTAGGTGTATTTTACCACAATAAGAAATGCATAGGAAAAAATTATATTCACAAGTTTACAAAAAAATTCATGCTTTGAAATATAGAATAATGTATAGATATTAAAATGTAATCTCTGGATACTGATTGGTTCATTTAAAAATGTGGATTGAAAAAATATGGATTGATTTATATAGAAAATGTGTTTTATTGAACAACTACTATGCGCCAGTGACTATTATAGGGTCTGGGATAAATTTTGGTGAAGAAGAGAAATGGCCCCTTATTGTTAGAGCAGTGGATGCGAGATATTGAGGTGATAAGAAATTCTTTGTTTTCGGACCCTTTTCTATATTTTCTGAATTCTTCTCAATGAGTTTGCTATTTTTTTATATGGGAAAAAACATAAGTGAAAGAAGGGGAACAATTATGAAAAACAACATTGGCTTGAGATGGACCTTCTCCCCTGGTATAAACTCATTCCCCGTCCATACAGAGACCAGGCCTGATGCTGATGGGCAAGGGCAACCCGGCCTTAAGGAACGAGAGAGGCCTGGGGCGCACGTTCAGTCTCCTGTCCTGCTCTTCTTGTTATGTTTTGGGCTTTCTGACTCCCAGAAGTATCTGGAATGGCGGTCACTCTGTTAATCCTGCTTGCTTCACCCCCTCCCAATGGTAGTTTACATCGGTGTTCAAAAGATTAAGAGCTTTGTTTTTCTGGTGTCCGGATTCTCTTTCTTTTAAAATAGCCCCACAATAACTTGAATAATTGTGTTGGTCCTCTCTCTACCTTCACTAGGCAATTAAACACCTTCTAGAGACTCACAAAGCTGATCTGAAAATGTCAGGCAGAGGTTAGTAGACTTACTGACTCAGCACCTCTCTGCCAAGAACTGGTTGCTAATGTTTTGGTTTCTCTTACAACAGAGCAAAACTGAGAATAATTCCATGGCTTTTCAATGTAAAAAGTCCTCAGTAGCCTCATTTCTACATCCCCTCCACACCCCCAAATAACTGAACCTGAATTTTTGTTCATTGTTGTCTGATCCTGGCTGGGATTGGCGGAGGGGCCTGGCGAGGGCGAGTGGAACTGGGCTTTCTTGATCCCCTGCTCTGCGTTTCCTTCCGTGAGAGAGGACAGATCTACAAGACGAAGCCCTTCTGTAAATCTCTAACCTTTGGCCTGGGGATCTATTTTAGGCAGTAATTTCCACACTGTCAGCAACCTCTCTTGCCATTGAATTAGATTTTGGAGGTGTGTGAACAATGGCTTTTAGACGGTGAGGGGACTCAAGGTTAATATCATGTTTAATTCTAGCTGTTCGATGAATGTTTAATTTGTAAGTATCCGATGCATGAATAAAAGCAGCTGTGATGACTTCATTTTAGTCTTTATTCCCAGGACAATTTTACTCTCTGTTTTCCCCACAAATCCGCCCTTTTATGCTCTTCACTTTTTCTATCTCCTCCGCAAACCTACAGTGATCAGTTCTTCCCGTTGAAAACCCTTCTCTCTCTTCCTTCCTGTTCATGATCTAGTAGCTTCCAGGAAGGCCCGTGGGGTTTGGAGGTTATGAAACAGGCTGCCTGAGTTCATATTCTGATCCCACCCCTTGTTTGTAAACTCTGTGTGCCTCCGTGTCTCCATCTACAGATTGGGGCTGATGGTAGGAGCCACGTGATGGGTTCTTGGGGGAGGCGTAGGGAATGTAAAACGCCTCCCACGGAACCTGGCAGCTGAGGGATTCAGTAAATGTTCATTGTTAGTGATGTTGCCTAAGCGGGTTTAGGCTGTAACATTATTTAGGTAGGCGGCCTTTTCTTCATGGCCTTTGTCCAAATCTGCCATGCTCATATGAAGAGAAAATGGTGAAGAAAAATCTGGAAGAATGGGTTGTTTGCCCCAGAGAAAGGTGACAGAAAGAGTAGCAGCTCCCACCTGCCTAGCACCTTCCAGCTCTGCGAGCACTTCGTGTGTCTCAGCCCCTTCGGTCCTACGGCACCCTGACCATCTGCTCAGAGTGAACAGGAAATCGCTGCGATTCAGGGTCCCTACTTATCAGCTATGTCATTCACCCTTTAAACAGAAGAAGCTGCAACCTATGTATACAAACGATTTGTCCAGGGTAAAAAACCAATCGGTGACAAAGCTGAGTTGAGATTCCAGGTCTCTAGAGGGCCCACCTAGGAACTCTTAGAGACAGAGAGCTGCTGGTCTGTTCTGTATTTCCACGTAACGCACCCTGCTTCTGGGGGCCTTGCTTCCTAATCAACTCCCAGCCACAGCCTTCCTCACCCTCAGCCCTGGAGACTGTCCTGGACACCACAGATGCAAAACACGAGTGTCTCTACCCCTCCTCACATAGCTGGTGGAGCTTGAGAATAAGTCACCAGCCCAGACCAGGTCTGGCCATGGCTGCTTGGCTCAGCTGACTTCCTGAGGGACTTGTTGTCTGTCAGACCTAAAGAATTGATGGCCCTCTGTCTCCCTGTGCTTTTCTCTAGCTGGGCACGTCCTCCTTGGGTCTGATCTCTTGCCCTGTCTAGTCTCCAGGCCATGGGGAGGCAAGCTTCATTCTGAATCCCAGTTGGCATCCAGCCTGGCCCCATCTCTTGGGCTTTAGCTGACCCATAGTGTCACTTACTTCCATAAACAGGCAGATTTCAGGGAGCAAAGCGTTATCCTCTTGGCTCCTGAGCATTTGAAGGCTGTCTGCACCCCTAGTCCTAGACCTTGGCTGTGCAGTTGCTGATTCTCTTTTATCCACTGCTTCAGAAGCCAGAGCCCACCGTCTTTCTTATTCTCCACCACCCGTTTCATCAAAAGGCCTGTGATGTGTTGCATCCAAGTAGCCTTGATTTCAACACAACCATGGGATTGCTAATGCTTCTTTATGGAGTAGAATTACACAGTCCACTCCAACTGTGACATTGGGCAAATTGTTCTACTGCTCTGAGACTTCAGTTCCTTCTAGTTAGAATGGGCATTAAGTTAGATGACATTTTCCTGCCACAAAACCCTGTGCATTTGGAGCTGAGACATCTTTTCTGTCACCTGACGACTCTGAGGGAGAAAGCGTGGTTATAGGGCTAAAGATGTTAAATAGTCTGGCTTCCAGGAGGAGATTCTGAAAACTTTCTCCATCATAGATAAAGAGCTCTAGTCTTTATTTCCAATTCATATCCCTCAGGCTATTGCTTGAGAATGACCTTTTCTATCTACGGAAGCTATATTATACTGGTGGTGGGGTTTTTTTGTTTTGTTTTGTTTTTTACTTCCAAAACTACCTTTGACACTTCTGTAAAACACCCTCAACTTTGTGCATTCAGCTACTTGCGTGAAAAGCATGATACTTTCTTTCCATTGGAAAGTGGTTTGAAGTCCTAAACCAATGAAAATAACATCTAGAAAGAAATGCCACGTTGTGCTGTTCCGGAACATTGAGGTCATGGGGTTTCAGCTTCTGATGTCTCAATATAAGCTGTTGTTGGCTAGATGATTGATTTTCATAGTTCCTCTCTCATTTCTGCTTCTTAGATATCTTCTTATTGTTTTGGTTTCATAATGTTTTCCTGCTTTCCTTGCATTTATCCTGCCTTTGGGCAGGTACAAAAAGTATTTCCTTGTTGGAAGAATTCCCCACAGACTAGCTTCGGGTTATGCACATTTCAAACTTTGCTTTTCCCCCATGGCCTATGTATTTTTTCTAATTCCATATACCGCGGGACACAGCCATGCCACAATATAGCCTCTTGTCCTGGACTCTAGAATTGCAATGCTGGGGGGGGCAGCAAGGAAGCCAGAGGAGTGTTCCTGGAAGTCATTTCTCCCTCAGCATGCCCAGTAATAACTTAACTGTATGCTGAAGTTACTGAAAACCACATCAACATATCCCTCTCCACCAGATCTAAACGTATCCCGTAATTCAGTTGCCTCTTAACAGGATCTCCAAAATGCCCATAACCATTCCCAGGACACCCGACACAGGAGAAAGGTGGTGGCGGGGAGGCTGAAGTGGAAAAGTGCAGTGGACTTAACCAACTGCGGTTACGATAGCTCGCCTCTGAAAACGCACAGAGCACATTAGCGTATGGACACATCTGGGTCCCTCCCAGAGCTTGGAGGACGGTGTCATCGCTAGGGAGGGGCCAAGAAGTTAAAGCTTCGTTAAATTCATGGCCAGTCTACCTTTCTACTCCACCTCTCTAAGTTCTGTTTCCTCGCCCACAAAAGCAGAGTAATATTTCCCTTGCCTATTTGAAACTAATGAAGTCATCTAGCTTTTAAAAAACTACTTTATATTGTTACTTAATGTATCAGTAGGGCCTGTTCTCACACCGTTCCTTCCATCGGAGTGTTCTCTTACCTTTGAAATCTTACCTGTCCTTAAGGTCTCACTCAGCTGAACCTTTCTCTACGAGCTTCTCATTGCTCCATTTGGCTGTGATATCTTCCCCTTCAGAAACCTTGGAAAACTTTGTTTCTATCACTTATATAGTATTATTTCTGGGATGGATATCCAACATATTTACCAACTGGCAAGGCCAAGTCATGGCCAATCAGAGGGAGGCCTCCTGAATTCTTGGTCCTGTGATTTCCTCACCCGGCAGCCAAGTTGGTGCCCCGCAGTCCTAGCTCCTCTCCTGGCCCAGGAGCTCGCGGGCCCCTCCCAGGCAGGGCATTTCATCCCCCGGGGGTCTTACATGTGATATACTGTGTATATTGTTTTATGTGTAATTTGTTGAGACTTAAAAAACACATCTCTGACTAGTAAAAGAGAAGGTCCAGAGAGAATACCTATAGGAAAAAGGAGCTTAAAACTTTAAAACTGCAAATAACTAAGAAATTAGGTAAATCTCCTCAAACCAGGGTCATGAAGCCTGAGAGCACTGGCTCTCACACTTTTGTGTGCAGAAGAATCACTCGGGGCAGATGGGTGGGGGTGGGGGTGGGGGTGAGGGTGGGAATGTGGATTCTGGACCCGCCCCCAGACATTCTGGGTAAGTAGGTCTGGGTGGGGCTGATGAAATCTCCTCCCTAATGAGCTCTCCAGGCGGCTCTGATGCTGGCCCTCTGAGGAAACACCCTTTTAGGAGCCCTGTTGAGACCGGGACTACTCCTCGGTGTCTGTGTGTCCCATGTGCTGCAGTCCTGGGCCCTCTGAGCTCGCTGTGGGTGCTGAACTGCCAAGGGCAGAAGAGGCGGTGCGATCCGAAGGACGGGAGTTGGGAAAGCCATAGCTTCAGGGCTCTCTTCAAGGAGAACCACTGCCTGTAATCTGTGGGCGGTAGAAAATGAAATGAAACACATCATGGGGATCAGCAGACAGACAAGTAGCCTGGCTGGTTGGAGAGTCTTCTGTCTGAGAGTGTCCTGATGTGGGGTGACCTGTTTCCTCCCAGCCCATTAGATTGTGAATGGTGTGAATCACTCTGTGAGTGCAGCCTCCACCCTTGGCCACCCGGTTCCTACCAGCCCAACGTCTAATTTCATGTACTTAGAACCCAGAGCTCACATTAGAGCCACAGATTCTAATACCAGATTATCTACTTCAATCCTTTTTTTTTCCAGAATAAAATCTACACAGTTCTGAATCCTTCAACTATTTAGAAATAAATCCACATCTATGAAGTGACTGAGATGCTGTAGGATTTGAATACTGGAGTAGTGTGCAGTGTTGTACAAATGTGACCACAAAGGTGGACACTCCCTGTCACTGCCACAGACTTTCCTTATGACAACAAACGAGCTCTTCCTGTCATTGGTCTTTAATAATTGTGCTTTGTTGATTTTATTTTCAGAGTGAGCACTTATACCGACACTGTACACAGTATTCTTTACTATGAGTTCATTTCCATCTACACAACACTGTGAGATAGGTATTAGTTTAAAGCCAAGGAGCCAAAGCCCTTAGATGTTCTTCTATCTAAGGTCACAGAGCTAGTAAGTAAAAATCAGGGCCTTGACCCAGGACCTCGATGCCAATTCCAGGGCACATTCCACCATGTCAAGGGGTGTTCGCTCAGTGTATGAGCTAAGCCAGGCCCACACAGCTGATAGATGAGACAACCTGAGAGCAACCACGAGAATGCACCTCATAGACCTCCAACTTCTGGGAGCATAATTGGGCCAGGGCACCATCCACTGTCCTCTGCTCTAAAGTCCATCTCTGCCCTTGCCGAGGTCCTCCTTCCCACGGGCTGCCCTGTGCCAATGACTGAGTGTGGCAGGGGCACTAGGAACAGGCCCCTTCCTAGGACACATGGGATGCCTCTGACTGGTGACTTTGTCTCAGGACTTCCTGGCCTTGCTCAACTTTCCTTAGACTGCGTGGGAGCCAAGGAAGTCACCCCCCTCACCACCTTCCTGCCTTGCCTTCACTCCAGGTCAAACACACGAAAGTCTGATGGCAGTCCCACCTGTCTGCAGCTTCCTCATCAAGTCCTTGGCTGCTGCTTCTCGGAGACCCAGGATTATCACAGGCTGTTTCATTCCTTTGTGCTGATGCCTCTGTGAGGCATGACTCCAGGCTCGGGAACCCGAGGAGAACCTAGTGTTCAGACTCTCGTGACGCCGCAGGTGAGCCAAGACGACAAAAGATGACAGATTAGGCAAATTTCAACATGCATGACAGTGCGGGGCTGAATGTGTCCTTAGACATGGAATCTTAGGGAAAAGTTTACACTGTCATGGGCACCTTGCAGGGCAGACTTCCTCAAGGGGTCAGGAAGACGTGGCGTTTCCTAAGCAGGGTCCCCCGATGAAGCCCCGCCTTGCTGTGGAAGACCAGTTCTTTCTGTTTGACCTTCTGTATCCCTCTTGTTTCAAAAGCCACTGTCCTCAAGACCTGCTCTTGTTGACCTTGGAACCACATGTGAAATAGAAGAGGCAGCAGCTATGGTGAACACTAAAGAAAGAAACGGCTGTGTTGGGTCCACCTGAGAGACGTAAGAGAAGACATTACTCTTTGTCTGCATCTGTCATTTGAAGAAGGAACCAATTTCAAACCCTATGCCACACTCTCGCCTCCCGAGGCACAGAGCAAGCGCGCCATTCCTGTGCTCACTCACTGAACACACCGGGCGCCGCCGTGGCCGGGCGCTGGGATGCAGAGAAGAAATACCAGCTGTGGAGTCGCTACCATGCGTCAGGGAAGCAGGACAAGGGCGGTGTCTAGGGAGACTCGGGACTGAGACAGCTTGGTGCACCGAACACAAAGTGTTTTTTTTAACTTTGCCAATAAACGTATCTACCATGGTGCCAGTGCTCCCATTTGAAACACACAGCAGTTGTCCTCTAGTGGATCACTAATTATGAGGTGTGGCCGGGACAGCCGGGTACCGACCTGTGTAACGATGGCACCTGCAATATCAGGCTGCCTTTCCTGGCCCCTCGGGAAGTGTGGACTGACAGTTTTGCTCTGGGCCGTGATCCTCAGGGTTTCCACCTCACTGTTGTACAGCTTCCTAGAGCTCCAAACAGTCCCCAGTGCCTTGAGAGGACCAGTGGGCAGAGGGATGGGTTTCCAAGTCAAGAAGCAAAGTCATACAACACCCTTTAGATCTGTCTCGTCCCAAAGCCACCTGTGGCTGTTGAGTACTTGAAATACGCTTAGTCTGAACTGAGATGCGCAATACATATAAAATACACAATGGATTTTGAAGACCAATTTTTAAAAAAAGAATGCAAAATATCTCACTAAAGTTTTGATAAGGATTACATGTTGAAATACTATTTTTTTGAAATATTGGGTTAAATAACACATTAAAATTAACTTCATCTGTTTCTTTTTACTCATTTAAAAAAAAATGGGCCCTTTTAATTCTCTTTATAATAGAATAAATAGTTCTCTGGGTGAGTGCAGACATGCACGCTATCTGATGGTGCTCAGAAGCATCACAGTAAGGAGTTCTCCTGATTGGTACATAGTCTTCAATAATCATAAGGCGCTGCTTGCACGAAACTGCTGTCAAACCAGTAAGACTGCACTTGTGCATCTATCATTTCCAGGATTGCTGGTAACCTGGGCATATTTTCCCCAAATGACCTTGGCCCCTGGTGTCACAAGGCCTAACACACATTCACCTCGATGATAGTACCTTTGCCAATAACACCCAGAGTTGTATAAGTGGGGATGAGGGAAAGTACTTTGGCTCGGGGCTGTCCCTCTCTGTCCAGCAGATAAGCAGGTCCTGCCCCTTATGGAGTCCTCTCCCCTCCTTTTGTTTGCTGTTTCTCTTTTCATGCTTCCCGACAGTCCTTTTCATCTGTATTTTCTCAGCACGGCGCTGTTTAGGGTAGAGCTTAGCCCTCAGACCAGGGGTCTTCTTTGCCTCCTCTGAATATTCCTGAGCCTCTCCACCCCCCTCCTTTCTCTTTTTCTTCTGGCAATCCCCACGATGTCCCTAGCGCTGGCGGTGTAACTCACTGTCCTCATTGTGTGCCGCGGTTATGGTTGCTGGGCCACTGGGCGCAGTCCCCGGGCACAAAGCTCTCAACTTTCGGATCTCAGAGACCTGCGAGCCAACTCCATGCAACTCGCTACAAGAAGAAGGTCTTTTTACGTTTGTTTTTTAAAATATGTTTTTATTGATTTTAGAGAGAGGAAAAGAGGGAGGGGAGAGAGAAACATCATGTGAGAGAGAAACATCGATTGGTTGCCTCCCACACCCCGACCAGGATTGAACCCGCAACCTGAGCATGTGCCCTGGCCAGGAATCCAACTGGTGGCACTTTGGTGCACAGGACAATGCTAAACCGGTGGAACTCAGACTCTAGGAATGGAGCTATTGGTGAATTAAATACTAAATCTAATTTTACTCTGGACTTCTAGGCCACAGGCCTTCCTGGGCATAAAAGGAATGGAGATCTGAACCACTGTTTTAACTTATTTAACACGCGTTCGTAGGGTGGTACTCACTGCTACCACTAGGTGTGGGACTAGGGGCCGTGTGTAACATGAATGTGAATAAAGCACATTCTCTATGAGCATGTTTCCACAAACAAGTGATCACAATCGAAAGGTGATAAGCCCTGTGCCAGAAACATTACGAAGAGCCGAGGAAGCACCTCCGGGGAAAAGAATGATTATACCCAGGGGAAGGAGAAGTGCTTCTGTTGGAGGTGACATGCCAGTTCAATTAAATAAACACGTGTCAGTGCCAAGTCCTATATTGGTGTGGGGATGGAGGAATGTCTGGACACAGAATATCTGCTGCCCTGCAGCTTGAAGGCAGCCCTCAGGCCCAGGAACATGGAAATGACAGCCTGCTCCAGCCAAGGCTGCATCTGCAGTGCAGCGCAGCGTAGCTCTGGGAGCGACAAGGGTGTGTGTGTGTGTGTGTGTGTGTGTGTGTGTGTGTGTGCTGGAGAAAGTGTGCCTGAGTTAGGCTTTGGTGAGTAAATAAGAATTTACAGGGTTGCAGGTGGAAAGAAGCATGGATATAGATACAGAGGCTTTCCAAAGAGAAGTGAAAATAATAGTAGTTACAGAGCATTCACCTGGGGCCAAGCGCTGTGCTAAGGGCTCTGCAGACGTTCCCTCTGAGTGAGCTTTTCTTTTCTTTTTTGTACATAGGGGTCCTTTCTTGGGTAGGAGATGGCACCTGATTCAAAAAGGGCCTCCCATACTCCAGGTCTGTCTGTCTCTCTATCTATGTCTGTCTATCTGTATCTATCTAGTTATCTATCGTCATCTACCTATGTACCATATCTATTCTGGTGCGTATTAAGGAATCAGATAGAGGATTTTGTTTTTGAGAAATACTGGTTTTCTTCTAATAAGCAGAAAATACACTTTGAAAAGTATCAGCTTGGCTGGCCGGCGTGGCTCAGTGGTTGAGCACTGACCGAGGATCCAGGAGATTGCTGTTCGATTCCTGGTCACGGCACAGGCCTGGGTTGCAGGCTCTATCCCCAGTCGGGGGCGTGCAGGAGGCGGCCGATCAGTGACTCCATCATTAATGGTTCTCTCTCTCTCCCTCTCCCTTCCTCGCTCTGAAATCAATAAATATATATGAAAAAAGAAAAGTATAGGCTTACGTATTCCTCTACTTGTTCCACTGAGTGATTATCGAGTGAAGAGAGAACGCCATATTTGGAAGATGGGAATGTGATTAATATTTCGGTGTCTTGAAAGTGACATGCCAGGTTTTAAACTCGAGAGTCATGGTTTGTCAGCCGTGGTGGTTACGAATTGGGAGCTCCAGTTCTGTACACCCTGCTGACTCAATAAAAGGCACGTGAACTGGAGGGCTCAACGGGCGGCCCTGCGGGAGTGCTCAGGAGCAGGATCTCCTTCCAGGCAGCAGTACACACCATTGTTGTCCATTCAACTGGACAGTCTTACATGTTTTCACATTGACCAAGGAGCTGTTTCCTTGGCTAAAACTGGTGGAGCATTATTTTTCCTGTGAAAACAGGACTTGGAGACTGCTGTCTCAGAAGGAAGTGGGGGCAGGGAACGGCACTGTGTGTGTATGTGCTCTCCAGACTACAGACTATTGGATTTACTTTAGTCCTCAGAGTGAGGGCAGGATTTTTTCTCTTTCAGCTCTACTATTTTTGTATTTTATCTGTATCTACTTGTACCTCTTTCCCTCAAGTTCTAGAAAAAGGTCATTTCCTCTGCCAGAAGGTAATGGCTTAACCTGTTTTCAGAAACATTCGCCTCCCATCTCTTCCATCATTGGCTTTCCTTCCACTGACAATCCCTGTTCCTATTTCGTTTTCAGTCTCTTCCATGTTGCTGCTCTAATCGCTCCCATCTTTATCAGCTAAAGCTACAAAGTAAATATTCTTAAACTCTGTGTTTCCTGTAGCTAATATGTTTCTTTTCTCCTTTGCTTTTAAAAAAAATTTAGATATAATTGACATATAACATTATATTAGTTTCAGGTATACAACATAATGATTCGATATATGTATATATCGCAAAATGATCACCATAATAAGTGTAGTTAACATCCACCACTATTACTATATTTAGTGTAGTCTTAGATGCGTATTTTTCAGATTTTAACATCTTTGGAATCAGGATGTGTCATAGGTTGTGAGTAATATGGCCGTCATAGTTCCCCTCACTGTATCCATGCCCTTGGGCAGTCCTTTCCCACGCAGGCTCTTGACTTGGTCCTGTGGCTTGCCTTGGCCAGTGGAGCAGCAGCAAACATGATGCAAGCAGAGGTTTGAAAAGCAGTTGTTCATTGGGCTTGTCCCCTTTGCTGAGCCTGGAGCTGCTAAACCACTGTTTGAACGCACTTGAACTAGCTTACCGGGGGGCCCTGAAGAAGAGAACGAAGGGACCCCAGCAAACAGCCTGACAGCCACCAAACGTGTGAGGCCATCCCCAGACCATCCAGTCCCACTTTATTCACCAGCTGACCAACTGCAGGAGAGACCAGCAGAAGAACCACCCAGCTGAACCCAGCCCAAGTGTCAACTCACAGAACAGGTGATTGTTGTTTTAAGTCGCTAAGTTTTAAGGTTACTTGCTATGCAGTAAAAGCTAATCACCCTAGGATGGGTCTTCCAATTGATGATGTCTTACAATTGTAATGGGCAGCATTTATTTTCTTTCTCAGAGATACATAAAATAATGGTGCTGCTTACAATTGATTGTGATGTAGATTGTGTGCGATGCAATATTATACTCGGCAGATAAGAAAGCTGGGGATTAGACGGTTTCTTGCCCTAGGTCTGTAACCAGTAAGGTGTGGGATTTGAATCCAACAATCTTACTCCACAGCCGTTGCTCTTAACCTGCAGGTGATTCCGTGGGGCTGGAGAAGGGTGTGGCTGGGGAGCTGGCTGGTGAAGAGAGCAGGAACAGGTTATGAAGAACATCTCAGAAGTTCTTGTAAAGAGTTTGAATTTTACTGGTCGACAATGAGAAGCTAGATGAATTGGAAGATTGGGGTACTTATATTTGACATTGACTAAATAAAGTCATATCACCTCAAGACACAGAAAGTCGGGTGTTGTGGGGGAGCAGGATGAATTCTGGAAGCCCTGACCTCATCCAGCACCTATGCTGGGAGAGGGCCTGAACAGTGAGGCTCAGAGAGCTGGTGGGCCCCCTCATAAAGTTAATGAAGTCAGTGGATCAAGTGCGTTTAAAAAAGAAAAAGGGTGTGAGAGAAGGGAGGGCTACAGCTTCATTAGAGCCACTGAGGACCATGTGATAATCATCAGAGGTTACAGAAGAGTATCCGTTTGATGGAAATATCACTCTTCCTTACTGCTGGAAGCCCGAGAGAGCTGTACTAGCAAATCTGAGCAGTAGCACAATAATAGTAGCCGCAAAGAGTGCTGCCGACCACGGGTGCTAACGTGGCTTCACTTCCAGGGCCCGCGCTCACAGAAGGAGCCACGTGTTCACATAGTTCAACGTTTCTGCAAAACTTTTAAAAGTAAGATCGTTTAGCTGCAGTCAGTTAATCCTGTTGCCACTCTGTGCTCCAGGTCATCTTGGTCACCACCCCTCCCTTGGTAGTGCTGAAGTGACCAGCTTATTTCTGAAACCCAGCTAAGGGAACTGGAGTTGGGAATATATTACTTTGTGAGTTTGGAGAGAGGTATTTATGGGGTTTCTGATCCATGCATGTGTATTTCTAACTTTCCCAGTGTAGGAATATCACCAGGACTACCTGTCCGCTCTCTCGACTCCCCAGAATCCTGGGCCCAGAGGACCAGCAGTCACATCTCCTATCGACCTGTCCTGAGGCATCTGGAAGTATTTGGGGAGTGAAGAAGCCCAGGATCAAAGGTCCACAGCCAGAGGCTATACCATTGGAAAGTCTTCTGATCAGCACTCGTTTACAATGAAAAGCAATGGACTGGGTTCTCATCAACGTCTTATCAAAACTGTCAACTTAAAAAAATCCATCAACCATGTTGAAGGAAAAAATGAATTTTTCTTCTCTTCCTTGTATAGAAAATTGTCTTATAAAAGTGACTTCCTCTCAGAATCCCATGTCCCAGCCTTATCATGAAAAGAGTATCGGTCAAATCCCAGTAGAAGGACATTTTACAAAAATCAACTGACCACTAAGAACCCTTCAGAGCTGCCAAGCTTCTCAAAAAAAGGACAATCTGAGAAACCAGACACCAGAGCCAAGAGAATATGTCACCAAAATGTAACGGGCCGGGAACAGAGCAAGGGCGCTCGGTAAACACCAAGGAAATCCGAACGACGCCTAACTCCAGTTATAAAATGTCAATCACCAGCGCTGAGGGCCAGAACCCAGGGAGAGGCGTGTGACTGGGAGAAAAGTGCGATTGGAGTGGGGAGGGATAAGGGGTGAGAGCCATGACAGTTGTCACATGTTATTAGTTGAATTGTGACCCCCTACCCTCCAAATTTATATTTATATGTAACCCCCAGGACCTCGGAATGTGATGTTATTTGGAGATAGAGTCTTTACAGAGGTAATCAAGTTAAAATGAGGTCATTAGGGTGAACTCTAATACAATGTGACTGGTGTCCACATAAGAAGACATTTGGACACAGACGCATACAGAGAGAAAACCATGTGAGGAGACATAAGGAGAAGACGACCATTCCCAAGCCCAAAAGACAGGCCTGGAACAGATTCTTCCCACACAGCCTTTAGAAGGAACCGCCTCTATTAACACATTGATTTTGAACTTGCAGGTTCCATAACTGTGAGACAATAAATTTCTGTTGTTTAAGCCTCCCAGTCTGCGGAACTTTGTTACAGCAGCCCTCGAAAGCTAACGCATCACAGAACTTGGGAAGGGCCTGAGGCCGCACCGGGCTGGAGGGCTGGTTGGAGAAGAGGGAAAAGGAGGGGTTAAGACGCCCAAATCACGGGTGGGGAGAAGGAGACCTGGGCAGAGAAACCAGGATGAGCCAAGTGGAAACGAATCAAAATGAAAGTGGAGATCTAGATTTAGAAGAGGGTCTAGGAGAACTGAGCTGCTCCAGAGCCCACTGGAGTGTTGGCAGCCTCACCCAGTGTAACACAAAGCTGTCACACCGCGGAGGAAGCCCTGCTGCCATGTGCAGATGCTCTGGAGCAGTGAGAAAAGCCCAGGGCAAGTCCTTAGTATGTTGTAGGGTGGAGTCCACTTGACTATGCTTGAGGCCTGGAGTGAGCACAGTCACCTCCCAGTGTCAGTGGGGGATTGTTTCCAAGACTTCGGAAGCTGCCAAAATCTGTGGATGCTCAAGTCCCTTATATGAAATGGCATGGTGTTTGCATATAACCTATGCACATCCTCTCATGTACTTTAAATCATCTCTAGATTACTGATAATACCTAATACAATGCGAATGCTGTGTAAATAGTTATTATGCTGTATTATTTAGGAAATAATGACAAGAAAAAAATTCTTTACATGTTCAGTACAGATGCATCTGTTTTAGGCCTAACTACAAAGTCCACATCAGCAACATGACTTTTTTTCCCCCTCTGAATATTTTTAATCCATAGTTTACTGAATCTGCTGAGCCACCTATACCAAGGCAATATATTTTCTTTTTTTTTTCATCATAAGAAAATTTTAAAACTTTATTGGACTTTATTACACTTCCTTTACAGTTTAGTATTGTTTTTATTTTGAATTACATAAGGGGGTGTGTACAAATATATAGGGCATCCCCCAAAATGTATACATACACTTTGAATAATTATAAAGGCAGTGTTTATTAAAATACATTTTATTTTCAAAATTGAGCTATCAGCTGTTAAAGTGTATATACACTTTTTGGGACACCCTGTATTTTCGTGGTTATTATGTGCATGCTCCGGAGGCAGGTTGCCTGAGTTCCAAGTGTAGTTTTGCCCTCATTTTGCCCTCATTAGCCTTCCACCTGTCCGTGCCTCAGTTTTCTCATCTGTAAAAGGGAAACAATGACAGCACCCCCCCCCCCCACATAAGGTTATGAAGATTCAGTAAGATAACGTGAGTGAAGGGTTTCGATAAACGGTATCTGTTATTACCAGGGGCATTTGTTATAACAAGAATTCCTCTCAAGACAAATTCAAAGCAATACTAGATGCCAGGCCCCCCCCTCCCCTCGATGCTGGGCACGAGCACCGCTGCGACTGGGGTCACCGCTATTAGAGGGTAGGGATACTGGCAGGCCTCAGGAGCCAAAAGAAAATAACATTTGGGATACCAGCCTGAAAAGAAATTGCATTGCCCTCCGAAAAGCAGACGTAGAACCCCTGAAAGCCGCACAGCCCGGGTGGAGCAGGGTGGAGGGACCCCAAGAACTCGGCGGATGACGGACACCCTGAGCGACGTGGAGCCTGCCTTCCGCTCCATCCCCGGGGGCTGCCGGGGCGCCCCACGTCCAGGGCACTTCAGAAGCCCAGGCAAGCTGCGGGGCTGTGCCAAAACCCCACGTGGGGAACGCGGGGACCTCGGGTTGAAAGGGGTCGCGCACGTGGCTGCGGAAGAAAACGGGACAGGAAAGCTCCGGGGCTGTCGCGCCCCCTTCTGCAGAGGCCCGCAGGGCGCGCGTGGTCGGTGAAGACGCGCAAGGGCGCCTCCCGGCCCCGCGGACCAGCAGACCCCAGGGCTGGCGGGGCTCCTGGGCCGAGGCCCCGCAGTGTACCCTTCGCCCGGCCTCGGATCCCTTCCGACACCAGGACACTCGCCGGCGGTAGCTCTCCGACTCCCCGCACCCGCCCGCCGGCGTCACGCTGCCCGCCTGCGCGACATGCGCGCTCGGAGGGGGAAGCGGGCAGGCCGCGGGGCTGCGGGGGCGGGGCCAGCGGTGGGCGGGACCAGAGGTGGGGCGGGGCCAGCGGCCGGGCGGGGCGCGGCGGGCGCGGCGGGCGCTCGAGCACCAGCCCGCCCCCGCGGCCCGGAGGCTGGGACGCAGCCTGCGCGCAGAGGTGACGGCGGCGCCTTTAAATAGCATCCGGAGCAGGCGCGGGGCCGGCAGAGGTCTGCGGTGACAGCCGGCGGCGCAGCGGCGTGGCCAGCGGAGGAGGTGAGTGCGCCTGCCGCCGGGCGTCGCGTGCGTGCCCGCTGCGGCGCCCGTGGGCTCCGCGGAGATGCTGAGCTTAGGCTGCCCGGCGGCCCGAGCGGCGGCCGCAGCGGAGGCGCGTGAGGCGCGCTCGGTTCCCCGGGACGTTCCGCTTTTCCGGCCTCTGCCCTGCGGCCGCCCTGCCCGAGGCAGCCAGGCCTCGGCGCCGCGGGAGCCGCCGCCGCCCGTGCCTGAGGCGAGGATGCCGCGCGGGCGCGGGGCCGGTGATGTGCGCGGCGGGGCCGGCCCCTTGTTTGCGCGGCGGCGGGGACCCGCCGGGCCTCGGATGAGCGCGAGCTTCAGACGCCAGATGACCCGGGAGGCAGGTGGCGGTGGTCTGCCGGCCGCGGCATCCCCCTGCTCCCGCGGCAGGGCTTTCGGGGTGCACGCGAGCCGCTGCCCTTTGCCTGCGTGGGGCGCTCGCAGCGGGGTCGGATGCGGCGTCGGGAGCCGCCGCCACACGGAGTCCTCGAGGTGTCTCGGGAGGAGCGCCGCAGCCTCTGCACACCGCCCTGGTGGAGTCATTGATTGAAGGAGCCTGGCTTTTCTTTCTTTTTTTTTTTAATTAACAAGCAGAGATGCTATCTGTTACTTGGCAGCGTAGCCGGAGAGTGCTGGTAGATGACTTGAGGGAACAGTGTGCTAAAGCCTAGAGACAGGTGCTCCGGGTGGTCGGTGTCATTGCAAACCCCTCCCCACCCCACTTACTTTTTCAAGGTTAATTTACTGACCTCCGCAGAGCATGAGAGAAGCTGGTGAAATGTGACAGTTTCTGACACAGATTTCACCTCTGTTATCCCAGTGTAAACAACTATTTCTAAACACAAACAAAGCCAGTCTTCTGGTTGATTCTGCATTTGCACGTGGAGGTGGCGGGTTAGATTGGCGTAAAACGTAAGGCTGGAGTTGACAGCCTGCTTTGGGTGCGCTCCGGAAGGTGGACCTCTTTCCTTCCCATCAGGGTCGCCCTGCCTTGTCCTGACTCAACTGAGAGAATCCCTTCCCATCCTGAAACTGGACTCCTCATTTGTGAAAAGACTAATGTGCATTAGACTAAAGTCTTTCAGGAGCTAAAACTCTAGAAAAAAAAAAAAGCCTTAAAAGCCACACACCTCACCTCCCTACCTCCCTTAAAATAATATAGATATATTACAGACGATATACTATAGGCCTCTATTTTCTGCATTTACTGTAAATAGAAAATACTTTATTAAAAAAGAAAATCACCCTTCCACCACAATTATAAGTATTTTGGTAGATTTTCTTCCTCTGTTATGCATATTTTTATTATTATTACAGGCAGCCTGACTAAAGAGAAGGCCCTGGGCTTTTTAATTTTTGGCATTTAATTGATAGATAGTTGTGACAAATGCAGGTAGGGACAGGTATCTATTTATACTATACATGTAGAGTTTTCATGGCTATGTCAGCTTTTGAAGCTTGGAATAACTGGAAGTGTACTAGCTGGCCACAGTGTCCTGCTTAAGGTCCAGGTCTTGATGTAGCTGTCTTGTGAAAAAGTTGTCCTGTCATTACAGCTGGGAATTTCCCCTTCTCTCTCCCTTTAAGTTTCACTCTTCTGGAAAGAGCAAGATTATAGAAATAGTAATTTCTAGGTGATACTCAATAACCTTAGAGAAATGATGAATTTTGCCATTATTCTTTTGCGTTTACTGTCTCTTATACTGTCTCTTATAACCAAGTTCTGTTAAGCTAGAATGCATTAATAATGTTTTATGAAAGGTCTCCTTTGGATGATGTCATGAATTAGATTCCTGTGTTACAGAATACAAAAGAACGTTTTTCGGGGTTTTTTTTTTAGGCAGCTCAAAACTGTTGGTGTCCTCTGGCTACTTCAAACCTTACTCCTCTACAGGTTGTGGTTAGTCAGGTGGTAGACTGAAGGTACCAGAGTTTTTATTGAATATTGTAGTCCAACCGGCGGTCAGACAAACACATAAGGGTCACTTTGACACTCAGGCCTGGAGACTTAAGTCTCAGCGAACAGAGCTGATCTGGAACTGCCAGTGGTAGAGTTTGAGTGTCAACATTCTAGTACTGAAGGGGCTTCTGAGAGCTTTTAAAGAAATACAAGCCCTAAAGTAGGAGCTGGACTTTACAAACTAGAAGTCGAGGCAATTTTATCAGTGTTTGTGGCCGCAGCTCTGAGATTGTTATATCTGCAGTTCTTTACCTAAAATGCCAAGTGCCAACTCCTAAGAAATTCTAGGTTGTGTAAGCCCAAGGTGACTCATAATCTGAAACAGGTGCCCATACCACAGTGATAAGAGAAAACTCACAAAATCTGAATTATGGTCATTTTCTGCTTTTTGACATCCTGACATTTGGAAGTTATTGAGTGTGTTGGAGATGGCACAGTATTCTGTTTGTTGTAAACTTTGTGAAGTCTAGAGGGGAGGAGGAAATATAATGGAGCTTTCCTTGAAACGTAGCTGGTGTGGAGGGATGACATGTTCTTGGGACAAAGACTCAGGTGGAATGAGGAACCTGCTCCGCTGTGCTACCTGCCTCCCAAGAAGACATTTGGCTGGAGGCACACGTCCTATCTCCAAATCTCAGATTTCAAAACTGGTGGCTCAGTATAGGTACCTGGGCTAGTTCTCTTCATGAGTCAGCTGCCAGTCTTCAAGTTTTAAATAAAAATTTGAAAGCTCTCCAATATCTAACCAAAACTATTTGTCTCAGCAAACTTATATATAATATATAATTTTATATTATATACTTTATGTATTATAATAGGAATCTATGCTTATTATAGAAAATCTGGGAACTATAAAAAATAAAGGTCTTAAAGAGATTCAGTACTGTTAACATTTTTGTGTATTTCCTTTTTGTTTCTCTAAACAATTTTTTAAAAATTTAAGCATAGCCCAGCCTGTGTGGCTCAGTGGTTGAGCATGTTCCCTGTCGGGGCACATGCCCAGGTTGTGGGCTGAACCCCCAGCAGGGGGCGTGCAGGAAGCAGTCAATCAATGACTCTCTCTCATCATTGATATTTCTATCTCTTTCTCTTTTTCCCTTCCTCTCTCTGAAATCAGTAAAAACATATCTTAAAAAAAATAAAAATAAAAATTTAAGCATATATTTTTCAGTGAAGATAAAATTTTGATAATTTAACTTTAATGGCCTAAAGTATACTGTGGATATTTTTCCATGTTTTAATATATCTTTTAGAAATTAGGGCACGTTCTGCTTTAGAGCTGTTGAAATTGACAATGATTTGAAAATTATTTTTATTGATGAATGGTTTTAATGAACTTTTGGATTTATGTGTTCTAGTCAAAAGCTATTAAAATAAAGATTTCATGGTCAGGAAAGATAAGTGGAAAGAAGTCAGGGCATTATGTGAATTGCCTTTTGCCCCATTTCCTCTCCCTGGGAGGAATTTCTGATACATGTATTATCTATCTATTTACAGAGTTTTGGCACTTCGACCTTATGTTTGTTGAGGGAGTGATGTCCCTAATACATAAGGCCAAAATGCCCTGAATACGTTCATTCTTTTATTAACCAGAAAGGGAAAGTTGCCATAGGAACTGGTTTCTCCCTCAAGGTTCAGCTGTCATCTACAGAGTGGGGTGGTGTCAGCTGACTGACATGGTGGCCACAGGCCAAGCATGGGCACTTGGGACACGATAGGTGATGATAAACAAACAGTACCAGGCACTGTTCTCAGTGCTTCAGACGCACTCGCTCAGGGAATCTTCCCAACAGCCCTGTAGGGTGGGTCCTACTGTTATCCATCGTTTACAAAAGATAAAAGAGCAGGTGCAGAGATTAAGTCACCCAGCCCCAGTTTGAACCTAGGCAGGGCCAGAGCTCCCAAGTGCTTGGCTCTTCCAGGTTAGCCAGCAGGTGGCAAGACTGAGGACAGAGCTGCTGCTTCCTAGTGTCATTGCTCCTTGACTTGTCCCTGTCTCATTTGCACTCTGTCTTGGACCATCAGAGTGGTGAAACCGACAGCAGTCTTTGATTCAGCTTGAGTAAGAGGATTGCCTGCTACACAACTGTGACTTTCTGGAGAATTAAAGAGTAAAAGGCTTTGCCTGCCCTGGAAGTTGGTCCTGTAAGACTGGGGAATAGCGGAGACTGGTGATTCATGGCATGGTGTGTGGAAGGGAGAGAGCATGTGGTGGGAACAGGGACCCAGGCTTAGCTCACTTAAGCAGGAGATTGGCCTCAGCATGGCACATAGGTTTGCTTTCTGCCACATACCTTGGGGTATTTTTACCAGAAACAGACCTTCTCAACAAGTTCTAGATCATGCTGTAAACTTAATAGACAAGAGAATGGAATTGAGAATTTCCAGGGTTGGAAGGCACAGTGGTATCGCCTAAATGGCCTCTTTCCTAGTACAATTTTAGGCAGAATCCCAGTGTATAAAATAAATAAATGCAGGGCTGCGATTTTTGAAGAGGGCAAGGGGCTGAGAATCCCAGGCCACACATACATGGGAGGTACTTTGCTCAAACAGCCCAACTCACTGGACTGACACCATCCCTGGTGGAAGAGAGAGTGCCTGAGTCCATCTGGCACAGCCCGTGTCCTCTTGGGCATGACAAATGGTGGAGCTTGTTTCTGAGCCCGTGTCTGTTTAAGGAATGGCTGGACCTTGATTTTATCTTTGATTTGTGCCCTGACATCCAGTCAGTCAGCAGGTTCTGCTCATCCTCACTTACTCTCTGTATCAAACTGCCCAACACCCCCCACCTCTCTCTTTCATTCCATGTCACAGACCTAGTCCAGAGTCTGTCACCTCTAGTTTAGACACCAAAGCCCCCAGTTTAAAAAGGGAGAGGATGATAACTTTTCCACGCAGACCTCTGGTCAGATCCCTCCTCTGCCCAGAAGCCACCCAGGGCTCCATTTGTAAGGCCCCCAAGTCCTCCTTTAGCTTGGCTGTCGGCGCTTCTAGAGTCTGGATCCATCCCACTATTTCTCCTGCTTCCCAAACCACCACCTACTGGGACCTTTGGAGCTCAGAGTCTGCTGGCACAGGGTCAGCCAAGGTCTCTGCACCCCTAGACTCTGCACATGGGTTCTCTCTTCCTCCTGACCAGCCTTTGCGCGTCCTGGGAGGGCCTCCCAGACTCTGTGTGCCCACCTCGACCTGTCAGCAGTGACGTTCCTCATGACCCTGCTCCTCAAAGGCACTTGCCCAGAGGGACTCCTTGTGCTCAGACTCCAAGTCACTTGCTAGAACCCTAGGCTGACATTCAGCTGGGATCCAATAGTAAGCACACTGGTGGCAAAAATGGTGAAATACTCCCAGACTGGTTAGAAAATAGGCCGCAGCCCCAATTCAGAGGCTGGGGCTTTGTGCCTGGATCCCGCTCGGGGGCCTCAGCATTCCTACCCATTGCTTGGTGCCCGGCCTTGCTGGCGGTTCAGTGTTTGAGCAGCTCCCCTTCCTCTGTCCTTCCTTTGGCTTTTCACGTGTGCGTGTCTTGTGTTTCCCAGTTCAGCGCCCCGCCACACCCCCAGCTCTACGCTAGTCCTTGTCATGGTCTAGGAGGAGACCTGGTCCCGGGTTTCCAACAGCATTTAACATAGGGTCTTCACGTTGGTATTCGGTACTGTCTGCTGGGTCCCTGAGACTCGGAAACACTCAGATGGCCCATGTCCCATAGAAGGGTTGCTGACAGATACATACGTTTAAATGTTCAGGTTCGTATGTTAGGATGCTGGGCAAGCTTAGATCTCCAGAGCAAAGCCTGTGCTTCCCCTGGGCCGCACTCTGTGTTCTGGGTGCTTCCGAGGTCTCTCTCAGTTACGTTTCAGCCGCAGGTAGTGTGCGCCTCGCAGGATGTGGGGAGAAGGGGATCAGTGTCAAGTGCTTGATAATCTTACATATCTGTACTGCAGTCTTCACTTACCTGGTGTTCCTGCTTAGAGTTGCACCTGTTTCTAGACCTCGGGTGAAATGGGCAAGCAGCTGTTTGCTTCTTCTGTAGGACAGTTACCCACATTTTGCCTCAGATGGGCCTCTGAGGCGGCCCAGGTGAGGAGCTGGCAGGGACCTCGCTTGTCGAGCAGTCCAATCAGCCACCTCACCGAGGATGGGACCAGGATTCAGAGGGTGTGGCTGAGCAGCCCAGAAACAGGGTAGACTCTGAGAACAGTGCCAGCCTGTTTTCTCCTGACATGACTCAGAGATAAAGCTGCCAATGCCGGGACCTCTCTAGGGTTCAGGGGAACTAAAGGTCCTTGGCCCTTGATGCAGGAGATGGAGCTGTGGGCTCCCCAGCACAGAGCCTCTCAGATGAGGCCAGCCCCTGAGGCTGCTGTGGCCCCAGGGCTATGACTCTCCTTCCTCCAGATCAGCTACAGGCCCCTTGGCCAGGTGACAGTCAGGGGCACTGTCCTGCCCTCTCCAGCACTCTCCCTCCATCACAGGGTGAAGTCCAATATCTTTGTCTCCCTCCCGGATGGCAAGTCTGTTTATAGGCTTTGGCAGACACTGCCACTCTGCCTGCTAGGTGTGGCAGGCTTTTCAGGGTGTTCCATTTAGCAGTTTTGTTTATTGGCTGCCCATAGTTGGAAGCTGCCAGAGACTAGCCAGGCAGGTGACCAGAGAGGTTGCAGGTACTGCTCAGGAGATGGAGTGGGGTATAAAGCGCCCCCAGTGGGTGGGGGTAGACCATCCATTAGAGTGCAAGGTGGATATACTAGAACTTCTATAGATACTTATTTTTTAGCTTTCTTTTAAATTTTATATTTGTGTGTTTTACAATGTTCAGAAAATATATGTACATAGTTTATATGTTATTGCATTTACATATTAAGGATGCATTTATTTATTATTTTGGATGCATTTTCAAAAGTCTAGGGAATCAGACCTCCTGTGAAACTAGACCGTGATTCTTGTTGTACTGGTCTCTGACTTCAGGCGAGTCCGGTGAAATCCAGAGTGTGCTCTTGGACCCAAAACTTGACAATGTAGAAACCTCATTAGGATAGGATTTTATTATTTTTTCTTTGTTGACATAGATTGAGTACTCAGTAACTATTTGCACTTTGAATATAAGGACCTTCTTCTTGCATGACAATTAAATACTATGCTGGGTTGAATACTCTTAAATCAGTATGTAAGTTGGCTTTCTTTGTTTAGCCTTTCAGGCAGCTGGCAGGGTGCAGTGTGTGTTGGTCCGTTTTACTCCCCACAGGTGAGCTCTCAGGCTGTAGGACTGCAGAGCTGCATGGGCCTCAGAGTGCCACCTGAATGATAGGATGTTTGGGATTTGCTTTAAAATCCTTTTTAAAAATGGGCATGGTATCAAATGAAACAGTAGTAGCAAAAATGTCGATCATTGTCGAAGCCGAGGTCATGGGTACGTGGTGGCTCATTATACTACTCTGTCTACTTTTGAATAGATTTGGAAATTTCCGTGATAAAAGTTTAACCGAAACGTAGAGGAAAATAGAGATCCAAATTAGGGTCAACCAAGCAGGTAATGCCCAGACTGGACAATCTTCTTTCTTTCCCTCTCTTAAACACTGGCTTAGTATTCTATAATTCTTGCAGCTTGGTAGACTTATTTTCTGTTAAGCCTCCCCTGGGGCCAGTCCTGTCATCTTATAGTTAGTTACCTGAACGCTTGGTGTAACTCTAGCTCATGTGGTTGTCACCAACACTTCTTTATCCCTTCTCAAACGGTGAGCTAGATCCTGGTTAACCTCTCCTCTGTTTCGCATGTTGCTTCCTCCAGCACCACCCCTGAGCGGAGCTGGCAGAATTTAGAGGTCATCTGTCAGGGCTCTGGCAGGTCCTGAGGAACCATGCAGCCTGAGAATACTTTCTAGGTTCCACTCGCCTCTGCTTTTTAGGGTCACAGCACTTCCTTGCTGAAGTGAGGAGCTCGCTGTCCTCCCTGTGGGTTCAGGTCTTTGTATCCTGTCTTCCACTTATCCTGTTCTGCTAAACCTTTCTCTAGTTTTTTAGGACCTTTGAAACCTTGATCTATTTTAAGGGGTGTAAGTAACTCTACCCAACCTGTGTCCCTTCAGCCTTCTTACCCAGGACACTGATATTTGATCTTGGGGACTACTTCCAGCCTTAAGGACTGGGTCTCTTCTGTCTCCTGCACCAGGCCTTGCCCTGGCTGGGACCTGGGAGCTCCATAAGCGACATGTGGCTATGTGGGACCAGCCTCCCGCAGCCAGCTGCGTCTCAGCCTGTCGACAGGGTGCTGTCCCAGGAGAGAGACGGTGTCCGTGGCCTCTGGTTTAGGACATGGTTGTTGCTAACCCACCTGTGATGCAGACTCCTCTTTGCTCCCCACATCCCCACCTGTCGCTGCCTGTTCCCACCTGGCCTGCTTCCATGGACTCTGTGGACAGCCCTCCCTCCAATGCAGCCCATACTGAGAGCTGTGTCCCGCCTCTGCATGCCTGGCGCTCGCTGGCTGCTTCAGTCCTCATGCTCTGTCGTACAGCTAGGTCAGCTCCTGCAGGTGTCTTTTTCCTTGTCAAAGGCAGAGGAGCCCCTGTAAGTGCTGTGTTTTCATGCTAATGGCCTTCTGCTTGCAAGGGACTAACTAGAGAGAGTTTTTCCCTCTGCGATTTTCAGGGTATTATTTGTTTCTTGTGCAGTGGGACCCTTATGTGGGAGTTGCCCATATAGCTAGCTGGTCAGTGGCTGCTCCAGGGCCCAGCACAAGACAGATGGTGAGAGCTGGATGTGTACTTGCTGGGAGGGGCTGGTTCCTCACTGTCACTCTGCTAGAAGGACAGATTGCCACCCTAAGCCATTTCTGGAGCAGGTGGGAAGTACATAAATATCAGAAGAAATGAACTGACCTAGTTATAGCTTCTTTATCTTGAGAAATTTTCAAAAATACAGCAAAGTACAAAGAATAATAAATCATAAAACAGACACCATGTGCCCACCATATAGAACTGATGGTTTTTAACACTGGTGGTTTTCTTTGCATGTCCTGCTATCACCTGCAGGTTCTGGGTGTAGGGGGATCCTGGAAGCCGGGGATCCTGGCCGTCCTCTACCTACTCTGGCATCGTCCTGGAGGTTCTCCGTGGTGTCGGTGATGGAGGGGACATAGCACTTCTCAGCTCCCACTCCTGTGTCTCCCCTGAGTTCCACACAGGCAGCACCGAGAAGCTGACTCGAGCCTTTGCAGCTCATCGCAGGCACAGCCAGTTCCTAGAGCACGAGCTTTTTGCATTTGAATCTGACGTTCTTCCCGTCTTTATGTCCTGTCTCTTGTATTCACGACTGGAAGCAAGTAGTTTGGGACAAAGCATCCAGTGGGCCCCAGGACTTGGGTGCCTTCTTTGTGTGCAGTTTCCCAAACAAATGGGCCTTCCTCCCCTCAGCAGAGAAGAGTCCTGCCTGGCCGGGTCAGCTTTGGCTACTGTGCAGGGACATTTGCCCCCTTTCCCTTTAAGTGGTTCTCCCGTCTCTCAGTGGAGCCTCTTGTTGCAGGGTCGACTTTGGTTGACTGGAGGCCAGGAAGGTCGAGAGTCTCTTCTTCTGTATTGTTTTAGTGGCAACAGGACTTTCCTTCTCCAGCTGTTATCATAACAGGCTCTGCAGGTCTTGCCCACACCCCCAGACATTGTGTCAAGGTCTTTAACATGCAGACCTACAGATGTGATTAAGGCTCTTCCTGTAGGGTATCAACTGAAGTAACACACCTTCTTAGGTCCAGGTGACGAGTGGGCAGCTGAACACACAGAAGCCTTTGTGTCTTGGTTCTTGCAGAAGGGCAGGCCCAGCCTAACCAGCAGGTCTCTTTGTCCCCACCCGCTGGAGCAGAGCCCACTGACTGAGGCCGTCTGCTCTGTCCCTGCCCCCTCCCTCTCCAGCTCTTACCAGCAAGCTCTCTGCATCGTCTCGACATATGTACAGAAATCACTTAACAGTATTAAATCAGTGTTTAAGGACCAATGGAAGCATCTTCTCATAGGGATTTTCTTGAATGGAAACTTTCCCTCTTAATTCCATAGCAGTAGACTCTAACCTTGCTGGCCCACACAGGGGCTGTTACGTGGATTTCGTCATCAGGCCTGTCCTAACTATAATTACCATCTTCCCAAGCGGATGTACAGGACAGGTCTGTGTGTCTGTGTTGAAGAAGGAAGGCAGGAGAAACCTGTGGTTGGTTGGGTGGTTTTTTTTCTCTCTGGAGAATGTTGGGCAGGTCCTGGCATCAGCATTCCTTTCATCTCAAATGGCCACCCACCAGCTCTCTTGGTATCACTAGAGTCCTGCCTTTACCCCAGCTCCTGACTGTCCTGTTTGGAGGATTCGCTTCTCTGACATAGACACTCACTGCTCTGGGCTTAAGCCCTCCTTCTGACATTTGCTGTTCTTCTTAAGAAAGGTATTTGTTTACTGTTTCCTTCCCTGTGGGCAGGCTTGATATATTTTAAACTAATCTGCAGTCATAAGGTCTAAATGTATGTGTAAATGTCTGCTAAGGAGAAGAGAGGACCCTTGTCCTTGGATGACCTTGGGTGGCATTATACATAAGTGAACAGTCTGAGAAATAATGAGAAGAGGGCAAGACATGTGGACTTTCAGTCAGTGGCTTGAACCTTTTTTCCCTCCTCACCGCCTGGGAGCTGCTCGCACTCCCTCTGGTGCTGTGACCTGCCGTAGCCCCACGGGGTGTGGAGAAGGCTGAGGCTGGGGATGCTTTGAATAACCCTTGCTCTTTGGACAGTCTCTGTTCTATAAATGTACCCACCCCGGCTTACGGTAGAGAGTTGCTCAGAATCACAGAGGATTGTTCCTGACTCAGTAATATGTTTATGAAGCACCTGTTCTGGGCAAGGCACTGTGTTAAACACCAGGGCATATGAAGACAGATGGGAAGACCTTGGCCCCTGGGAGGGCAGAGGGGCATCTCCATAGGAGTGTAAGTGCCCCTGGGTGTAAGGTAGGACGAGCAAGGGGCCACACGAGGGCTGGAGTGTTCCTGCAGTCAGGGAAAGGACTGACGGCTCTGACGCGGGGGTCCGGTAGGAGTTGATTACAGAACATGGCCTCTGGCCTATTTGGGTACGATTTGGGCATGTTAAGCAGGGTCAGGGCATAGAGCTGTAGTGAAGCAGACAGAACGGGGGTGCAGGGCGCAGATAGGCACAGGGAAGACCCCAGGGGCTTGAGGAACAGCAGGAGTTGGGAGGGGCGCAGAGGTGGCGTGCACCAGGGACCCTGCCTCTGTGGCCGAGGTGCGGTGGGGCCATGGGCCAGCTTGCCCAGGGAAGCGTGGCAAGAGGATGGGACTCCTTCCTCTGTCTGCCGCCCCCCCCCCCCTTCACTGTTCTGCATCACTCTCCCAGGCTCAAAAATTCAGCCCTCCAGTTTTGTTTCTTTTTTCCATTGACATCCATTTAGTTATCAGATCCTGGTGTGTGTGTGTGTGTGTGCGCGCGCGTGCTTATCCTCATCTGAGAATACGCTTTTTATTGATTTTTGGAGAGAGAGGAAGGGGGAGGAGAGAGAGAGAGAAACAGCAGTGTGAAAGAGAAACATCCATTGGTTTTCTCCCATACCTGCCCTGCCCAGGGATCGAACCTGCAACCTAGGTATGTGCCCTGATAGGGAATCGAACCAGAAACCTTTTGGTGCACAGGACAATGCTCCAACTGACAGAGCCACCCAGCCAGGGCCTGGTGTGTGTGTTTTAACTGATTAAAAAAATCTTATTGTGGTAAAATATACATAACATAAAATTTGCCCATTTAACCATTTTTAAGTCTATAAATCAGTGACATTAAGTACATTAAGTACATTCTCTGTGTTGTATAACTATTACCAGTTTCTAGTTGCAGAATATGTCACCATCCCTCACAAGCACTCTGCCCTTCATTGCCCACCGCTCCCCCACCCCCAGCAGCTCCAGTCCTGTCTCTGTGAATTTGCCTCCTCCAGGTCCCTCATGAAGGTGGAATCATACAATATTTGTCTTTCTGTCTGGCTTCTTTCACTTAGTATAACTTAGTTTTCAAGGTTTAGCCGTGTTGTAGCAGAATCAGAGTTTCCTTCTCTTTAATGACTGAATAATATTCCATGGTATGCATATTCCACATTTTGTGTGTCCCTTTATCTGTTGATGGACACTGGCATTCATCCTGGCTTTTATCACTGTGCATCATGGCTTTTGGTCATCCTTCCTGTCACCTCCCACCTTTATCTGGATTTGAACCACCGCATGCCTGGGCCTCTGCACTTGCCTTTCAAGGTCCATAGGCTTTGGTTTCAGACCTGGGCTCCAGTCTGTTCTTGTGCAGAGCTGGGGAGGGACATTGAACTTCTGGGCATAGTTTCCCAATCTTTGGATTGAAGGTAGTAACTAGGGCTGGGAGGACTCCTGTCCTAGTCTTGGGTCTTCATTAAGGTCAGCTAACCAGATTTTACTTTTTTTCTAAGACAGATTTTTTCTATGGGGCTAACTATACAAAGGCAAGTGTTGGATGTTATTGTAAAAAGCTTTTAAAAATCAGTTTAAAGAGCAATAAAGTATGTGGTTTAGTTCTATGAATATGCACCCATAGGACACGTTTTTAAAACTTCCCTAACATTATACAACTGTGTTCCTGTGACTTAGGAGACTTTTTCAGTGGCAGCCACATCCATGACTTCGAACATGCTTCGACCTAGACAGCTGAAGTGGAAGAGAGAAATGTGGGATAGGCCACAGAAAACCACTCATCCTCAAAGGTGGCATTAGAGATGCCAAAGACCCTGTTGGAAGAAGCATGTTCAAAGAATTTGAATAAAATTTTAATAAAATGTGAATAGAAAAAAGGAAATGTTTCTAAAATAATGTATATTGTCATATGATTTGACTGTATGTATAGCTTAGTGAGTACAGAAACTATTGTAAGTAGACATTTGACCATTTCATCTAATCCCTAATAGTTTATCTGTTCAAGTTGACCACCTTGTATTTGGAATCTCTTTATTTTGGGGCATCTTTTTGTGGTCTGTGGTCAATATGAACGAGTGAGGTATGTCCCTAATCCTACTGGTTAAAAATTAGCCTAGCCTTGTACTTGCCCTTCAAAGCATTGTGTCCACTCTTTCTCTGATAACTTTAGGGGAGATAGGTAGGGAGTGGGTTAGTGTAGAAATATTCAACTCGACTCGAATAGTTTAATAAATCAGGTTTCTGAAAACAGAGTGTCTCTGAGCTGTTTTTCCATATACAAATCTTCTGGGAAATTGACTTGGGGATTCATAGAATTGCTATACTGAAAATTCAGAGGGTTGGAGGTTACTGTACTTGGGAAGAAAGGCTCCAGGCAGTGGATGGGAGTAGCGAATCCCCTGTGGAATGGCTGGTTCATTGTCATGGGATCCCAGGTTACCCAAGTGGTCTTTCCCCTTCTCAGGCTCAGATGGGGAGGTGGTCCAAGGGCGGCAACCTGTATGCAACAATTGGCAATTCCTGTACGAGAAGGGACGGGGGCAGTGGCCTCTGCTGTCCTCCCTAACTCGTGGCCCCTGGCATCTCGGCGTCTGTGCCTCCCTCTCTCCAGGAAGAGCCTGACTGCTCTTTTGGTTCAAGAGGGGATGGCTTAAGCAAATCTAGCTTTAGGTACTTTGCCAGCCTGGGTTAAGGAGCACGGATCCGACGGTTTGGAGTGGCGCTCTGAAAGAGCAGCACGCGGCCTGGCTGCCGCTCTCTTGTTCTCCTGAGGCCGAGCTGTGCCCAGCTAGTGTGGGACAAAGGGGGAGCTTTCAGCCTCTGTAAATGGCCTATTGTGCCAGGGAAGGAGGTGGAGCAGGGAATGGCAGCATCTTGGCAGCTTGGCTTGCTGCTTTAAGGAAAGATGTCAGGATTTCTTCATTTGCTGCTGCTGGGGCAAGGGTGCTATTTATGTGGGATTGTTTGAGAGCTGCATTCCAAGTGAAGTATTTCTTCAGACTGCTAGTATTCAGCTGGGTGAAAGCTTGAAGGACTTCAGAAGGAGAGAAATATCCAGATCACCCGTTCTTTTGGTTTGTAAATAGCATGAAGAAAATAAAATGCTAATGTAAGTATAAGTTTGCAGAATTGCAGGAGCTGTGTGTGTGTCCGCGTGTGTCCCTGTGTCCTTAGAGAATGATGCCCTTGTGAGTCACCTCTGACGCTGGACCACATTTTTCCTGGTTCAAACAAAACGGTAAAAGGTGAACCTTTGCGTGCAGTGGATCTGGAACCCACATGTCGTTCAGAGGTCAGGGTGATGGGATAAAGGCTGGTGATTATGTAAGGCATGGAGAGTTCAAATGGATTTCAGATGCCAGTTCTTCTAATACCGTGTGTGTGTGTGTGGGGGTGGGGGGGGGCGGTGCTGGAAAGACCTTTAGAAGCCACCTGCTTCTAAAGGTTCCTAACCTGGGATGGGCTAAAGGGGACTTGTGAGCCCCACATGCAAAGAAGTATGTGGATGTTCTTAGTGGAGAGGGTCAGCGGCCCACAGAAGTTAAGGACTGTTCATGTGGAGGAAAACACATGAATTTAGAGTCAGATTAGTGTCCAGGTCTTGGAAGACACATTGGGGAAGCCTTTTACGTCTCCAGCCTTGATTACCCATCATCATTTGTATTGTGATGTTCAGGTAAGACACCAGATGTGAAAGCCTTTCTAAAACAGCAAATTGGTGCTAGTTATGTAATGAGCTGTTTTTCTTCAAGTTTGGGTAGCTGGGAAGCAGACGCTGCTCTCTGACAGCCATGCAGCCCCATATCTGTTCCCCTGCCCTGTACATGTTCCTCTCCATGTCTATTTAAAGGCAGTCTGCGCCTGGTTCTTTGCACTGGGCTTGTGCCAGATTTCCCTGACCCTTGCCACGTCCTCAGTCATTCCGTGGTTTTAGACTCCAGCTTTATAGGAAATTCAAAAGACCCAGCTGAGCAAACCCCCTTTTTGTGGGTGCGGAGAGGAAGGGTGCAGGAGTAGCTGAGGGGAAGGAGACGCTGGCTGCCAGTAGTCTCCTGTGTTCCAGCCGAGAAACACTGGCTACTGACTGCGTAAACCTTTAAGCCGACTGAGTGGTATTCTTGGCGACAGCAGAGTGATTATATGCCTGGGCTGTAAACTCCCTGAGATCGTGATGTGCAGATTGGCTTTTGAAAGAACTTTAGAAATATTCCAACCAGAACAGTATTGGAACAAGAATCAATTCTGAGTTTTAACCACTTGTTGGCAAGTTGATGAGTCTCGATAATCCTTCGAGACCAATTATTGATTGAGATTGTCTTAATGGGTGGTGCTCATGTTTGCCCACAGTATTTGAAGACTGTTTATTGTGGCTCATTTTCTTTGAGTGAAGGTCTATGTCCATTTCTAAATGTCCCGGGTGCCTTTTCCTTAAACAGAAGGGGCAAGATTTAAAATGCCCTTGGTTTCACATTTAAGAATTGTTCTTTCCACGGATCTAAATGAGGTATTGGCTTAATCCTTTATTGCATAGGCTGTAGTTTCCTACATACAGCATTAACCAGTTTGTTCGGTATGGTTGGTTTGCAGCTGGTTGCTGCTTGCCAGCTAAGAGGCATGAAGTAAACTGCTGTAGCTTGTCATTATCACCACAGATAAGAATTTAGCTGGCTTTAAACCCTTACTTAGTATTACACATCAATATCCGATAAAATGCTTTGCATGAGTGCTGCTGTAATGTTCTGAAGTTTTTAAAAAGTTCTCTTCCTTAGACATTTCTATAAATAGACTTCTTTCATTCTTAGTATCATGCTGTCTACAGCTTGGTTATTGCTAATGCTTAAAATAGAAAAGAATTACTCACCCGATCATGACTGTATTTGTTTGTGAGGGAATTATTTAATATTCTCACACAGGGACGTGATTCTGTTGAAAAACCCGTGTAAATTCACACAATCTAGGTTTTATTGAAATTACTTTAAGGGAAGGCAAGGGTGTTGGGTCAGGGCTGGGCACCTCCATTCAGACTTAGAGTGCTGGGGCAGGGGTAACAAAGACAACTGGGACATGGATTGATTGAAGGGGAAGGCAGATTTGCACATTAAATGTGTAAGAGTGCTTTGTGGTCATAGGATTGCAATACTGTATGAAGTTTGACAGCTCAGTGCCGAGAGGACCAACTCAATTTGTCTGCTCAGCCTCAAAGTCTCATATAAGCATCTCCCTCAGAGAGGTCTTGCCTGATCCCTGGATCTTAATGGTGGGAACACTCATCACACTTTATAGATATTGCTTGTTTAATTTCTACTGTATCTTCCGCCCAGCTGGTTAGTCCCCTGAGAGCCCTGCCCTGTCTTTAGCACTGTCTTCCCAGCTCCTAGCACATGCCTGGCACACACTAGATGCTCAGATATGTTAAATGATGAATAGTTTAATTCCTATGAATTCATCTAGAATAAAATCCACTGTGAGTGTATATTGACAGTCTGTTTCTTTCTTGGTTTGTCTTATGTTGGTTCAACATACCACCCAACATCTGATCATTTCAATGGCTTTTAAAAACATGCCCATTGTCTCTTCTCATTGTGAAGCTGAGCAGAAAGAAAACAATGTATGTTTTCAGAACTGGCACTGGTAGTGACACTAGCTGATGCCTGTTCCTGCCCATGGGTGGAGTAGTGGGGTGACTCTGCTCTCAGCCTCTCGTTGGCCCATCCTTCGTCCTGTCTTCTCCTGGGAAGTCAAGTATAGATTTTGTCTGCTAGTTACCTTTAGCCCAATGGGCAGCAGCACAGGACTTGGCATGTGACTAATGCCCTGAGAGACCTTGGCAGGCCGGGTAAGCACCGGCTGAGCTCCTCCAACCCCTGCCCCACCCCCACCCCACCCCCACCCCCGCCGCCTTTTCTGTTTCTGCAGTGGTGTGTCACCTGCAGTCAGCTCTTGGTGGCACAGATGGTGAGCGGTTTTGTAAGTGCTGGTGTTTTCTCTCCAGAATTATGACCTAAAGAAATTTGCTTATCTGTTCCTTCTCTGTTGTCATGTCAGACCTCCAAATTTCGTGTGTGTGTGTGTGTGTGTGTGTGTGTATGTGTGTGTACATACACTTACATGGAGCTGTTGTAGCACAAGATTGCATGAGCTGAACAAATACACTATATTGACCCCTGTAGTATTGATGGCCAGTGAGAACCCTTGACATGCTGCTACTCTGTAAAGAAAAGAATACAATAGTACAGATTGAAATTTAAAGAAGATTTCTGTATTTGAAAAAGGATTATTTTCAGTCTCTTTAAAAGAACATATAATAAATAGCTCACAAATATCTGAACTTAGAGCTAAACTAACACCGAGTGGATAGCCAGGAAGTTTTCAAGAAATCTCTTTCAGGTCATTTACTGTTATTTTCTCCCCTTTACTGCCATACTGCAGGGCAATTACTCATCAAGAACTTTCTAATGAGAATTATTCTTCTATCTTATGTGTACTTCACAGTTTTTATACTGACAAATGTAAATTGTCTCTAACATGCAGTTTGAGGCTTTGATATACATTGAGTTCATCTGATCTTCTTCTGTGCGTCTTGGCTTCTAAATTTTGTTTGTAAACTCCTTGTAATCAAACACTGTTTTTCATTACCTCCGTACCTTACTGTTCTGCACGCAGGAATAACTGCAGAGTATTGGTATAGGAAATAATAATAATGCCTCCCAGTTATTGAGCACTTTCTGGTGCCTCATACCACTCTAAGTTCTGTGTGAATTATTTAGTCATTATAAAAGCCCTCGGAGATAGGCACTATTTTCATCTCCATTTATACATGAGGAAACTGAGGCACTGAGAGGTGAAGTCATTTGTCCTAAATCAAACAGCTAATAAGCTGGGAAGGCAGGATTTGGTTTTAGAATCTGGGATCTTAAGTACTGTTCCATACTTTTTCTCAGATACTATGCTATAACCTCTCTCAAGATATATGGTGGTTGGTTTAAAGTTTATGCACAGCAATTTATTATTATATTTTAGCTATACTATGTTGAGGAGTATAATGGAAACTATTTCATCAGAATAGCCAACTATAGTTTCCTGCACATTTATATCGTTGCTTTCATGGTCAGAGGATGGGGAAGGAGAGAGGCACATGGACATCGAATTGGTCTGTTTGACCAGGTGGGGAGCTTGTCCTGAGCTTTGTGGGAAGAAATGAAAACCAATGGCCCCAGGTGTTTCAGGCTTGTTTGTGCCTCTTTGCTGTTCTCCCTATTGGCTATGACAATGACAGTTGAGTCTGTTTGATTTGATGGAGGAAAACAGAGAATATCAGGGAAGAAAACGGTAACTTATGCCACTTATTTGAGCATTTTATGGCAAGAATTCTTTGTGAGTAAACATTTTTAAATGTGGTTAATGAAAACTTTACACAAGATGATAGAAGTAAAGTGAATTCCTAAAGTGATTTTTACAAAAATGGAATCTGACAGCCAGGAAGAGCCCTAGACTGTCAGACTGTGGGCTTAGTGCCTTGGTTAGTCGGACGGGTGGCCTTCGGGGATTCTGGAGGAGGGTCCTGCCTCCTGAATGAACTTGACCTGTTTCTCTCCCGACAGAAGTCAGCTCAGGGCACCACCAGCACGGGAAAATGCAAGCCCACGAGTTGTTCCGGTATTTTCGGATGCCAGAGCTGGCTGACTTCCGACAGTACATTCGTACCCTTCCAACCAACACGCTCATGGGCTTCGGCGCGTTCGCAGCACTCACCACTTTCTGGTACGCCACGAGGCCCAAGGCCCTGAAGCCACCATGTGACCTCTCCATGCAGTCGGTGGAGGTGGCGGTAAGTGGAGGTCTGGCCTGCCTGGGGATTTCCACTGTGTGTCCCCAGATGAGCCAAGCCCCGTTGAATCCACATTGCTTGGGAGGGCACTTTGTAAGGGAAAATGTACTCAACAAACAGAAGTTTGCTGATGATTGTAAATGGAATTGGAGGCCAAAATGCAGGCAGAGGGACAGATGAGGCGGGTTTGGCTGGGGGTCTGCCCATAGTCACAGGGCTCGTTCCAGAAGTCCCACAGAGCTGCCTGTGCTAGGCACCGCGGTAGGCCCGAGGTGTATGAGACACGAGGGTCAGGAGGGACAGGCACAGGGCCCCAGCTCTCGCAGGGCACATGTGCTAGCAGAGAAGAGGGCTGTCAAGCCAGTGTCACAGACAGAGGATTTCGCTTGTGCTGTATCCATAGTTAGAACACATCCCCCAGCTGCTGAAAGAGACCCCGGGGTCTCAAGGAGGAGGTTAGACTGGGAACCTGCCCGAATAACGTGGCCACAGACTCGACAGGACACCCAGGAGGCGTCTGAGGCTGAGCTGTCCAGTGTCACTGTCCTTCCTAACTCGGGCAAACAAAGGTCATGCTGTCATCGTCACGAAAATTACAGCAGAGCGTGCATTCCATAGTTAGGGGCGAATGGGTGGGATTGCCGAGGAGATGCAAACACCCTTCCAGGCAGACCCTTCCCAGGGCCCTTTCCCGGCCCCCGAGTCTGCTCAGGCGCGAACCATGAGGGCTGAAAGGTGAGGCCGGGCTTCTCCTCTCCACGCGGCCCTTTCTTGCTTTCCTGCCCAAGTCCGAGTGAGTTTTCAGTGCGTATTACTTTCGACATATATGGAAACAATGTTGTAAAATGCAGAATTGCCTCACTTTCTGCTCTTGGATGTAGGTGAGCTCCCCCCCCCCCCCCCCCCCCCCCCCCCCCCCCCCGGCTGGCAGGCACGTGAGGGAGGGTGTCCTTCCAAGTAAAGCCCAGGCCGGAGTCATGGCTTCTTGTTACTTAGAGGATTTTAGTTCTTTTAGACAATTTCTTGGATTCATTAATGTGGAACTCCTAAAATATATAAAAGGTACGTTAGTTTTATTCATGCCAAAATGTAAAAATAGAAGGACTGAACTGCTGAGGAGAGATGGCTGTAAGATACTTTATTTCTATATAGAAGGTCAACTGAATATTTCATGTCAGCATATCATATGCCAGTAATGAGTGGAATTTAACATTTCCTAATAGGTACGTGTGAGGTTCGGGACATTCTCCTCTCCTGGCAGGGACCTGATGTCTCAGTAGCGTTGCCATCACTATGGAGAGGACTTGGCAAGTGCAGATTTAAGATGTTTATAATTTAGCAGTAACTGTAAAAAGTGCCTAATTCTTATTTCTTATATGAGAAATCGGGGAGACACTTACAGTGTGATTTTTAAGCTCCAGCTTAGCATGAAGTCATTGAGCCTTATTAAAATACTCATACACATTCTCTGTAGGACAGTTTAAAACTACAGATAAGCAGAAAGAAAATTAAAATCTATAATTTCACTATCTGGTGTGTACGCTTCCTGGCTTTTCTGTTTGCTTATAGAAATGGATTTAGCTTGGATTTTCAGAATTTGTAGGTCTTAGGTATACAGAATTTGCTTTGCATTTCTTAAAAAAGAACTTAAAATATTGAATTTGAGATTAGCTTTGGCGTTATGATATTTAGTGATTATAGATGCTTTCCTAGATGTGGCAGAAAGAGGAACTTAATTCATTTCATTAAGTATTAATCAGGAGCTTGTATATCTGCCACTGTTGCAGGGGCTGATCACCCGATGAAAATATTGTTGCTTCGATCCTACTCTGAAAACAAGTGAGCACTGTGTACCAGTCCCCACTCTCACGGCCCCCTCCCATTTCCTATATGCGGTTGTTTCACCCTCCCCTTCCCATTAACTTTACTTGGATATTAAAATGAGGAGAAGCTGCTATTTTTGGCTTGATTGCATCTCATCACTGTCCACACTGGCTGTTTCCCAGCTACACTCTTTTAAAGCAGCAGCACAGAGGTGTTTTTTTATGTTGCAGCTTGGAAAACATCCTTTTACCAGTCAGGGTTGTAAAGAGGATGTCAGCGCCCGTGCTCTGCACCTGCGCAGGAAAAGTGCTGAAGACATAAGCTGCAGAATGGGACAGACCCGACGGAGTTAGCAACAGAATCCAGAGGCGTTTTAAACTTGTGAACGAGTTTGATCAGCACCCTGTTTAGAGAGCTGTGTCCCTCTGTCTGTACCTACAGCTCACCAGCCTGCAGCAGTGACAGAGAGGTGGGCCTTTCCCCACGGGTCAGGGAAGGACTTCCCTCTTCCACAGAGTTTTTGCTGCTGCTCCTCCAGAAGTAAGTTTCTGTGGGTAGAAGCAGGTTTCTGTGCGAGTGTCTAGCTTTTGTTTTTTTTCTTCAATCACTTTCACCAGTGATAACGCAAGTTTTCCAGTTTTCGCTGGTCTCAGCCTTTTCTCTGGGATTATGGTCTCCATGGCCTCTAATGAAGATGGTCTTCACTGGAGTGACTGGGAACCCTTTGGGATTGATCAGGGCACAGACCATGGTGGCTGCAGTTAAGGGACACGAGAGCATGTTGGAGTTGGAAGGGACCAAAGGGGCAGAGAGACGTGGCCGAGGCTGGACCCTGCTGCTCTGCTTGGACCAGGCAGCCCTGGGCTAGTGCACCTGACTTTTCTGACCTTCAGATTCCTCATCTGGAAGGTGCCAGTACCTTCCCCATGTCACTGTTGTTAAGAGGACCATGTAGAGCTATGCAGAGCATCTGCCTGATCCCTAATAAGTGTTCAGTAAATGTCAGTTTTCTTCTTCTGTAAAGGTCTCCTCTTTCAGCCCTCACATTTTATACATAAGGAAGCACCTGAGTCCAAGGAGGTGACGTGTCACACAGTCAGTGGGAGACTTGGGGCTCGGGTATGCTGTCTTCATCACAGTGATTGAAAGTTATGTATTATGACTACGGTGCTGTGGGACACATATGATTAGCAACTTTCCTTAGAGCTTTAACCCTGTGTCTCAGAATGTCTGACACGAACAATGTGCTCTCTGGATGTGACCCTCCATAAGTCACAGAGAGGTAGGCATTCATTCAGCAGGTACCCAAGTGTCTGCTGCATGGTGTGTACAGTACCAGGGATGAAGAGGCTGCCCTCAGGAAGCACACAGGGGGGCAGGAAGTTCTGCTGAGGGTCCTTCCACCCCTGGCAGAGGACAGGGGTCATCCTTAAACCAGGAGTAATATAAGGGTCTTGTATTCACGCCATAAAACCAGAACTGTGGTTCAAGTAAATGGGACACTTGCCTGTGGAAGCAGTGCTCAGTAACTAGCACAGTGTTAAAATTCAGAAGTCACAGCCCTTCTCAAGGCCACGGCTTGCCCAGGCAACCTCAGACCTCCAAGCTCACATGCACATTGCGGCAAGGACTAGCATTTTTGTCCATGTCAGAGGGTGCGTGTGGACACTGCTACTGAGAGGGATCTTCCCGTGTGGCTGGCAGAATCACTGGTTTTACACACACGTGTGTCAAGACCTACTTGCAAACTGGCATGAGCAGTGTCTGCAAGAGAAGAGAGAGGTCACTGAGTCACCAGTTTTTATGGAGACCCATACTGGACTGTGCAGACAAAGTGTCAGGCTATGGGGATAGTGACAGTGTACAAACAAAGATGGTGATGTCAAGGGAAAAGGCTAACTCTTAGGAACAGGGAGTAGAAGAGTGATTGTCAGGTCTGGGGGCTGGAGAAATAAGGAGGGGCTGGTAAATAGTACAGACTTTCAGTGAAAAGATGTTAAGGTCTGATGATCTGATGTATCATATGGTGATTACAGATGACAGCACTTTATTTGTATAATTGAAATTTGCTGAGAGTAGAACTGTGTTCTCACCAAGAAAGAAAAAAAAACACTGGTAAGAATGCGAGGTGATGGACGCGTTAACCTGATGGGGGGACCCTTTCACAATGTACACGTGAAATATGTTGCAGTTTTGTCAGTTATGCCTCAGTAAAGCTGAAAAAATAAAACAAAGAATGGTGGTGCCCTTCTGGACTTGAACAACTGGGGCTGAGTAGGGGTGGTGGTGTGAGTTGGGCAGGACCAGCCAGCTCTGTGAGGCAGAGATGTACAAATGGGTGGGTGCAGGCAGAGGTTGGGCCACCCCTCCACAGACACCATTGGGGGTCTGTAGGAGGGAGGGCAAAGTCACCTGTAAGAGGGGGCCTTAGACTGACAGATTCAAACCAGGCAGGAGGTAGCAGGTGAGCATGAAGAGGAAGGGAGAAATACTAGGAACAGTCGCATTGTTTCCGAAGTCATCTGTAAATACAAGCATAAATATAGACATAACTCGTCTCTGGAACCCTCGGAACAGTCAGCTAGACATGTGCGTGAGATTTGGAGGAATCTCCTGGTTTGATGGTCTGGCCTCCTATCTGTCAGTCATCCCCGTGTAAAGCTTGACTGTTTTTAGGCATTAACTTTCGTTTATGTACCATCTGTAACTACAGGCTCTGGTTACTGTTCCCATGGCCTGCTCCCCTGGTGCTGATTACAGTATAACTGTCAGTCACAGATGTGTGCAGATTTGCCCCTGCAGCCCCACCTGGGGCAGCGTTTGCACTGTCATGCTTGAGAATCTGCGGACACATTCTCCTGAAGTGTCGCAGCCTCTGGGTATTTCAGCAGGCCACCCTGCGGCTGGCACAGTTGGGGCAGTGCAGGTGGGATGGGTAGAGGGTATTGGAGGGGCGTTTTTGTCTAGACATGTTATTCTGGGAGTGTGCAAACATCAGCACTTCTGTACCTATAGGAAACTTTCGCCCCTTTTCTAAAACTTGGGCTTTTTAATAACAAACTATGAAAACCCTGCTAATATTCTTTTTCTTACTAAACTCACATTATAGGAAACAGCTGAGTTTCCCTGTGTTGTTGGGCTTGTCTGCTGACTTGAAAGTGACTAGTGATTTGAACGTGGTGGCAGAGGGTTCGTGCTGGTTGTGGGCAGCGGCATTGGGTACATGGGATGCCGGGTGAGGGGCGGGCAGCACAGAGAGCTGGAGAAAGGGTTTCTGAGCTTGGTGCCAAGACCAGGCCACAGAAGTATCACGTAGCTGCCTTCAGGAATTCCAAGCAGGGAGGGTGAGTGCTTTAGAAAAGAAAAATATTTCTGGGTTCCTTTTAACGGGAAAGAAAAGCCCAAGGTCACTCTATGAGAAAATGGTAGTGCGGGTCTAAAAACACAGTTTCGTATTGTAGAAATGATGCCACTTCCCAGGCCCATCACTCAGGGGCCGTGTGTGCTGCAGTGTGTGTCTCAATGCTTGTTCAAGCTTCAGAATAGCCTCCGAAGCAGGTTCAGCTGCGCCACCCCTGTAAGCTTTCCCAGCCTTTGGACACAAATCCCCGTACCCCACAAGGTCTCACAGGCCGCAAAGGGCAGAGCTAGACCCCGGGTCCCTGCAAACTTCACCTCAGAAGCAAAGCACATTCAGGTGGCACACTCAGAAGTGCATAGCACATTCTAGATGGCAGGCGTGAGGAGGAGCCCCAGGCTGTTGTGTTTTGCTAGGTCACTCTGTGTTTGTGGGGATTTGGATTTGGGGACTCCAAACTTTCTCCCCTTTCATGGGGGGCAGGAGGTGCTATTTTCCCTTCTGTGGGTGGCTGACTTTCTCTGGGGATGAGACTGAGGTGGGTTTAGCAGCGCAGAACTGGAGTTTGCTAAGTACCGTCAGCCTTCCCATGCCTAAGTGAGTCCTCTGATGGGGACAGCGGGAGCTCGGGAAGTTGGAAAACATTTCAGAGGATCAGGGGAGAGCACTGAGGAACCAGAAAACCCAGTCAGGATCAAGCAGCCTGGGCCTGTCCCCTCGAAGATGAAGATGACCAACGTGGGGGCTGTTTGAACCTGCTTATGAGGCACAGACAAATCTCGTAACTTACCAGGTGGCCCAAGGAGCTGGGTCTGAAGCTCGGCTCCCCGCCGCGTTTTTGGATGTGGTACTAGGACAAGAAAGCCCCCCTCTCCGTCTGTTTTCTCACCTGCAAAGTGGCTGGCCTGTAGTAGGTGCTCAGTAAGCACTCGCTCAGATGACAGCACCAGCTGTGACAGTACTTGGGAAGTTAGCTAGTTAAATGGTGAGCACAAATAGTCAACCTGAGGGTCCAGTACTACCCTGTGACATTTACAGGTCAGCATAACAGGGCAGTCTAAGTATTCTTTTAAATATTCTTTCCATTGTCGTTCAAAAAGCATGGTGGGAGGGTCACCTGGGGGCTGGCTTTCCTAGGCCCTCTTTTGATCTGTCAGAGATCTGGTGCTGCTGGATAGGAGAACTGATGGCCAGAGAGCCCATCTTGAGGTCCTTGGATGAGAAAGTAGTTTTGCGCCTGTTGACAGGAAGAAGCAGATGATGGTGTGGGCAGGGTAAGAGGCATGTAAACTGTAATGCTGGGAGGAGTCTGTTTCACATGGAGGATACTGGAAGTGGGGGGGAAGCCATTTTTACCCCTATAGGACTGTGGTTACACCTGCTGCTTCCCCCCCCCCAAGATAGATTTCACATTAAAATCCAGCCAAGTCGCCAGCAGTCTCTTTAGAAGTTACTGCGTCCTCTCCCCTCTTTCTGCTCTCTCTTCCTTCCCCTCCTCCCTCATCCAGAGTCCCTCTTCTTCCTGCCCAGCCCCCCCTCCTTGGAGGGAGTAAACAGGGTAAGGGTTGCCTTGTGGCCTGTAGCTATCCATCTTCTAGGTGGAGATGGGCAAGACCACAATTTATAAAGCTTGGGCCTTCCTGTCCCCCAGAAATCTTCGAGGGTGGGATTTGCTTTTGCATTTAAATGTGGGAGTGACTCAGAATGCCTCTGACCATCAAGTTCCTTTTTGTCAGGTGATGGCTAGAGTCCTAGTCTGGGGACCACTGACACAGGCGTTCATCAGTGTCCTGCTCTTGCTGCCCCTCCCCTGTCCCCGCCCAGAGGGGAGTTGGAACTTACGTTTCCTAATTCAGCCCACATGGGGAGCCTTGGAGGGGGGGGAACCTCAGCCTGGGTAGAATATACTAATATACTAATGAATACATTAGTATATACATCAGAATATACGAATATACTAATGACCCCCGATTTGACTGTAGGAGGCTTGACCCACCATCGTTTGTGTGTGTTTTTTAAACTGAGAAACTGTATGGTCGCATTGAAGGGCATAGCAGAAGTAAAGTCCCATAACCCTTCCTCACTCACAGTCTTGCTCACTGATTTCCGAATGTTTGATTGGGGTTATCTGCTTACCTCACCCTGTTTCTTGAGCAAAACTGACACCCCCACCTCCACCCCCAATCTGCAGGTTGTATCAGAAGCCCAGAAGGCCAAATTTGAAGTATTTTTTAAAATTTAAGTGGATGGTCCTAGAAATACGCATGTGTGCTTAAGTAACCCCAGAATTAAATGCCCAGCCTTTGTAATGGCTTGATTTCTGTAGCACATGCAGATATTTTGAGTCCAGTTGTTACAAACAAGCTTCCCAACACTCAGCTGCAGTCCCTTGCCCCTGGCAGGTGTGACCAAGGCCCTGACCCCCAGCGTTTACTTACAGGGGGGAAAATGGCTGCGTGCGTGCACATAAAAAATAATTATTTACAGGAACACGTACGTGGTCATTTCACAGAGCCACACATTTCAAAGCATGCTGCTTGGTCTCCGCTACTCCTGTTTCATTGCGTTTCTTCTCGAAACTATGGAATGTGCCTTACAACCAAGGGCAATGCGACATTGACCCAGTTTCACCTATGCCTTAAATTGGCATAGAACCAATGTACTGCTTCATCTTCAAACTTTTGCTAATTATTCTACTTGCTAATTAGAATAATAATAAATAGCTTGTCTTCAGGATAGTTGTCAAGAGGATGGCTTTATCTGGGATATAACTCCTTTCACTTCTGTTTGACTGTTTTATCTCCATGTTTCTCAAAGTCCTGAGCATTATATGCCACCAAAAAATTAACCTAAGCAAATAATTATTTAGCCAGAAGTTTATTATCAGGTTATACTCTAGAGCGGTGATTCCCAAAATGAGCATTGGGAAGCTGACCTCCTATCTTGAAGGGATATAGTCTCCATGCATCGAAAGCTGAGCTTAATCTCTTTTCTTAAACCTACCCCCAACCCCCAGTCTTCTATTTTTGATAAAATGGAACTACTGTCTTCTTGGTCCTCCAACCTTCTCCTCCTTTTCTCAGACTGTTACTTGCCAAACCCCATACCCTGGGGCTTCGTTCTCCGGTGCCTGCCTTCTCCCCACTCCCACTTGCCACTGCCCTAGTCGGGGCCCGTGTGTGTTGGTTTTTCCCTAGACGCTTCCCTCGGTCCTGCTCTGCACACTGCTCACACTCCTTGTAGGTTTCTTGCTAAAACACAGACTGCTGAGTCACACCCCCAGAGTCTCTGATTCCATGGATCTGGCCAAGGACCAGCTCTTTTGCTTTCCTTACAAGGACTGTGTGTTCCCCGATGAGCCTTCGAGGGCCTTAGCTCTAGGGTGAGCCGAGCTCCATAGACTCCAGGCTGCTTCTCTTGGTCCATTCTGACTTCCTCCCCACTCTCCTGCTCAGCCAGTGCCCATGGGAACAGCTCTGGTCACGTAAGGATAGGCGTCAGGCTCCGTAAGAGCAAGCTCTGTGTCTTACACCCCCCCCCCCCCCCCCCCCCCCCCCGGGATTCCAGCCTTCAAAGTTGACAGCTGTGGGCACGACTCAGCAGAGGGCATGGGGGGAGGTATTGCTTTTACAGAGAAAATGCGGCCAGGCTGCCTGCACCTCCAGGCCACACACTGCAGGCCCAGCAGGCAGAGGCCTTTGTTTGTGGCAGCTGTCCCTCTTCACCCGGCTGTTCCCATCTCTTACTTTTCTTAGCTCTTTCTTGCTTCCATTCTGTCATTTCATTCCCAGCCCTTTCTCTACCTTCTTAGTCACGATGCCCTGGGTCTTTTGGTGGCTTCCTGGGTTGAAGAGGTTTCTGAATCTTACTATAAAGCCACAAAATTGCTTCTGAATTTTCGTCTGAATATTTTTTGTAGCAAAGAAAGATATTGGCTAAGGTGGACTGGTATTGTAGTTAGAGCATGTTACTGGGTGTCTGAGTAATAGTCTAATATTCGTATTTTACAGGAAACAGGAAAGTTCTGGTTAAAGATAGCCCTGGACATGGACACATGGAATCCCCATTTTACAGAAGAGAAAACAGACTCAGATTAAGTGACAGTGATGCACGATTCTATTTCCATCTTTATGCAAAGAATAACTGCTTTGTTTTCTAAAGCAGCATGTTGTATAATAATTATATTTGGAATCATGGCTACAGGTACTAGAAAGTTTCTGCCAAGTTAGAGAAGACCATGCGAACATTGGAATATATGATGGGGTGATATTTACTCCAGAAAATTATTCACAGTTTTAGATCGAGTTAAATACACATATGTAGCAACTAGCAGATACTGAAAGAATGTATATAAATTTATAAACATAGAAAAAAGTCAAGAAGGGACTCACCATATTGGTAATAGGGGCTTGTCATTTTTCCCTTCATATACTACTGTGTTATTCAAAACAATTTTCACTGTATAGATGGAGGGGAGGAAAGAGAGCGTATGGGAGGAGTAAGAATTCTAATTCAAAAAAACAAAGGAAAGGAAGCCACTCAAACGTGTGGCAGCCGTTACCGTACGAGGGTCTGCACGTGGTCCTCCCCCCGCAGTACGTCTGGTTCCCACCAGCTCTGCCTGCACAGCCTGTCTGCTCTCTGAGAGCCAGCCCTTTGCCTCTTCTCGAAGGCTTTCCTGTCTCCTTTCCTCAAACCTCAAGCCAGAGACGATGTCTCCCACTTTTGAACAGTCCTTTCTTGTGGTACCAGAAGTCCCTGTATCATAGTCTCATTTCCCCAAGAAAGTGTTTCCTGACTGTTGCAAATGTGAAGCCTGTCTCGGACATGAAAAAAGAATCATAGGCTCTGGCATCATAATAGCTGAACTTTTATTCATCGGACTCCGAAGAATGCTTGACGTTCCTGTGGACATCTGGACCCCGTGTAGTGTCTCTCTGGCCCAGGGTGAAAACAACTGCCCCTCCAGGTGGCTCGGACCACTGGTCAGGAGCTCTGGCACCGAGCAGGTGTGCTCACTGAGCCACCGGGGAAGGCGGGCGCAGAAGGGCACCCCGCGGCATCAGATCTGCCACCTGTCGGGGCTGCACATCACACGGGCACAGACGGGCCTGCACACCCTGTGCCTTGTAGCTGATGGTCGCGACTGGTAGATGCTCTGTGAGAAACCGAAGTTCCTAACGAATGATAGTGCAGTTGGCAAAGAGAAAACGCAAAATCAGTGGTCTGCGCCACAGCCTGCACCTCAGTTCATTCGACAAACGCTCCACTCGCTGGGCAGCTGCTCCACAGGGCCGCTGGGGGATCACGGGTGGGCGAGTTAGGCTCTTATGTTTAATGCTTTCCCCTAACATGCTCATCTGTCTGTCTTTTTTTATAGGGCAGTGATGGCGCTCGGAGATCCACGCTACTTAACAGTGACGAGCCCTTGGAGTATTTCTACGATGATGTCAGAACCTTATATGAAGGTTTCCAGAGAGGCATCCAGGTGTCAAGTAAGCAGCGTACTGAATTTATGTGCTGATGCTTGAGGATTTTATTCAGAATGCCTGGCCTTTCTTCATGTCATTCAGGCTGCCCTCTCTTCCCATCACTTCTCCAGAGTAGTCCCAGAGCTCACTAGCCCCTCGAGACATTGCCTGTGGCAATAGAGTGGGCTCCACGGTCACACGTATGTTCAGCATATCATGTATTTTATGGAGAGTTACGTGTACATTAGCTCACGAGACCTGCTTCTTTGGGCCCTGTTCAGTATTGTTCAAAGTTACTGATCAGGAGACTCCTATTTCAAGAAATAAATACTGACCTCCCAAGGAAGCAGTGTTCCATCAGCAACACTTTGGAAATGGGACTACCTGTAATTTCTACCTGTGGCAGCAGAGACCCCAATATCCCACACCTGCTTTCCCTTCCAGCCTCCCGTCCAGGCTCCAGTCTCGGGGAACTTCCCTCGAAGCCACGACCACCTCTGTGTCCACCCCCCCCCCCATCACAAAGCCTCTTCTTTCCTACCCTCGGCCCAGGGCACTTGCTATGTCCTTACTCACCCTGCAAACTCAGATGGCATTTCACCTTTACTGGGAAACCTCCTGGTCTGTCATTTTCATCCCATTCCTTCAAGTGAGGCCTTTCCCCTCCCCTCCCCTCCCCTCCCCTCCCCTCCCCTCCCCTCCCCTCCCCTCCCCTCCCCTCCCCTCCCCCTGCTCCCCTCCCCTCCCCTCCCCTCCCCTCCCCCTGCTCCCCTCCCCTCCCCTCCCCTCCCCTCCCCTCCCCTCCCCTCCCCTCCCCTCCCCTCCCCTCCCCTCCCCTCCCCTCCCCCTGTCCCTCCCAGCATCCTGTTCCTGTCTTTACCTGGTCTTCTGTCCCATTAGTGCTGCTCCTTGAACCGGGCAGCTGACTCCTCTCTTGGCACTGACACAGCCTGGCACACAGTAGGCACTTCATTCATTTGCCCTTAATGAAGGGGAGGACACCCTCAGCCTCCTCCTGTCCCTCTTTTTTAGTCTATTTTTCCTTGTTCCAGGTTCCTCTCTGGAAATGGTCCTGGGGGTCCGTGCTTTGCTATTTAAATCTTTTGGCGGTTATTAGCTCTTATTTTTGCCACTGCTCCCTGGATTGTAATCTCCTTCCAGGTCCCCCACAACACACTGCAAGCATGTGACATGTGCCGTTTTTTTACTTGATACTGGCAAAGTTGGACTCTCGGTTCACTGTGTTTGCCCAAGTATTCCTGTAGCAGATTCATTCAGCCCCACTATAAAGGGAAAGAAAACTTACTTCTAGATCATTGAATTTCTGGATTTCTTCAGAGTTAGTTTCAGGGTCAGGGTTTGCCTGTGAGAATAAATATAAGGTAGATCAGCCTAACATAAGGGCACATGAAAAACATGTGTGTGCGTGTGTGCATGCATGTGTGTGTGTTCTTCACCACTACCACAAAGCACATATGTGTATAGCTGTACATACATGTTTTCCATCATTAGCAGACGATAGGATCCATGTAGGCGTGTGGTGACTTACATTATACTTCTGAGCGTCCCCTGATGTTAAGTCATGTAACTTTTTTGGGGGGGTCACTTTCTCTGCTTGGAAAATGAAGGACTTGCATGAATGTTTCAGAGGAGCTGAATTAGAGGAAGTTCAGTTTTTTTAGCCTACAGAGATTGAAGGGAGCTGCTTTGCAGGTTATTTTATTCCCCCCCCCCCCCCCAGAGGAGCTGTTTATTCTGAGCTTTAATTTTCCGAGGCTACCATAAGATTAACCCCCTATAGAGAGCAAAAACCAGCATCTAGATGAGGTAGTTGGAGTTTGTTGAATGATGGGAGAAGCCAGCCCCGAGTTTTTAAACCCAGTATTTTAAAGCTGTGCCTGGGAAGCCGTTTGTAAAGATTGAGTTCCCTATGTCGGTGGTTCTTACCCCAGCTGCACCTCAGTGTCATCTGGGGAACTTTTGAAAAACACTCAGGCTCAGTCCCCATCCCTGTCCAATTATGTCAAGAATGCTGTTGGCAGGGCCTGGGTATAGTATATATTTTTAAGTCCCCCAGGCGAGCCTGGGCTTAACTATACTGTTTAAAGCTAGAATCCTTGAACCTTGTCAGGGAAGGGCCAGATAGTAGATGTTTAAGGCTTTATGGGCCATCTGGTCTCTGTTACAAATATTCAACTGCAGCCTCAGATAATACGTAAATGAATGAGGCTGCATTCCAAAAAAAAAAGTGTTTACAAAAACAGGCAGCAGGTCTGATTTGACCTCTGACTGTAGACAGCCAACTCCTTTTCTTGAAGAATAAAGTAATACTACTTCTTATGGCCAATGTATATATATTTTCCTTCTGAAAATAACATCTGATGGGACTTGTCATGTTTGGCCCGGTCTTTTTTATTTTTGGAGATAAAATTGGCATATAACGTTATATTAGTTTTGGGTATACAACATAGTGATCACCGCAATGAGTCTAGTTAACATCTGTCACCTCACATAGTTACAGATTTTGCTTTCTTGTGATGAAGACTTTAAGAGCTACTCTCTGAGCAGTTTTTAAATATACAGTACAGTTTGGTTAGCTGTGGTCACCATGCTGTACACTGTGCATTACATCCCCAGGGCATATTAGTTTGATCACTGGCAGTCTGGTCTTTAGTATGGTCCCTGTGAATTGAAGAAGGTCTGAGAATAAGGCCCCCGTGGAGCTCTTTTCTGTTTTTGTCAGGACCGCCTTAGAGTCAGTCAGGAAGTGCGCATGAAGGAGCCAGTCTGTTCAACCTGAGTCCTCATGACTGATCCTGGAACCCACATGCACACCTCACTTCTCAGGACCCCAGAGGGGGCCATGCTCTGCTTTTCCTCCTCCTTCCCCCAGTTCCCCAGCCCAAATCTGAACATCTTAGCTGGCGATCAAACCGAGAATGGTGAAGCCAGATGTCTTAGTTCTCAAAGCAGAAATATAGATGCCTCAGTCAGATGGGAGATGACAAAACTTCCAGCTCTAGATGTCTCGCCTCCCCCCCCCCGTAGAAGGAGCTATGCAGGCCCAGCAGATACAGAGCTGGTGGTAGAGCCCTTGTTTCTAGTTAGGAGGCATCCCTGTGTGTGGTCAACTCTGATCGTCTAGACATGGCAGCTTTTTTCCCCCAGGTGAACATACCTTTTCCCTTCAACAACTACTAACTGAGCATGAAGTTCACTTGGGATTGATGTGTAGAAAGGAACTTGTATAAGTCCAAATGCCAATGATTTGGGTTTTATTTATTACTGCACTAACCTTTAGTGTGAATAATTAATATAATTAATACGGGGTTTTTTTCTTCCTGCCTATAAGGTACCTCAGTTGGAATCAGGACACACTCTGACACTTCTTAAATTTTGCATTTGCCTTCTCTCATTCCCCTCTTCTCCGGCCCCATTTAAGAAACAAAATGGAAATAAATAAACAAGCAAAAAGTCAAACCAAGGGAAAATTATTTCCAATCTGAACTCATTGTGTCTAACCTGAGGACCATTGGAGTCCACCTGACACTTTGTAGAATGAGGCAGAATACAAATTGCGATGTTTATGCGTGTTACACCCATTCTTTGCTGTTTCTTTTTTAGATAATGGCCCTTGCTTGGGCTCTCGGAAACCAGACCAGCCCTACGAATGGCTTTCCTACAAGCAGGTGAGTTTGCTCGTTCTGTGCATGGCTAGTGCTGTATTGTTCAGTTTGTCAGTTCTTGGAGCCATTGAATGTTTGGGCAGGAAGGTCCCTGAGAATGTATGTGCCTGACTAGCTCAGAGCTTTAGGATAAATGTGCAGCATCTGGATGGAGAAATCCGACACAAAGATTTAGGGAAAACTAGGGAAGTGATTTAGCTGGTAGTTCAAAGGACTTTATTTTGTTTTTATTGATTGATGATTGATTGATTGATTGATTGATTTTTAGAAAGAGGGGAAGAGGGGGGAGAGAGAGGAAGGGAGAGAGAGAGAAACATCAATTTGTTGTTCCATTGATTCATGCACTCGTTGGTTGATTCTTGTATGTGCCCTGACCAGAGATCGAACCTGCAACCTTGGTGAATCAGAATGACGCTTCAACCAACTGAGCTACCTGGCCAGGGCCCTAAGCACTTTATTTTGGAACTATTGTGGATGCATTGTGCAGTAATACAATTTTGAAGATAAAATTCTAGAAATGTGCTTGAAGCAGGTAACTTTCCTCCCAGACCCGTGGAGGGATAAGATTACTCCCCTCTGCTGTGAGAGGTTCTAAAAAGATTGAGAAGCCTCAATGTAGAGTAACCCTCTCATTTTATAGATGAGGCAGATGGGTCCCAGAAAGGGATGGGGCCACCCACGGTAACAGCTGGTTAGTGCCAGAAACAGGACGGAGTGGCAGAACACAGTGCGGAGTGTGCCATCTGGTGTAGAACTGTTCAGTGCGGCACAACTAGCTTGGGACCGCTGTGACGTTTAACCCTGGGGCAGCCATCAACATCAGCACAGATGTTCAGAGATGATATCTATGTTCATCATAAGTACAGGGGAAGCTGGGATCTGGGTGTTCTCACTCTTGTCCCTCTGCAGCCCCAACTCATCCATGGCCTTAGCTGTTTAAGTAGCGGTTTGTGAAGGGCAGGTAGCAGAGCAGGAAGACACTGCTGTTATTTTTATTTTGCTCTTGATTACAATACAGCAGGAGCAGCTGGACGGCAGCCTCCCTGCCTTTGTCCCCGGCACAGCTGTTGGGGAAGTGGCTCCCTGCTCCGGGGGTGGGCACCCAGAACACACGTGCGCTTCCTCCTTCCAGGCTTTGTGTGGACGGGGGGTTCATAGTTAATGTGTTCCGGGGTGTGTATGGGAAGGGATTGTCATCAGGAGCCACAAAGCCAGCTCAGGAGTCAAGCTTTATGTCCCCCTAGACCAACACGCGCACTTTCCTCCCTTCCCTCATCTGAGGACCCGTGAATTGCCAAAGATTTTCTGGGGTATCTCCCCGGAGCGGGCGCAGAGAGGCAGAGGTGGGGTACCTTGCTTGTAGGGGTGACGAGCTGTCGTTCAGGTGACTGTATGGATTTCGCTGTTTTTATTTGGCCCTACTGAACCAGTAAGTGTTCAAATAGTAGTTTTCAAGGCCCCTCCTTTTTGCGTGTGGTGTAAAGACTGTGTGTGTTGCACACCCAGAATTGCACAATGGTCTCAGGGCCTCACAGAATCCTCAAGCGCTTTCTGGATTGCCTGCGTTGCATCACGTACATTTTCCCATGTTATTTCTGCTGGATGTCAGCGGGAAGAGAGAACACCTACCATTGCAGGTTAGATTTTTCAGAGCAGATTGAAGATCACTGGGGTTTCTAAAGGTGCTAATCTATGTGTTGTACCTATTCGTCAGACTGTGAACGTAAAAACTGGGCTCACTTGATGCCAACTTTGGATTTGTACATTTCAGTCTTTTTTTTTTTTCCACTATCCCAGTGATTCTGACCTTTGGGGGCCAGCAGCCCTGTTTGAAGGAAGGTGCAGACTCTCTTTCTAGAGGTAGAAATGCGCATGTTACCCCAGGGAGCTCTGCAAACACTGCAGGCAAGGCTCCCATCCCTTAGTGCCAGCTGTGGTTGTGAAACAGCCCACAGGGTGTGACAGTCATTGGCATCCTAATGTTACCCTCTGTCACTCAGCATTGTCAGCTCATACTCCACGCCCATCGGCAGAGACAGGATGGCTGTATGTGCGAGAACCAACCAGTTCGGAGGCAGGATTAGGTGTGGCTCTACCTCCAGTGTGTGTGTGTGTGTGTGTGGGAGTTCAGGGCGCTCCTGAGAATCCACCAACTGAAAATAAAGAATCCCAATTTTTAGTATTTAAAAAGCTTTTTTTCGTTAATTTGGGATGGGAATGGGGAGAAGATGGGGGCAAGTATATAGTCCTGCCTAATTTTTATATATCTACCTATTTTTACTTGGTTCTAATAATAGTATGCGTTTTTGTATTTTTTTTACTTAAAGTTGTTACACATATTCTAAGTTTGGTACGGCTTTCATAACTGTAATATGTACTCACTATGTGGCATTTTCCCAGACATTTGCCATCATGTACTTAACCACCCAGCGAGGAAAACTGTGTTGTTCAGAATGTGCCCCCAAAGGCGCCCGTCCGCTCCCATGCCCCTCCTCTGCGCGGTGCTGCTTCCACTCACCTGTGAGCTCCGTTCCTGGAGTAGGGCCTGATGCTGCCCCTGGTTTTGCTCCCACTTCAGGTTGAGGAAATGTCGGAGTGTGTGGGCTCGGCGCTGCTCCAGAAGGGCTTCAAGGCTTCCCCCGACCAGTTCATCGGCATCTTTGCTCAGAACAGACCTGAGGTAACACCCGTCAGACCCGAGTGTCCGTAGCTTTGAGCCTTCTCAGAGGGAAGGGCCACTCAGGCTCATACCCACCTCTCAGACGAGATCTGTGGTTTGATTTGTACTGAGAATGTGGCTTCGGTTGCACCTTAGAAAGTTACACATGTAAAACCCAAACCAGGGCCTGCTTAGCCTTTAGGTGGGGGGGGGAAATAACTTTTTAAAAATTATTGGTTTTGTTTTTTTAAACCAGATGCCCAAACAAAATCCTTACAACAGATAACTAACAAAGGAGTCTTCTGTGTTTAGAAAAAAAGTGCTAATGGCTTACAGAGACACTGGGATGCAGTTTTGTCAGTAGCAAACTCATATTTTCTTTCTGAAAGGTTTCATTTTTCCCATTGATTAGTTTACAAAGTTTAAAATGCCACTGACAACAGGGAAAGTCCTCAATCTGGCCCAGCCTTAATTTAGTCTCACAGTCTGTTACTTTGCTACCTAGGCCCAGGCGTGGTGCTTCTGTAAACCCATAGATGAGAGTAAATTGAAGTGAGAAGCTCTTTGGGGGCATTGCTCATGGGGTCAGTGAGCAAATCAGGGGCAGAGCTGGCTCGGAAAGTTCAAGCACCTGGCTGAAGAAATAGAATTGATTCTTAGATGTATTTGTGTCTAGAAGGTGTGTTCACTCAGTCCATGTGCTGCTGACTATTTTATAAATTAGAACGGTGTCTTAGTGTTTTACCTCCTGCTAAGGAGAAAAACAGCATTTTCCACAGCTGGGCCGTTTCCAGGCTCATGGAATTTAATTTCTTTCATTAGAAGTGAAACCTGTTCAAATGAACATACCCAAAAGTTTTGTTTTAGGGAAATTTTCTAAGGAATCTGCAATTAGGACACATATTCCTTACTTTAAGGAGTAGTTTCCTTCCTCTATTTATGAGTTAGTTCAACAAGTGTTTATTGAGCACCTACTATGTGCCAGGCACTGTGCAAGTCACCAAAGTACAACAGTGACTTGGATCTTCTCTCTGAGGTACTGAGCCCCCCAAAATAACCCCCCAAAACTGATGCTTTCTCTGTAACATACTAAATGTGGACAGAGGCAAGAGGATTATGGGAACTCAGTCAAGGGAGGACTTCTTGGAGATGGCAGTTGAGTAGAATCTTGACAGAAGTGAGGGTGGGGAAGCCAAAGAAATGTTCTCACCAAGCAGCATATGTATGGGGGGGAGAGCTTGGAGTCGCAGGAGAAGTGGCAGGGAAGAGAGGACCACATGTACCCCTGTGCCTGCTCAGGGAGGTTGGGCCTAACTCCTGGGAATCGAGACCGCAACCTGGGCATGTGCCCTGACCTGGGATCGAACCACAACCTCCTGGTTCATGGATCAACACTCAGCCACTGAGCCACACCGGCCAGCGCAGTCCCCACTCTTGAGGTCTCCTTGCCTTTATCTTTCCAAATTGTGCGCTCTTGTAAGGGGCAGCTCATTCACCTCCCCCCAAAGGTGGCCATCAGGGCTGTGGATCAGTCACTAACTTGTATTGTTGACTATCTTCACAGTTGCCTCGGTTCTTCTGGTAGGTCGCACTTCCTTTTAAGAAGGGGCTGGTATTTTGTCCTTAAGAATCCCTCACAGTGCCTGGTGTGTAGTAGTGGATGTGCAGAGGGTAATTTGGCTACATCAAGTGTTTCCACTTTAAATCTAGTGTTGGTCCCCAGGGAGTGGTTCCCTGATGACATGTCGCTCTCTCTCCTTGACCCTTTCTTACTGTGTGTCTAGTGGGTGATCATTGAACAGGGATGCTTCGCTTACTCGATGGTGATCGTTCCCCTCTACGACACCCTTGGAGCCGAAGCAATCACTTACATAGTCAACAATGGTACGTCCATGGCCTTTGGGGGACAGTGGCCTCACTGTTGGTTAGATTCAGTGATTTGTATTTGCTTATATTTGATTTGATAGGGATTTTATATTTAAATGTACATCTACCTTTCTATTTTAAAAATGTGGTACTTAAAATAACCTTAAAATTTAAAAATTTATACAGTCAAGCTCTCAATATTCCAGAGCATCTTGCTCACTGTATCTCTTCATTTCCAGCTGAACTCTCCCTGGTTTTTGTTGACAAGCCAGAGAAGGCCAACTTGCTATTAGATGGTGTAGAAAATAAGTTGACACCAGTCCTTAAAATGGTAGTTCTCATGGACTCCTATGGCAGCGATCTGGTGGAACGAGGCAAGAAATGTGGGGTGGAAATCCTCAGCATGAAGGCCATGGAGGTGAGTCCTTCCACCCTGCCCGCTTCTGAGGGGGTTTCCCTGAGGTTATCTGGCTCAGAATATGGTATCCAGTGTGACTACCGTGTCTCATCCCTCCCTGGCTGTCTCCCAACCCATGGAAGACACGGAGCAGAAACTCCTGTCTCATATGCAAAGAGTTCCACGTGCATGCCCAGAGTTAATGCATCTCACCTTCCAGACAGTCCTCTCCTAAAGCGAGTTGCACTGCACACCTATTTATTCTGGAGCCCTGACAGCCATGCCAACAAATGCTGGAAACATGAACTTCAGATTCAGGCAAAGATCTAGGCTTTAATGCCGCTTACTTACTGATTTGTGTCTAAAACGGAGCCAGGTATGGACATCTGCCTCCTTAGCCTTTTTCCCCAAATTGCTTTTGTGGAGGCCTGGTGAACTTTCCAGCAGGGATGTTTGATTTGGTTTATTTTCATGTAAAATTTCTTCAGATTCACCTTCATCACAACCTTAAAGGTAAACATTGTAGGAAAATGAATGTGGCTCATATTGAAATTGACTGTTGGGCATCAGCTCACGTAAGAAGCTGATTTTCCCCCTTGGCTCTGGATTAGGGTTCAGTCCCAAGGAGCTGGCAGGAGGAGGACCTTGCATGTACACAACATAGCAAGTAATAGGCTGAGTAGAGTCAGCAGTTCCCTTTCTGCAAACCTTATGTGTTTTTCTGGACCTGTTATAAATAGGGTTTAAAATTTATTTATAGTTTCCTATAAAGCATTTGAGGCTATAAATAGGGAAACTGACATTTGTTGTAGCAGAGCCTTCTGCCTTCCTCACAGACATATACATATGCACACTCACAGACACACACACACTTTCACACATACACTCACACACACAGCTGCATAGAGCATGAGTCCATAAGAGCTAATGGATGTGCTGTATTGTTAAACTGGGTTTTACGTTGTCGGGCTTTTTCACTTGTAATCCCCTTTCACAATGTCATCTCTCGTTCCCCATCTTTCCTCCTTCTTCCTAACCACCCCCCAACACACACATGCACACAGAATTTTTTTTCTTTTTTGACTACTTCATGATAAATAATTTTAAGATTAAAAAATTTAGATGAGTGAATGAGATTATAAGATAAAGTTTATATTAAATTTTTTATTTATAAAAGACGTTGCTTTATACTTACCTGTGTAGTGATTCATATTTTGTTTTTAAACATTTTATAAGCAAAAGATTAAGGTTTTAAGAAATGGGGTTTTTGGCCTTGTAAAAGCTTATGTTTATTATAAAAGTTATTACGTATATCTCTAGTTGACGCTTCACATCTCTGTTGATTTCACTGTTGCCTTATCTTTTTTAAAGTTAAGTATAGTTTGTATTCAGCATTATATCATATTAGTTTCAGGTGTAAAATATAGTGATTCGATATTTTTACACCTTACCATGTGGTCACCCCACTAACTGAAGTAATCATCTGTCACCATGCAAACTTATTTAAAGTTAGCTTTGTAGTTAATCTTGGGATCTGTTTTATATTACTATATATTTATGGGGATCAAAAATGGAAATATTGGTATTTGGAATTTTTGCATTTTTCCCAATATTTTACTATAAAAACTTTAAAACATGAAAACAAGTTGAAAGAATAGTACTGTAGATGGTTATGTACCCACCAAGAGTCTACAATTAACATTTTAATGTATTTGCTTAATCACATATTAGTCCCTCACTCTATCCCTCTATTCATTCATCAGCCTATCTTTAATTTAATACATTTTCAGTAGGTTGTAGATTTTATTATCCTTGAGTACTGCAGCGTGCTAATCATTAACTAGAATTCAATGTTTCTTATATGTATGGTTCTTTCTTTGGCATTTGGAACCTAAAGATGGCAACTTGTTTATTTTTATGATTACTGTACTTTTTTCTAAAATGATGACATAAGACAGGTTTTAGGCAGTGAAATGTTCTTGGCAAATAGTGTCCTCATTTGGATAACGTTCTGTTGGCAGCAGAGAGAATGACACCAGATATTGTACCAGTGGGGTCAGCCTGGACCTGGGTTCAGCAGCCTTGGTACTTGAGTTCTGGCTAGGAAAGAATTCAGAGGCAAGACTCAGACGATAAAGGAACATTTATTTAGAAAAATCACAGCGGTAGAAGAAATGGGTTCAGGAAACAAGTTACAGAGGCAAAAGAAGGGCCCTTGGAGCTTAGGAGAGAGAAAGGTAAAGTTAAAGGGTCTGGGGGGAAGAAGATGAGTGGGAGGGGAAAGGCGAGGGCATGATCCTGGGAGGGGACAGAGAACTGGGTCCACCATCCTAAAAGCTTGTAAGGGTGGGGATTTCAGGGGAGGTGCCAGAGGAGGATCTCAGTAGAATGCCCATCAGCCTTTCAGGTGTGTCCTTTCAGGGTTGTGGTCTCTCCTGATTGCTGGGTGCCAGGGAGAGGGTCATTAGTCATTGCAGCTGGTCCAAGCATCACTTGTCTGGTTTTATTGCTTTTCTGGGCCTGGAGCTGAAATACAACTGAGGCCTAGATGTTATCTCTAGGCTAGGAAAAGTCAGGGAATTGTCCACTGCTGGGCACCTGGAGGGTTTTCCGCTCTGGTGACCTTCTGTACCTGGCCCATCGTCCTTTCTCTGCTCCTATCTAACTGCCTACCACAGTTCCCAATAAATTGAAAGCTAAGTTGCATATCCTACTACTTTATTAGATTTAATATCAATTTTTGAAGAATTAGAGATCTCAAGAAGTGTGAAAATTTTGAATAGATGAGTAGGAATTTAAATCTGATAAAGATTATTTTGAAAAACAATTGAGAGAATTCTTATTGCTTTAGCTCTTAGTTGACTTCATTTTGGACGTTAGTGTTCCTGTTTTTAATCAGTGACCTGTTATGTATATAACTTAAAATGTAAAGATTAAAAACTGTTGAAAACTGTACCCTGGACAGAAACTTACTGAGCACCAAGCACAACCATCTAATTTTCACTCATTCTAGGCGTGCTCACTCCATGTGCTCACTCAAACTGTTCAATTTTAATAAGAAAAGAATATAATACAAAGAGTTCATTTTTAAAATTAATAGATACTAAAGTTGCCACGGAGACTGCCTTCGTGCAGGAAACTGAACAGCATCTCAGTGAGCCCTTGGTCCTAGTGGGAGCAGCTGTTGGGAAATGCTGCACCCTCCAAAATAAATCCATTGTTCTTAACCTTCCGTCCATTCAGGAGTGGCCATAGGCCTTCTGTCCTGGCCTGTGTTATAACTGGAGGTCCCAGATCCTTTCTCCTCTCCCTGTGGGGAGTACAGACACTTGAGCCTGTAAAATGGCTGGCATTTAAATCAGGCAGAGATAGACTTTTCCGTCCAGATTGGTGTTAGTTCTGCAGAATTGGGTGATCGCTATCTCGCTGTGCTCTGATTTGGGGACGGTGCTGAGCACCCAGTTAGTTCTTTGATGATGGTTGAGAGCTGGGTTTCATGAAAGGCCAGACTAGGAAGTGGGGGTGGGGAAAAGAAAGCCATCAGAGAACACTTTGAGTCCTGTCTTTTGAGTAAGTCCTGGTCAAAGGCCAGTCCTAATGCCATTTATGTAGCCTTGCGTACGAGAGAAGACACCTGGAAAAGGCTGGTAGAGCAGTGGGTACGTTTATCGGTCTGGGTTCACTGAAGTTGCTATAGTTTATTTAATTGGAAATTTGTATTGTCTTTGAGCAGCATCATTGACTCCACAGGAAAGTCAGCTTGAAGTGATGTGATGTATTCTTTACATTTAGAAAACATGTCCATTTAAGATGCTTTTCTCTTCTAATTAGGACCTGGGAAGAGCCAACAGAAAGAAGCCCAAGGTAAGACTCTATGTCAGGCCCTGCCTCTGTGTCCTTCCCAGTATCTAACCATCTCGGAGATGAGTAGAAATGTGGGTGATATCTTGTGGCTTACAGTTTTCTATTCTGATTTATACCACCCTTTTTTTTTTTTTTTTTTTTTTTAATGTGCTATAGCCTCCAGCACCTGAAGATCTTGCAGTAATTTGCTTCACAAGTGGAACTACAGGTAAGTTTGCAATGGAGTTGCTTCGAAGTGGTACCTGTACTCCCTGCCCCCTTTTTGGGATGACTTTTTTGAACTGCAGATGGACTGAAGGCAGAAGAGACGGAAGTGGTTCAGACACCATCTTCTTGTCAGTCCGTAAGACATTCTCAGAACCTGAGAATGTCATATATTTCCTCAATCAGTTATTTGTGATGACACTTCATCCATCATCCTGGGACAAGTTGTACCAGTGATTTACAGAAATATAAAAAAAACTCCTGGTTTTTCTTCTCTTATTGCCACACACCCTCTGAAATTTCCCATATTGATAAAGATTGCTTAAGATACTAAGTTTCATTTATAGGACTTAATTTTTTTAAGAAATATGTCTTTATTGATTTCAGAGAGAGGAAGGGAGAGGGAAACAGCCATGAGAGAAACATTAATTGGCTGCCTCCTGCACACCCCCTACTGAGCATCAAGCCCAAAATCCAGGCATGTGCCCTGACCGGGAATTGAACTGCGATCTCCTGGATCCTAAGTTGATGCTCAACCGCTGAGCCATGCCAGCTGGGCTTAAAGGATTTTTGATTGCTCAGGAATTTAGTGTGACTCAACATTTGGCTGTCCTGGGTGTACCTAACACTAGAAGCATTTGAGGCCCCAACTATTTAGGGTTTCTGGGCTTCCTTTGTGTCTGTCACATTTGGATGGACTTTCTGTCCTCTGACTTTGTTCTGCTCATGTGTGTTCCTCAGGCAACCCCAAAGGAGCATTGATCACTCATCGAAATGTAGTGAGCGACTCCTCAGCTTTTGTGAAAGTGACAGAGGTAAACTTTTGGGATGTTGCCATTTTTCTTCATATCCATTGGTTGGCATTAGGCCTCAGGAATGAAAGGGGTGAAGGCAGCCCCACCACGCCAGGTCCACGCTGTGTTTGGAATGCTCTGAAATGCAGACGAGGCTGGAACCGTAGTGCAGTTTACTCACATAGTTCCCAGGGTGGGCCTACTCTCCAAGTCTTGCCTTAATCTTTAAGCGAATGGCCAGAGAGAATTTGTTACAATGTTTGTATAGTAAAACTTTATTTGGCTACTGCCCTATCCACATCTCCAGGAAAGGACAGAGAAGAAATGACTCTCTTGTGCTCCTACCTCCTGTTCCAGTGTGGGGAAAATAACTTAAGTTGACAAGGAAATGTTAAATGCTGCTGAAGGTTTTTGTTATTATTATTTGTTATGGTTGGTTTGGCTTCCATTTTATGAGAAGGACTATGGCCTTGAACTTCAGTTGCTACCCCAGTGTCTTAGTCTACGTGGCTGCATACAAATTAGCACAGCCCAAGTGGCTGAAACAGCAGAGTTCTGGAGGCTAGAGGCCCATGATCAAGGTGCCAGCAAATTCGGTTTCTGGTGAGGACTCTCTTTCTGGCTTGTAGACAACCACCTTCTCGCTCAGCCTCCCCTGATCTTCCCTCCTGTGCACAAGGAGGATGAGAGAGGTCTCTGGATGAGAAGAGGTCTCCTCTTCTTACAAAACACCGGTCATTGGTCATTTTGGATCAGGGTCCCACCCTTGTGACCTTATTTAACCTTAATTACCTCCCAAAGACCCTATCTCCAAATATGGTCACATTGGGTTAGGGCTTCAGCATATGAATTTGGCAGGTGGGCTGGGGGGCAGGGGGGACAATGACAATGCAGTCCCTCACACCAAGGGTACATTTCAAACTTGCCTTTTAGAAAGTTGCTATTGGACAATATGAAGCCCCTCTCTCATACCCTTTGCACATTTTACGTAATTTGGTCTCTTGGTCTCTGGGAGGGTTCCTTTTGTGGCAGGAGCCTGTGCTTATTGCTTTTGGAGAATGGGCCTCTCTGGTGGTGCAGAAGGTCCATCTTTCACTTATACTCACACCCGCTGAGTCCCACATAACTTTCCTGGTATGTACTTTCTAAGCAGAAGTCAACATTTAGTACCTTACCAGACTGAATTTTAATTTTCTCATGGGCCTTCAGAGAAAACTTCAAATGCATTAGTGGCTCATTGAGGCAAATGATTACAGAACTTGGTTTAAAAATACTGTATTACCAGGTGCATTCTCAACTTTGTAAAACTTCTAATCAGACTAATGCGTATGATGTGTTGCACTCAATTAGAAAACTGAAGACTATGAATGTGATTGAGTCTCATTTCTCATTATATAGCAGTTTCCCACAGAAATTGACGTGCAGGTCATTCTTGAATAAAATTAATCTCAGACTATGGCATGTTCAGGCTACGTCACATGCTCTGGGACTCCTGTGCTTGCTCAGGACTGGTGCTGTCACCCATTATCACCTTATTATGAAGGCCGGCCCAGCTTTGGGAGGGGAAGGGCAGGGCTCAGAAGTGGGGTGCACCGCCCCCTTGGCAACTTCATTTATCTGCTGGTGTGAAGCAGCTGCTGTTGGCAGCCCCTGTTTCAGCCAGAATTCATGTTAACGACACGAGCACTCCATGTAAATCCCCGCTGTGCTGGCCACGCAGAGCCATGACATGGAAACCAGATGTCCAGACTCAATCCAGACACAAACCTATTGGGATCAGCGCTGCATAGGAAATCAATCCCTGGTGCCAGACCAGAACTTGCATTAAACAAATGGGTGTGTTTTATGGGTATATTTCATGGGTAAAGGAGGGCTTTACGGTAAAGCTGCTGATCAAACTAAAATACTCCAGATGCACTTACACTATAGATAAAAGGAGCTTGGAAACCCAATTTCTCTTATTTTCTTTCCCCCTTTCCCTTTACAGCATAATATGCTGTCTTATGTTGGACTGGGTCTCATATTTCCACAATATAACATGCTGTCTGTGTTGGACTGGGTCTTATGTTCTTACTCTTAGGTGGACTTGAGCTTGGTGGGTACTGGGGTACTGTAATCTTGAAATACTAAATGGTTAGAGCACACGATCCCTTAACATCCCAATCTGGGCAACATTTTTCTTATTTTGGCTAACGTCCTGAGTGGATCCACTCTCATTAGAAGTGACCTCCACTCTCTCTGAGTAATTGAAGTGTTGCTTTTCATTTCATTCCTTGGTGAGAAGTAAGCGCAGGTCGTAAGCAGAAGCCTTTCTCCTTAGTGTTGAGGTGTCGTGTGCTCTACAGTGACGCGGGAAATCACTGGAATCTTAACGTCTCTCCACCTTGCTGGTGTCTTTGCTTACAGAACATTGTCAGTCCCTCCCCAGATGATACTCTCATCTCTTTCTTGCCTCTTGCCCATATGTTTGAAAGAGTTGTTGAGGTAAGGCACTGAGTTTATTTTCCTTGCTTGTCTGTTTGTGTTCTAAGTTGTTGTGTTTTACAGAAGGCACTAACCCTGAATGCCAGTGACACACACATTTCGTTTTTACCACTTACACACATGTATGAGCAGCTCATGCTGGTAAGTGTGACCTCACACCCCCATCCCATACTTAGTTCTTTGCCGAGCCGCATTTTAGACGTGGTGCTAATTATTTAAAAGAGTGTAATTCTTTTTCTGGGTCTGGATACTTGAACATTAATCATTCATTTAAAATTAGAAGCTCTGACTTTTAAAGGATGAGAATATGGCCATGGCTGCAGAAAGACTAACTGTGGAAGTAGAATTTCTATGAACGCCACTCTGTGAAGGCTCCTGCCCTGTGAGACGCTTCTGTTTTTGGTTGTGCTTGTTCATAAGTACACAAGTTGGCTTGAGACTTTTTCACCAAAATTCTAAGTGACCTTGGAAAAGCAGCAGGATCTTGAGCTGACCTCTGCCTGGGCTCCCTGTGCATAGCCGGGGGACTAGCTTAAAAACCGGCCCAGAGCCGCCCCTTTCCTTTTCGGACAGCTTGGATTGTGTATCTATAGGAAAGATGAGCACCGTTCATTCGTTCACAAGCATTTATTATCAGGTGCCACGCGCTGTGCTAGGTGTTGGCAACAAAGAGGTGATTACCTACGGGTCCCCCATTTGATTGCCTGCTGCCCTGAGGGCGTTAGTCACTCATCCCTTAAGGACCGAGCATCCTTAGCTCCCGCCTTCTGTTCGTTTCTTCTGCCTCCTGCACACTGCAGGAGAGCTCGTGAGCTTGTCAGTGATGTCAGATGAGTTCGTAAGGGACCGTTTGTACCTGAAGGCGGTTTTAGAAGTGTGCCTGGCGACAGGCCACACTGAACGAAGCCTCTGAGCTTTCATTTTTGAGCAGTGAACCCTGGAGCGCCTGCCTAGTGGTTTTTGCATTCAGTCTTGAGACCATTTGTACTTCTGTTGCATCATCTTTTTTTTTTTTTAATTAATCCTAACCTGAGAATATGTTTATTGATGTTTTAGAGAGGAAGGGGGAGAGAGAGAGAAACATCAATTGGTTGCCTCCCCTACGTGCCCCGACCGGGGATTGAACCCACAACCTTTTGGTGTCTGGGATGACCCTCCGGCCAATTGAGCCACCCGTCTGGGGCCTTTGCATCATATTTCGAATCTTTCTTTTTAAAATTTGAAGGCAGCCGACTACCTGCCAAGTGCATGTGGCTTGCAGTACAATTTGCATGCGCCATAGAAATACTCATGCAGCAGATTATAGCTGAATGACAAGTCATGCTGGTGCTAGATGTCCTGGTGCTAGATGTCCTGGTGCTAGATGTCTCAGCTGCAGCATACTCAGTGACTTTTCAGAAATTTTTAGTTAGATTCAAATAAAAGAAAATGAGACTTTGATAAGGTTGGATTGTAGATAAGTAGCTAAGTTTTTGTTTTGAGAATAAATTAGGCCTGAAGTTTCTGGAAGACTAAAAATATTTGGATTATATAATACCACGTCATTCAGTCAACAGATTATTTATCATGAAGCTGAAATAGCAGGACCTCTCTGGTCCTCACCAGAAGCAATATACCTGGCTTCTGGCTCAGTTCTCATCTTTAGGATGATCAAGAGAAATGCCCCATTTCCATGTTGTACAATGACCGAGGAATGCAAGGACAGTTTTAAAAAGCTGCCCACGTTTAGGAACATTAAGATTTCTGGAAACTGCCTTGAAATGCTGCAGCTGAAGCCTGTGTGTATCTGTGTGTGTGTGTGTGTGTCTGTGTGTGTGTCTGTGTGCCTGTGTGTATTTCTGTGTGTGTGTCTGTGTGTATTCGTGTGTGTGTCTGTGTCTGTGTGTGTATCTGTTTGTCTGTGGGTGTCTCTCTGTGTCTGTGTATGTGTCTGTGTGTGTATGTGTGCAACCCCCATGGTGCTGCTACAGTGTTACTCACATGTGCTTCCCTCTTCAGTGTGTGATGCTGTGTCACGGAGCGAAAATAGGATTTTTCCAAGGAGATATCAGGCTGCTTATGGACGACCTCAAGGTGCTCCAGCCCACTATTTTTCCTGTGGTCCCGAGACTGCTGAACCGAATGTTTGACAGAGTAAGTTCCAAGCACAGAGCAGAGGGCAGAGCACTGGGCCTCAAGTCTGAGACTCGGGTTTGAATCGATCTCGGTCAGGCACCTCTATGTGACCTTGTACAGTCCTCTTAGTCTCACGGAGCTAGAGTCTACTCATCTATAAAACCAGAATACATTTACTCAGAGCTGTTTTTTTAGGATTATAAGAGAAAACACATGAACATACTTATAAACCTGAAGGCACCATGCAAGTGTAGGTGGGAGGTCATTTTATTTTTATCATTAACTCTCTGAGCCTCTGTTTTCTCATTTGTACATGGGACTGTTACTTCCTTCCCCTGCTGACTGTCTCATAAAGTTGCTGTTTGCATTATATGAAAACAATAACTGTGAAATGGTTTTATAATTGGAAAGCTCCATGCAAATGTAAAAAATTGCTTACTATGCACCTTGAGAGAAATGACTAAGCCAAACCAGGGATGAAGAAGGCCAGCCCCTCTGTGGGACCATCACAGCGGGACAGCGGGGACCACACAGCCAGAGCAAAGTCACTGTGCATGAGCACCTCCACAGTGAATTTGCACTGGGCAATGTCGTGCTCTTTACTTTGAGACCTGGCTTCTGCTATCTGTGAGAACTAACTCATTTTTTAATGGTTCTTTTAGAAAAACTTTTAAAAACAGCTCTATTGAAATATAATTCACATTTCATACAATTTACCCATTTAAAGTGTTCAGTGCAAAGGTTTTTATTGCATTCATGGAATTCTACAACCATCCCCACAGTCCATTTTAGAACATTTTTATCACCTCAAAAAGAACCTCTTTTCCTACCCTTTAGCTCTCATACTCCACTCTACTACCCGCCTTCACCCCTAAGCAAAAAATAATCTATTTTTGAATCTATAGATTTGCCTCTTCTGGACTTCGATGCGAATGGAATTATGCGATATGTGTTCTTTTGTGACTGACTTCTTTCACTTAATGTGTCATAGGATATATCTGTACTTCATTCCTTTTAATAGCCAAATAATATTCCTCTATATGGATATAACACGTTTCATTCATCCATTTGTCCATTGATGGGCATTTGAGTTGTTTCAGCTTTTTGGCCATTACAAAAATACCACCATGAATGTTCATGTACAGGTTTCCGTGTGAATATGTGTGTTCATTTCTTTCAGGTAGATATGTAGGAGCGGAATTGCTGGGTCATATGACTGAGTTTACCTGTTTGAGGAACTGCCGGTTCTCTTTTCTAAAGCTCTCCCACATTGTGTTCCCACCAGCAGGGCGTGAGGGCTGCAGTTTCCTCACGTCTTCACCGCATTTGTTAGTATCAGACAGTTTCATTTCAGCCACCCTAGTAATTGTGGAACCTTCTTATTTCCCAACCCATTAGATTTTTGGGCAGGCGAACACCACAGTGAAGCGGTGGCTACTAGACTTCGCCTCCAAGAGGAAAGAAGCGGAGCTTCGCAGTGGCATCATCAGAAACAACAGCCTGTGGGATAAGCTGATCTTCCACAAAATACAGGTGACAAATAGACTCACACTGTTGTTTGTAACGGAAGCTAACTTGGGTTTCAGATTTTCTATGGGGGGAGGTATGAAGGCAAGAGAGAGAATGCCATGTTTTTATTAATGCTGGCATGATTCTAAGAAATCAGGACAAGCCATTACGTAAGCCTCAGGGTCCAGGATAAAGCAGTAACATTGTAGCTGTTGAGGGCGGAAAAGGAATCAGGACGTTGGAGCCTTTCTCAGAATTCTCCACTTGGCTTTACTTTTCTGGAACAAGAATGTCACTCTTGAGGTAACTTTTTAGGCATGAGTGATAAAGAGGAATCTTATGTCTAAAAAAATACCCAGAGTGTGGTAGTTGCCACAAATCCTTAAGATACCAGCATGTGGGGGTGTTGGCTTATTTCCATACCAGTTAAGAGCAGATGGTAGTGTCAGGTGGAAACAGGCGCCACCCAGGTGTTTCTCAGGAACACATGAGTCCTCGGGCATCGGCGAGTTCTGTGCGGCCTGCAGAGGAGCTGGGGCCTGGGGAGCCAGGCACCAAGGGGATGCCCTTGAGGAGACCACCGACCTCCAGCTGTTTAACCCTCCTTCCCCCCTCCTGTCTTCCAAGTCGAGCCTGGGAGGGAAGGTCAGGCTGATGGTCACGGGAGCCGCGCCTGTGTCCGCCACCGTCCTGACGTTCCTGCGCGCCGCACTCGGCTGTCAGGTGAGTGGCTCCACGCAGCCTGTGGTCTGAGACTCATCCTGGCCAGGGGTCTCCTTTCCACAGTCACTCTCACTCACCCCTTTATTTAGGAGATCGTGTTATTCCTAGGTTGCTTAGAGAAAGAGGTAGATAAATCTGACCCCAGGCAGGGAAAGGCGTGTTTGTGTCCACCACTGTGTCGTGTTCTCCAAGGAGTCAGGCATGGGGGTGTGGGATGGGTAGTAAGTGACAGCTGAACTGCACCCTGTGCAGAAAACCTGTCTTCAAGGGGGCGGGAGATAGCAGAGACCGGCTGACACACAGTACGCATGGGTTCATAGCCTGAGCTGGCAGAACGAGTGCCTTCCTGGGCGGCTTGCGTACACTGGGACCGTCCTCCATGTCATGTCCTCTCTCACCTGTCCGCAGGATGCTGAGTAGAAAGTGGACATGGATGAGTCTGGGTTTGATGTGAGGGTGAAGACGATTGGGTGCTATAAAGCGTGTTGTACTATTGAATTAATTTACCAAACAGAAAATATGAAAAGCGGTTGCACCCCAGTTGGCTATTACTCAGGAGTTAAGGGAACTTAATTACTGTACACTTCCAGCAAATTACTGTCCCCTGTTTAATAACGTTTCATCTCCTGGTGACCCAGTTCTATGAAGGCTATGGACAGACCGAGTGCACGGCCGGCTGCTCCCTGACCATACCTGGCGACTGGACAGCAGGTACGGCAGATTGGTGGCACAGTCCTCGTTGACATCCCACTATTCAGATGGGAATCAAGTGCATCATTCATTGGTTCATTCACTGACTAACACAAGGGCTGCGTCCAGATGCTTATGCCTGGGGTACACAGTCTTGTAAATCAGGGAGCCAGAGGCTGGGTGGCAGGAGAGCTTCACCCAGATCCTGAGGTGACCATTGCCAGAGGTGATGCCTTTGGACCAGGCTCAGAGTGTTTGGCCCACCGGAGCTTTCCAGTCATTGATGGGGGTCTAAGGTTTTGCTGGTGAATTTTAATTAACTTTACACTGTGTGCTGTACTGGATGCTGAGACCACAGAGAGAAATAAACTCCAGCCCTTTTTGCTAAAAGGACATAGTGGAGACAAACACAAAAATAATGAGTTGAGCACCTGTCAGGGGTGAGGTTCTTTGTTAGGGGCCTGAGATGTACATTGCATGCATTTCATCCCGACAACGTCCCTGTGAGATAAATCCTGTTGCTCTGAGAGGAAACGATGGGCTGTGGATTAAAAAGCATGTAAGTAATGTACAAGAATTGACAGAGCATCATGCTTTGGAGCCAGGGTTCCAGCCCAGGCCTGACTGCAAACCTACGGGCCTCCCCCTGCACCATGCTGCGTTCTGCACTGCAATGAGCCAGTGCCCTGGTCTGAATGGTGTGCTCTAAACATGAGCATTACGTACTGGCTCAGGCTCGAGTATCCAGCGTGATCTACCAGCATAATTCTGCTGGGATGGGCACTAACAGTCTCTGAACCTTTTCCGTGTGTTTAATTTTTAATTCCTGGCTCCTTACCAGCTAAACACTTTGGAATAGGGATCTCTTTAAGCTGAAATTATTTAAACATAGGAAGAATTATTTGCGATGCTTTTGCAACACATCTAATTTCTGGTATTTTTGCTTTGGGAAAAGAACCCAATCCTAAGAGCCTTTGGCAAGACAGTTAAGTTACGCATAAAAAGAAGCATCGTCCCATCTTAATAAATTTAAACTTAAAATGTGGCCATCCACAAAGGAAACGAAGGCCATGGTGTTCAGAACCATGAGATGTGTGAGAGAATAACCCAGATTGGCCAAGCTGCCTGTGTTCTCTTCCTGCAGAGAAGAGGGACATTGAGAAGTCTTCGCACACAGAATAGGGGCACTCAGAAGACTCCATCAGGGAGAGGTGGCAAGTGACCGGCAGGGGCCATCAAACCAGAGGGGCCAGGGAAGCGTTTGTGGAAAGTTTGCTTCCAGGTGTTCATGGGAACCCTGAAAATCAGCAGCCAAATTTTTTTTACTTTGAAAAACAGTTCAGAGCATCAAACTTGGGAAAGGTCCCTGGGAGACTTTTAAATATTTTGGTCTCTCTTCTAGGAGTAAACTCTCTAAATTAACTTGCATGGGGGAGACCAGCTCTAATTGCAGAAACCAGAAAAGTTTATACCAGCTGTTCTTGTTATAAAAATAATTTGGCCTAAGGATAGTACAATCCCATCAGGAATAACCATTCTTTTACTTCACACACAGGCCACGTTGGTGCCCCAATGCCTTGCAATTGGATAAAACTCGTTGATGTGGAAGAAATGAACTACCTGGCTGCCAAGGGCGAGGGTGAGGTGAGTGAGGTTCCATCCTTTGTTCACCATCGTGTCCTTGCTGTTTCCTCCAAAGTGGCCAGGACAACTGGAGTGCCCTTCCCAGCACAGAGCCACCCAAGGACTCTGAGCTATTGAGCTTGATTTTATTGGTAGCCCTGGAATCAGACTGGCTGCTTTTTGAAAGTACATTTACATGTCTCTCCCCAGGGGTGGGTGGGAGGGCCACTAACACCTGCCTCCTTCGGCCAGGCAGGGTAGGGACTGGGGTCCCAGGAGCCGGCAGAGGCTCCAGAGGCCTGAGTCCTGGGCACAGCTCCTGTTTGCTGATTGCTCTGGGCACCTACCTGTTAGTGCACTGCCACAAGCTAGCAGGAGGAAAGCTGAAGACTTCAGAGGAATTTCACCCTCTCAGAACTTTCCAGGAGCCCAGAGCAGCATTGGCCCTGCAGCTTGACTGCATATGAGTCAGGAAGACAGGGAAACAGGTGTGGAGGTCCTACTAGGGTCCCGGTAGGGCTCAGAGAGCTCCCTCTAGACCCTGGAATCCAGGGCTTCCTGCTGAAGGTTGGGACACACACACACACACACACACACACACACACACACACACACACACACACACCCCCACCCCCCCCCCAGTTTTCTCTGGAGAAGCCCCAGTGAATGCTGCTGACAGATCATCTTCCCCCCAGTTTTACTGAGGTACGATTGACACAGCACGGAATAAGTTTAAGGTATACAGCGTTGTGACCCACCTGTGCTGCGCAGTGATGACCACAGCAAGTTAGTTACTATCCATCACCTCCTATAGGTACCAGAATTAAAGATGTTTTTTCCTTGTGATAAACTCTTAGCATCTCCCCTCTGAACAGCTTTCAAACACACCGCCCAGCAGTGTCAGCTGTGCTCATGCTGTGCGTTTCCCCGGTGCCTGCTCGTCTTATAACTGACGCGCGTGCTGGACCCCTCCTCCAGTTCCCACCCCAACCCTGAGCCCGATCTCCTTCCTTCAGGTGTGTGTGAAAGGGCCAAATGTATTCCAAGGCTACTTGAAGGACCCGGCGAAAACAGCGGAAGCTCTGGACAGAGATGGCTGGCTACACACAGGGGACATTGGGAAGTGGTTACCAGTAAGTGGTCCCCTCCCTGCTCACAGACGCTTTCATCGCTCTGGGGGGAAGAAAGTCTCCCATTTGCTGTACACCTGCCATGAGCGGCGCTCTGCCTCTGCGCTTTCCCTTTGTCCTTGCTGGGTGGTGTGGTGTGGACACTCCTATGTAGGATTTTCCTGGAAACTGTTTCAGATGTTTTGTTTTGATGTTTGCCGTCAATTCTGGCTACTGCTTCCTGTTTGAAAACGGAGAGCCTGTGGCTTTTTACCTGTCTGTGCTGTGCCTTGAGGTTGAAGCCTTAGCTGAACAGGGGTGGGGGCCGTTGTGTAGACTGCCAGGAACAGGGGGCAGGAATCTGAATAGGTGGGTTTCTTAGGTTATTCGTCTGGTTAAAATACGACAGGTGTTTCACAGATTAGACCACCTTCTTTCAATTTAGTCTCAGAACCATTTACTGTAGAGAAAGTCCAGAAGCCATCCGAGGAGCAGGAGGCTCTGCAGAAGTGCTACCCAGAGATAGGGCCAGTTTTGCTGCTGCGGTAGCAATCACTGCTGTTTACAGTCGTTACTGTGTTTAACTGCAAGCACTAGAATGGCTAATGCAGTGTTTATTGTATGTTGTTTCTTATACATACAAGGTGCCGAATACTGTGAAGTTTTTATTGATTTGAAAAATGCCTCCCTAATTAATTCCGATTTCAGAATACCCAACTGTTTAGAAATAAGTTAAGTTCCTCTTCCCAGGTCCAGGAGGGGTTAAGTATCCCTTCTCATCCTGGCTCTGGCCCTAGTGAACACAGCCTGTAGCCTCTGCACTCCGTCTGCTCCTGCTGAAAGTGGAGGGGACGGATGTGGAATGAGAGCTGAGGACGTTTCCAAGAGATGGCTGACTTTCAGAAGCACGACAGTGGCCCCAGGGTGGGGATGGCTTCACAGTCAGGTGGGCACTGCTGGCATTTGGCTGGTCTGGTCCAGAGATTCCAGTGTCCCTGCAGTTATTATGTGGGCAGTTGACCATCTCTTCCCAAAGGGCCAGGAGCACCCCATCCCCACCCTGAAACAGTGGTAAAGACTCTGGAACTGCCTTTGGGTAGGAAGCATTTACTGAGCCCTTAATCTGTGCGCAGCACTGTGGGAGGGTCAGTCTGTGTCTCTGCTCTCAAAGAACTCAACTCAGTGGGAGAGGTAGATGTGTGTCCCCTGTTCAGATGTGAGGCTGCATGGAGCTGCTACGTGGAAGGCTGTGAGCAGGGCGCTGCCAGTTGGCTGACAGGCGGGAAAGGGAATGAGGGTGAGCTCTGATCCCTTCTCTGTCTCCATACTTGGTTCAGTGGCCTTGGGCAAGCTACTTAATCACTCTGAGCCTCAGTTTCCCTCTCTGTAAAAAGGGATGTTAACTGACCCTGCCAGGCATGATTAGGATGAAATGATGGTGCACATAAAATGCCCTGGGTTGTGTGTGATTGGTCCTGGGTAGAAACCAGCCTGGCCCACTCACAACCCCTTCTCTCTGGTGAACAGAATGGTGCCTTGAAGATTATCGACAGGAAAAAGCATATATTTAAACTGGCACAAGGAGAATACATAGCACCTGAAAAGATCGAAAACGTCTACCTGCGGAGTGAACCTATTGCTCAGGTGTTTGTCCACGGAGAGAGCTTGCAGGTAGGTGCTTTCTGAGCTGTGAGCGCTGATGAGCGGGCGTGGCGAGGGCCTGGTCCCCAGGGGCAAGTGTGATGCGTGTGAACGGATGGGCTTTCCCGTCTCACATGCTGGAATGTTTCAGGCGCTTTGTTGGTTATTGCTTTAGGGAGTTGCTTGTTCAGAAAAGTTTTTCTCTTTAGTTTCTACATTTTTATTTTACTCAGAGTGATCTGATGTGCCAAGGGAGGTTGGATAAAAGATACTAGGGAGTGGGTAAAAATATGCTTCCAATTTAATTATGAGGGGAAATGTTGACATATGGATTATAAGAAAGTTTAGAATATGCAAATATATTAAACCCAACTTATTTATCATATGCCCCGAGTCATCTTTGTGTGAATGGTGGTTTTGAGGCAACATATACTTGAAAACCAAGGTCAGTATTGTAGTGAAAGTCTCTTTGCCAAAATGTTGGACAGATGGTGACAAGGGAGAGAAGGGGACCTAGTTTCCTGAAGGTTAATCATTTTATAAACCTCAAGGTTTTTAAGTAACGTTAGAAGAATGTTTTGTTATAAGAGAGTGTGCCTAGTTTTTTTTTTTTGACCTAGAATCTTACTATGCCTTTGATTTTTATTTTATTTATTTATTTCTCTGCTATCTACCACCTTTTTGCTTGACCGTTTTTTGTTTTTTTAAATATACACAAAAATAAATAAAAATTAGGGTTTGTTAGATTTTGCTTGCCGGTGGTTCTTTTAAACCATCTATTATAAAATTCCTGATGCTGTGTATATTTTAGAGCCAGGAGTTGTGACCCTGGTCAGTGGACTCCTGGTGCTGGTGGTATGTTCTGAAGAGAGGATCTGTAGCGCTCGTCAGTTCCTGCCAGGGGTCTCAGGGACCACTGTTCTAGAACACGTGCATCAGGCCAGGTAGTGACTCACTTCTCTGTGTTAAAGGCGTTTCTCATAGCGATTGTGGTCCCCGACGTTGAGACGTTAGCTCGCTGGGCCCGGAAGAGAGGAGTGGAAGGGTCCTTTGAAGAGCTGTGCCGAAGCAAGGTAAGGCTCCGAAGCCCACAGTCTGCACGTCGGGTTGAGTGCAAAGCACAGGGACCTCCAACTCAGGAAGCGTCTTCTTTCTCTTACCTTGTTAGGATGTCAAAAAGGCTATCCTGGAAGACATGGTGAAGCTTGGGAAGGAGGCTGGCCTGAAACCATTCGAACAGGTAAGACTTTCATGAAAGTGCAGGAGTTCTTGTAAAACAGGTGTTTGACTTGTTGAAGACTTTTTATGAATAGGTCACAGAAGAGGGTGAGGCGACCTAAAGAAGTCCGTGAGGAATGGCTAATGGAATAGTTTGGCAGGGGGAGGGGTTCCCTTAACCAAGGGCATGAATTCTCTTTCCTGGAGGTCAGGGTACAGTCCTGACTTCTGTCCTGGGAGTAGGCCACCACCCTTGCCGAGAGCGCAGCTGGCCAGAGGTGAGAGGTGGTTTGGACCCAGCATAAGGGTCTCTATCCCCTCATCTGTGGGTGTGGGGGGCTGAAGTGCTTTTCAGACTCGGTTTCGTCTGTCCCCTTTCCTCCTGTAATAGCCTCGTTTATCCGCAGGTCAAGGGCATTGCTCTGCACCCTGAACTATTCTCCATTGAAAACGGCCTTTTGACCCCGACAATGAAGGCTAAGAGGCCAGAACTTCGGAACTACTTCAGGTCACAGATAGATGAACTGTATTCCACCATCAAAGTCTAAAGGGAGGAGCAGAGCTCAGAGGAAACCACACGCCTCCGCGATCTTCTTCTTCTGGTGGCCTTCACTTGGAGGTTTTGACTACAGCGAGCATAGGGAAGGGCACGTCCGTGTTTGACTTGTGCGTTCGGGTTCTTGTCATAGGAATTTTAGAGGAAATGGGACTCTGCCTTACAGTCACCTCGCGTGGCAGACCATGTATATATGTAGTGATACACAATTTCCAAAATGAGCCTTAAAATTGTAAAGGGAAACTATAAATGTGCTAAGTTATTCTCGACCCCCTTAGTTGAGAAGGCGGGTGTGAAACTGCTGTCTCCCTGTTCTTCTAACCAAGGGATAGGACTTTGCTATTTCTGAGATGTCTGCTGCTTGCTGCAAATCCCGCAGCTGCCCACTGCTCGGCAGAGTGCAGTGCGCTGGAAGGAAGCTGTCCCTTACAGACAACTGTCCCAGCTGGAGAATGTCACAAGTGGACCAGAGATTTTTTTTTTTTATCCCTGTCACCCCCTCCCCCACCTCACACGCACTCTCACGCCCCTTCTGACGAAGGTTATGAAACACCTGCACCTCCCCACAGCCCCCCATTGTTCCTGCTGGAGCAGAAGCTCCCCGTGAAGTGAAGGACAGGCTGACTCAGAACAGTGTAGACACTGAGTCTCAGCAGGCGGCCCCCCGCTGGAGCGAATGGGTTCTGGCGCCCACGGAGCAGAATATTCCGGAGCCACCTCTCCAGGCCTGACGCCTCCCTCCATCCCGAGGGGACATGAAAAAAATCTGCCTTAGACTCTGCAGTGAAGACAAGCATTTCAAGAGAGAATCACCTAGGAAGACCACGCTCAACTGTGACACCCACGTAACTGTCTGCTTTGTCTTCACTGAACCGTCCCTCTGTCTGCGATGGCCAACGGGTTTTTAGTGTGGTTTTCATATCAGGTCCATGTTGTGACTAACTGGCTTTCCCCCAGAGTAGACTCAAGCAAGGCGTGTCATCAAAGCGCCGAGGGAGTCCACAGCTGGGCGCTCGTCGAAGCGGACAGTAACGAACACACGTTCCCCATCACCATGCTACCGGATTTCTACGAACTGTTTCTGAAGCCAAAATTCTAGGGTGTAGAAATCTGGAACACTCACTCACATCCTGGGAGGAACTTCCCCAGGGATGTTTTTTAATTTGGAAAATCAGCAGCATTTCACTTACTGCGAGCCTTTGCCACATGTGACTGAGTTGTCATTCGTGCACCTGGAGCGGTTGCTTCCAGATGTGTGCGCGCACGTGTCTCACAGACAGGAGGGCTGCACTGGAGAACCACCACCCTGGTAACACTGTGCGGTAGCTAACTGCGTATGTGTATTCTTAATCGCACCAAAAGTCAGTAATTTGTCACATTGGGGTTTTGAATGTTTGCTTTAAGTGTTGGCTATTTCTATGTTTTATAAACCAAAACAGAATTTCCAAAAACAATGAAGGAAACCAAAATAAATATTTCTGCATTTCACGTGAGTGACGCCTCTGTTTCCAAGCGCAGCTGTCGGTGCGCCCCAAGGAAAGAGCTCGCTGGCCTGGGCCTCGGAGGCTGCTGCCCCCTCCTCCTGGCCGCCCCAGCCTCCTTTGCTCTGCAGTCGTGCTCACGGCCCCCACAGCGGTCCTACTGGGTGTGGAGAAGCCACTCACGGTGGGAATTGCATGGCTGCTCTCGAAAACGCACGTTCTTTGCTGGAAAACTACATTTCAGGAGACAGCGGCTGTAGTCGGTGATGCTGTGCGGGGGCGAATCGGCTGTTTTACTCGACCCCGTACTGTTCTTTCTTCCCCGCGGGTTTAGAAGTGGTTTCAGAGAGCAGCGGCCTTTTCCTGTTTCTTCCCCTCTGTCCCCATCCTGTGCTGTCATTTTAATTACCGATGGTGTTAATTACTCAACCCCCAATTTCTTAGGCGCCTCTTGGTGTAAGTGGGTCCCCTCCCTCCGCCCAGGTTTGCTGTGGTGTTTGGCTCCTTCCCTACAGCTCGAGGCCCGCACACATCTCTGCTGAGGCTCCTGGTTCTCCTGCCTTTTTCTTTTGGTCCTCAAGACCCTTATCTTGTCTCCCCTCACCCCCCTCTTCCTCTCTTCCCCTATTACCTTCCCTTTTCCCTCCCTCAGCGCAGAACACAGCGCTTGGAAACTAGTAGGTGTTCAGTAAATAAGTCTTGTTTGAACAAATACCTGAAATTTTGAGCAAAACCCTTCTTTGTAATGAAGTTGATATAAACTCGTGGTTTTTTTTCTTTTAAAAATTATAGTGAAATACACATAAAATTTACCATCTTAATCATTGTAAGTGTACAGTTCAGTGGCATTGTGTTCATATTGTTGTGCGACGGTCCCCGCCATCCATCCACAGGGCTCCTTTCACCTTGCAGACCTGAAACTCTGCCCCCCGCCTGTGACAACCACATTCTACTTGTGTCTCCGTGCATGACTGCCCTGGGTATCTCACGTAAGTGGGACCGTCCGGTGTTTGTCCTTCTGTGACTGGCTTATTTCACTCCTGTGTCCTCAAGGTTCACCCACGTTGTAGCATGTGCCACGCTGTTTTCTACATTGGCTGCACCATTTTACATCAGCACTGCACGAGGGGTCCAATTTCTCCACATTCTCTCTATTACTTGTTGGCTTCTGTTTTTGTTGGGTTTTGGTTTTTTGATAGTGGCCATCCTAATGGGTGTACAGTGGTATCTCGTTGTGGTTCTGATTTGTACTTTCCTGGTGACTAGTAAGGTTGAGCGTCCTTCCATGTGCTCATTGGTCATCTGTTTGTCTTTGGAGAAGTATCTATTCAAGTTCTTTTGCCTATTTAAAAAATTGGGTGGTTGTTTTTGTCTGTTATTGTGCTATACAAGCCGAGTTCTTTATATATTATGAATATTAACGCCTAAACACTTCTCGGTCCCCACTTCCATGGCGCACGGCTTGGGGCCATGCCTGCTCAGCTACAGCAGGTGCACAATGTCCTCCACTCACAAATTAACACTGCACCTCAAAGGCCCATGGTCTCTGCCTCCGCCCTTCTCTCCAGCCAGGACGGAAGTGGAGGAATGAAGCAGTCCTTTCTTCCACCAGGCCCCGTGCATGCTAAGCTCCTTTCAGTAGCTGCCTTTCGGTAACTCTGGGCACAGCCTGAGCCCGGAGGCCCAGGTGGGAGGTGCTGATCTAGCCAGTCACCCTGCTGCCCCGAGCTCATCTAGCCCCTCCCTGCAAGCTCAGCCAGGACACACCCTCACTATCTAAACTCGAAAATACAGTTTGGTTTTAAGTATGTTTGGTAGTTACACATTTTAGCCCCACTCAATTTTTAGATCATTTGGAATAATACTGAGAACTAAAATGTGTAGTGTTGCTATATGCCAGGCACTATTCTTGAGATCGCCATCGGCAGGGCACTCCTTCCGTCACAAAGTGTGTGTGTGTGGGGGGGGGTGTGAATGGGTGGGGGAGATGGAGAGTGTGGAGTTGTATAAGTAGAGATGTAAGTAGACCCATGGTGATGGGTGGAAACATTAGAGAGCCTCTGTCTTTTTCCCACTGAACAGACGAGAAAACAGCCCTGGAGAGTTCAGCTCTGGTGTCCAGGTGAGTGGCGGAGCTGCAGGTTCTGACCCCAGACCTCTCTGTGCCTGGGGTCGTCTTGCTGTCCCTTCCTCTCCAAGGCGTGGTGCCTTGTGCCCTGAGCATCCTGAGCGCCCACTCACGGTGCCTGTTGTATTTTCTTTATTAGCCAGCCCTCAGGTGCAGCCAAACCCTCCCTGGCAAATGTACCTGTTCACCGTTTAAATAGCGTTAAGTGTTGGGACCCTTGGAATTTCCTTTCCATGTTTTCATCCAGATTTCCAGCACTTGTTTTTCATGGCAGCAGAAGCCTAGGAGAAGCCTGTCAGCCAGTGCCCAGTTGCTGGGCGGAGCAGGTGGCCCGAGGACAGAAGGTCCTGGTAGCACCTGGAGAGGGGAAGGCGGTGGTGGGTCTGTTAGAGGAAGGAGCCCGAGTGCCCCCCCATCCCTCTGCACTCCCCCACGTCTATGTGGAAAGCGGGTGGGTGCTGAGTCTCACTGCAGGGGGCTCTCTGACGTAACGGGGCAGCCCCTCCTCTCTCAGCAGCACTGCCCAGCTCAGGTGAGCTGGAGCATGCAGATCACACCCAGGCGGGACCCACGCCCCACCCCAGCCGTCCTCTCGCCGTGTCCCAGAGCAGATGACCACGTCTGTGTTTGTGTGGGACTCGCTTCGTCACTCAGCCTGGACACTTGGGAAATTGACCCATGTTACGCACTATCCATGTATTTAGCATAAAAACAATCCAGATTTTTCCTTCATGCCTTTTCACTCTTTCGCAATGAGTTGCTGGGACGGTGGGAATCTTGCTGGATGAATTCTGCTTCCCAGCCCTGTTCTTCAGGTCAGAGGGATTCTGTTCCTGGCTGGGAACAGGGTGGTTTTCTTTCACAAATATATTTTACAAATATATTATTAGCCGCTCTTTTGCTGAGATTTTTAAATGGGGCGGGGGTGGTGGTGGTTTTGGCTGTCAGATTTCTCTAACAGAAATCAGCCTTGCTAACTACCAAAGGCTGCTGCATTCCCCCCCCCCCCAACTGCGGGCGGGCTTCCAGCTTTGCATATGGCCCGTTCAGGTGGAAAGGTGAGTCAGGAGTGCCAGTCGTGCCAGCCGTAGGGAGCTCAGCACCCCACGCGGGGCAGGACACACGAACCCAGCGCATGTGGAACCGGTTGGCTCACATTCTGCATTGGGCAACGCGCAGACCGGGAGGGCCTCCCGTCTCAGCCCGGCTTTCCCACAGCCCCGATACTGCCTCCCTCCGCCCTGCCGCCCTCCCCGCCCGCTGCGCTGTCACTCCGCCCGGCGCTTGGGAGAGGCTGGGGTGCCCCGGCCCGCTCCAGACCACAGCTCGCAGTCTCTTGTCTGTGAATCGGCCCACTGCCCTCTGCCCCTTGCTCCTGCGGCCCATCAGGGCGCTGGCCGGCTCTCACTGGGACAGCGGCATCAGTCTCTTAATTGACTCCTGTCTCCTATACTGGTCTCAAGTAACTCACTCGCTTTCCCCTGCTCTGCGGAGAGAATCATTTCCTAAGTCACAAGTCCTGTCATGTGATGCGCTGCTTAATCATTCGGAGGTTTCCTAATGCGCTCCCCCCCCCCCCCATCTTAAAGTTCAGATTCCGATTCAGTAATTCTGGAGTCAGGCCTCAAATTCTGCATCTCGAATAAGCTCCCAGGTGATGCTAACACTGCAAGGAACTGGAGGGTCTCTGCTTGTCTCCCTAGACTCATCCGCCGCCTCCCCAACTCTTCCAGCCACACTGGGCCTCTAGCTCCCAGAACGCTCCCCGCGCTTGCTCCCTGCTGGGACTCTGCACACTTTGTCCCAGGAACACTCTCTTTCCCTGGCCCGGCTGGCTCCTGTGCCTTCATTTCAGTCAGATCAAAGGTGCTACTTCCTGTAGGAAGCCTTCTCTGATCCTCCAAGCCCAGGAAACACACTGCCCTGGCAGTGGTGTGAGGTACAGGGGTAGGGAGGTAATGATCTTTTCAGCTGTGACAAGGTCAAAGGGGAGAGTGAGCGAGCCAATGAGATACAGGGCAGCGGCCGGAGTATGGGGGGAGCTCTTTCCTCCTAGAGAAGGTTCTAGCAAGGCTTTCTGTGTCGCCCCGGGGGTTAGAGAGGAAAGCCTGTCTGACCCGAGCATGTCTGATGGTTCTCCCACTACTCAGTTCTGAGCAGGAAGGGTCACTGGAGTAAGGACAACAGTTGCTGGGAACTCTGCACAAGGTCGGCCTCACACTGTCTGTGTCCTCAGGCCACCCAACAGTAGTGTCAGAGTGAGCAAGGTCACACCAAAAGGACGAAAACTATCTCAGAAAGTTCTCGACCAGCCTGAGTGTCCTGGGGACAGATAGACTGCAGAAATCTTATTCCAGCACCCTTTTCTCCCTTCTTAAGAAAATATTTTTCTTCTGGCTGTCTTTTCATTTTCCCCATTCACTTGAGTTATAAAATTACTTCCCGTGCAGGCTGGAAGTCAGCTACTCCCTGACTAGAGAAATCCTGGGTTTTGGTAGGATGCTCAAGCCGGGATCCCTGAGCCAGCCCCTCAGCCCCTCAGCCCTGCAGGGGGCTGGGAATGGAAGCGGGAGCCCTGAGCCCGCCCCAGCCCTGCAGGGAGCTGGGAATGGAATCTGAGACATGTGACTCTGCATGGTCAGGATGTGGTGCTCAGACCGATTTAGCCATGTGACCTCAGCCTGGGTCGGAGCAGTGCCAGTCCGATCTGGAAAAAGTAGAACATTAGTTACAGAGCAAATAAGTTCAGTCGTCGCTTAGAGCCAGGGAGATGTCAGAAGCATGTGACACACGGAGGCATCTCATGTCACTGCCGTTTGGTGGAAAAACCTTTCTGCCCTCCGACTTGAACGGGCACCGAGTAAGACGTCCTTTCTGAATTTTACTTCCCGCTTTCTTAAAGGGAACATCCGAGCGCAGGTCTCCCCCCTGGCTCACCCTGGCCCCCCAGGACACTTCCAGTTTGTTTTGCTGCGTCATAATTACAGATGTTGAGCAGTTGGTCTGTTTAAAACAGATAATGACTTTTCGTTTCTTCCTGATGAAAACTGCCAAGTTTAGTTATTCCCATGTACCCAGTAATTTGTTGGTGCTGTAGAAGGTTAAGAAGGAAAGTTGGATGATCTGAGAACTCAATTATTTTCTTTCTCACACTCGAAAATCATATCCTTTGGCTTAAGGGAAACTTGGAGGAACAAGGTGAAAAATGAGTTGAGCAAGGGCGTTTAAGGCTTCTAGTCTTATCTTGAACTGACTTTGAACTAATGTTTACAATGTCTGCACAGGAGCAGCTCTGGTCTCCAAATACATTCTCAAATTTCCTGTCCTGTTCTTTATCTGCCCTCTAGTGGCCACACACTGAACGGAAAACTCAACAGAAGAGCTTGCTAGGGAAAAAAGCAACTGGGCTCAAAGAAACCATAAACCCTTTTATTTATCTAGGGGCCTCTGTTTTCTTTGCCTCTTCACGACAGTCCTGTAAGATAAATAAAAATATTCCTCTTTATATTCTTACTTAAACATCAAACTAATAATTCCCAAATATGGAACTAACATGTACATTAACCCACTCCACAGGGAAGATATATTTCCACATGGAAGTACCCAGACCCAACCACTCAGTTTATCCCAAGGATCTAAGATTACTTGTAGTTATTATTTTTTGTATTTGTACTATAAAAGCCATGGTGTGTTTTTTTTTTCATTTTCCAAACACAAAAGTTAAACATTAAATTGGCGCATAATTTAAGGATCCCATACGTATATATGTCCTCCAGCTTCCTGCAGTCACCCGTTTGCTGGTATCTCTGAGCTCCCCTGTGGTTGCTCACACTGCTCCAGGTGCCCCGGGCCTCAGGACCCTGCTGCCTCCAACACCCCTCCTGATCACTCTCCGTTAACTCCTCACAACCCCTGGAGGCATACCAACGCGAAGGTGAGTTTAGCTCGGCACATTTCTTTTAGGGGGGAAGCCATGGCCAATGTTTTGTTTTACAGTGGTGCCTGGGTTGTGCTGCACTCTTCCCACCACCGTTTGCCTTTTACAAATGTTTGCTGGAGGCATCTATGTGGAGAGTCCTTAAGTTCTGTAGGATATAGACATATATAGCTTATATGTGTATTTATAAAATAAATCATGTATAATATTTATATGTATACATTAGGAAGAGATTTTATATATATGAAATATATAAATATATATCATACATTTTTATATACACACACACATATATATATATATATCCTCTTAGTTCTGTTTCTCTGGAGAACCCTAAGATAGGTAGGCATGTCACCAAAGCTGCTCTAATTAGAGTAAATCTTAGGCCCTTTCCTGGGAGTGCTAGGACATAGCTTCTCTCTTTTTCTGAATGGTGGAGTTCACATGAGTGACTTGGAATGGCTGTCAGGTGTGAGCCCTGAGCCAGAATCCTAAGACCTAATGCAGGCACCCCACTTACTATCTGTGGGACTGCCCCTTAGTTTTCTCATGTGTATAGTGGGATTATAGTACCAACCACATAGGGTTATTGAAAGGATTAAATGCCCCAATGGGGACTAAGCACTTAGAACAGTGGCTGGGTCATAGTAAATGCTCAACAAAAAAGTGGTGGTGATGATGATGATAGGAACCAGCCTAGGGAAAAAGCTGGTATACAAGAAGGGCAAGAATATGGACTCAGAGCCTTGGTGGCTTCACAAACCACTAGCTCAAACTTGAGAGGCATCCTACTCCCAGGGTTTTCAGTGCCATGAGTTCATAAATTCCTTTATTGAGTAAACCTACTTGGGTTGAGTTTTTATTTCCATCCCGAATGCTGAACCTCTTCTTGACTTTTTTGTTTGCTTGAAGTTTTTTTATTTTTATTTTATGTACAAAGAGCTACCATTCTGCAGTAAGATAGATGTCTTGAATGGTCCATTCACAGAAGTTTGCTCAGTCCAACTTAATGAAGCCCATGTCCTTCAAGGACTCGTGGAAACGCTGGCAGCACATACCGAGGCCATATTTTTGGATGAGACTGTGCTGGTTGGAGCAGACGAGGCAAGAACAAGGAACCCTGACAGAATTTTCTCCCATGGCTCCAGGAGAGCTGCTGGTGACCCATCTTGCTCTCTGATGCAACGAGGCAAAAGGGCCCTCTTCTTGTCTTTCCAAACCCATAAACACAAAAGGTTTGACTCTAACCTTTCCCAGAAAAATGAAGCTACCTATCTACTCTTAGGGGTGACAACTTTCCTGCCCCAGGAAACCCAAAATTGGGGACCAGCCTTCAATGCCTCAAAGGTGATTCCCTCTTCTCTTCAACCGCCCCAGTGATTCTTGGGTGGGGTGAACGGGCATTTCACTGAAGAGGAATCAGGAAGGGCCTAGAAGCAATGAAAAGATCACCAGCTCAAGGGAAATGCAAATCAAAAGAACAACAGGATACTATTTCGATTCACTAGTGAGGTAAATATCTGAGTCTTAAAAATTCTAAGTATCAAAAAGTATATGGAGCCAAAGGGACTTTTATATACTGCTGATGAGGGTGTAAACTGTAGTCTACAGAACAACGTGTAAAAACTGGCATCGGGTAAAGCTGAAAACGCCTGTAGGTGATGAGGTGATGGTATTACTACTGAGTCTGCCCCTAGAAAACTCAGACGTGTGCCCTGCAACGCGAGAAGGCTCAGCGCTGAGACGCGGCAATGGCAACAAACTGGGGGGCTGATGTATCATTACCCAGGAGGACAGAGAAATACAATGTGGGACATTTCCTTAATATGGTCCAAAGAATGAAAATGAACGAGCCGCAGTCCCTGCATCAGCGCGGATACAGCTCGGCTGCGCCCCGCACGTGCTCCCGGCCCCGGCGTCCCTCCGGCCGAGGGGGCACCGCCAAGTGCAGCGTCTCCCGGCCGCTGTCCTGGGCTTTCTCCTAGAAGTGCCTTGGCTTTAGCCCTTAGGTCTACGCCTCCGATCCCCCTGGAGTCGTTTTTACTAAGTCGCGCTGAGGGTCCAACGCCACTGTTTCGCAGCGCCGTCCCCACGGGGGAACGAGGAAACTCACCGAGTCCGCGCCACCGGCCGAGGGCGCGGGCTGCAAGGCGGCGCCGGCCCCCCCCCGCCTGCTCCGCGCTCGGCCGAGGCGCGGGCGCCCGGGCGGCAGGAGCCCCGCCCCGAGTTTGGATCCGCCTCTCAGCCGACGGCGCCCGGGTTTTTCGGCGGCGGGGGCTCCACTTCCAGGCTCCGGGCTTTGGAGCCGAGAAACTGGGCGCAGGACGCCGGTGGGAGGGAAAGCTCAGCAAATTCGGGCTCCAGCTCCGCTTTTTGCTGTGATCCAGGCCGCATTTTCCCTCGCGCTCTAGGACGGGGCGGAGTCCCGAGGCGCCTGGTAGACGTGCCGAGGACTCAGCGTGGTGCGTGCTCGTGCGCTCAGCGCGGATTGGCTGCTCGGAGCGGCGCGGGGGTTGGCGGGAGATTCGCGGGTCCGCGGGCTGGGAGAGCGGTTGCGGCGGGGACATGGCCTCTCGGTGGCGGGTGCGGGCGTCGCGAGGCGCGGGGTGAGTGGGCGGTCGTGGGGCGCGGGCCGCGGGCCGGTTCTGTCTCCTTCCCGTCCTGCCGCGGTTTGGGCCTCTCGCAGCTGTGCTGCGTAGCGAGGCGCCCCGGCGCCGCCACTGCGTTAGTTTCTCCGTGTGACTCGGGGCCTCGGTTTTCCCGTCTGTAAAATGGGAATAATAACCCCAACCTTTCAGGATTCCCGCGAGCCTTATAGGAGTTACAGTTTAAAACTGCCGAGCGCGCAGGAAAGAATGTGAGCTGGTGTTAGCGTTCCCCTGGGTGGGTGAGTGGAGTCTAAAGTAGTGCCAAGACAGTTTAAAACAAAATGTCCAACAAGTACTTATTGAGGGACTGCGCCTTGCCCGATTTTTCATTCTCGCGACGTGTACTCTGGCGGGTAGTCAGTGTCCTCAAGCCCTTGCTGTCTTTGTAACAAACCACAGCCCTGAAAGCTGAACCGGATCGCGGCGGGATGGGGGTGGAGGGTCGACGAAGCTGCCGCTCGTTACTCCTGAAAGGGGCCCTCCAACTAAAAGACGTCTTTCGTTAAAGTGTAGTTGGCATAGGACATACTAGTTTGACGTGTACAATACAGTGATTTGACGTTTATGTACTGGGGATGTGATTATTACCGTAAGTCCAATAGCCATCTTAATTTTAATCAAAAAGGGCATGCACTTAAAAATAGGCTGCAGAACTGCGTTCTAACATATTCGTGGATTTATTGGCAAATGTCTGGCTGGCGGTGCCTGGAGCGCCTTTGAAGGCCCGGCCTGCTGCTGCCTAGAGGGGCCTGGGCTTGCTGCGGTGGCGAACAAGGTGAGACCGAGGAGTTCCACCGGCTGTGGGAAGGCTGCCTGGAGAAGGTGCCTTCGTAGCTGTGGGTCGCGGGTGGAAGGCGAGCCACGCAGAGCCGAGGGAAAGGCTGGAGCAAAACAGAGCAGGGAGGTGGAATAAACCGAGACTGTGCCCCGTGGGGAAGAGCCAAGACTCCTCCGATTGAAGACAGGGATTGGAAAAAATATACGGGGGCCTAAAGGGCAGCAGGCCAGGGTCGATTTGATTTGATAGGCCAGTGGTCAGTGTCTCCCCACCTCTCTTTCTCACTCACTCTCACTCATATAACATTTTATTTGTATGTAATATATAACTTTTATTTATATATTACATATAACATATTTTATGTGTTTATATATAAACATTTTTACCTTAGAGACTCACAAAATCTGTTCATTCCTCCTAAAATGCACTGGTGAGCATGCACCAAATTTTTACATATGGTATCACAGAGGTTTCCATCTTTTGGGAGCCCCCCCTCCAGCCTAAGAAAAGAAGGGAACATTTTTTTAAAATTTTTTTTTTTAAAGCACGGTCAAGGTAAGAGACAGTGGAAAGAGTTTAGGGTAAGAAGCTATGCATCTGGCTTTTAGTTCTGTTTCTGTTACTTGCCTGTTGTGACCATTGGTGAGTTAATAAGTCACTTAACTCTTCTGCACCCTGAAGTCATAAATGTCATAAAGTAGATACCTGTTCTGTTGTCTTTGGGTCTGAGAATCAAAACAGTGTTTCTCCAAGTGGAGTTCCTTGACCGGCAGCATGGGCAGCACCGGGAACTCGTCACAGATGCAAACCTCAGACCCCACCCCAGGCTTAATGAATCAGACACTCTGGGGTGGCGCCTAGCAATCTGTTCTAACAAGCCCTCCGGGTGATTCTGATGCTGGAAGTTTGAGAACCACAGCTTTAAACAGTTTTGCAGCTGCTTGTTCACTGCTGTTAACCATTAGGATGTTTTAACGTCACAATTAGTACACACACGTGCACATATATAACAGTAGGTTTATGAACCTACTATGCCCAGTGCAACCTTGTATTCTCCTGTGTGTCCTTTTTAAAAATGTTGGGAAGCCCAGCTGGGCATGGCTCAGCGGCTGAGTGTCCACCTAGAATCCAGGAGATTCCCGGTCAGGGCACATGCCCGGGTTTCGGGCTTGATTCCCAGTAGGGGGCATGCAGGAGGCAGCTGGTCAGTGACGACTCTCTCATCATTGCTGTTTCTCTCTCTCTCCCTCTCCTTTCCTCTCTCTGAAATCAATAAAGATATATTTTAAAAAAATTAAAATGCTGGGGGAAACACCTTAAATGACATTATGGGACAGATGATGATATTTGGATATAGATTGTGGATTAGATGATTGTTAAATTTCTTGATATGGAAATTATACTATGAGTAGGCCCTTTCCTAGGAAAGACACACAGATGCAAAGGTAAAGGTGCACAGTGTCTCCAGTTTACCCTACACACACACACACACACACACACACAGGAAGCAAAGGAGACACAACAAGTGTGAACCTGGGCAGTGGGTATACAGACGTCCTTACACTGTTCTTGTCACTTTCCTGGAAGTTTGAAGTTACATCAAATAAAAAGTTACCCAAAGAAACACTGGCTCAGACACACTAAACTGAGTTTGCTCTTCCCGAGTGGGTGTCTGCACAGCATGTCTGCAAGTCAGGGCACCCTGTGCCCCGAACAGCGCCTGGTGCACAGAAGACCCTTGGCACATGCTCACGGACAACACTATTTCCAGTTTTTATTCCAGTCACTGTTGTTCCATCTGTTAACTTTCAGGTTGTTGAAGATACGTAGCTTTTCCCTTTTATCCTAATGCCCAGTGCAGAGAGGTAGAAGGGTTGGCTGTGGGTTTGTACGGATGCAGATTTTAATGCAGGCTTCTGTCCTGCCTGCCGTGTTGCTTTGGGGAAATACACATGTGTAGCCTGGGATTCACTTCTGCCTCAGAACTGTTGGAGTTAAGTGAGAAGATGTAGGGACAAGAGCCAGACACAGGATGGAATGGGTGTCAGGTGCTTAGTAAATGCTAGTGTCCCTCCCTTTTGCTCAATTATACTATTGATTGGGACTTTGAGAACAAGAGTTACAGCAGGACAGGGAGTTTTCCATGTTCCTGAGGGGAAATGGATGCTATTTTATACATAGGTAATACCATTTGACCTATAAAAATACAACTTGTGAGATATGGGCTCTGCTTTCTAAAACGATTTGCCATAACCTGAGCTTCATTGGGTGCACACCATCAATGTAAGTAATGAGGACTATAATCTGGAAAGAAAATGCTGGGAAAGGGTTGCAAGTTATGATGGTTTCCCCAGTTATTTTTAAAATATTTCCTAACTTTTTTGTGTGTTTTTTGCTGTTTAATAGTGGGAGATATTCAAAGAACACTGCAGGAAGAACACATGCCATAAAAGATGTAAGTTATCTTTTTACATTTTAATGTGATTTTCTCATAATTGACAATACAAAGTAACTGCCATTTGGCGGGAGCCTGAGTTTCGGGGACTTCACTGAGTGAGCTCAGTGTTTGTTGTAGTGACTGAGTGTGTTCCTCCGCCTCCCGCTTTTTCCAGTATAATGGAGAAAGTTGTCAATGCTTTGAATCTTTTCCCCTGGACCTAGCTCGGTTTTAGTTTCATCTGGATAACAGACATATTTAAAATAGTACAGCTTTCTGTATGTTGCTATTTTAAAAGTATTATTATAGTTTTAAGTAATTATGATTTCACAATACTGCACTTAGTCTACATTATAGTTTTACTTTAGGGGAGGGTCTTAGAATAAGTCTGTGTTAAAAGCAGGGACATTTCTTTAACACTCTTGATAGCTAATTTCAGATTAGTTTCCAGGGTTTCTCCACTTGGCTTTGGCAGTTCACATTAAGACGTAGAAATGGTGTAGGTGGGTGCCTGCTTTCAGGATGCCCGGTCAGGGAGTCCTCTCTGCTCTCTGTTGTGCCCTGGCTGGCTGGCTCGTGTGGTCACTCCTGCCCGCTGCCCTAACTCCCTAAGGCGAGTGGCTCTTCTTCCCGGGACTCTCCTGCAGGGGTCACTCCGCTGTGTGCTCCTGCCAGCCCTGGGGTGCTTCCTCCCTGGAGGGGTTTCTCTGAGCCCTCCGTGCTGCTCCCAACTCTCTTCAGCCAGAGTCCAGCGTGCCTGGGCTGGATTTCTTTAGCTCTCCCGCCCTCCCCCTGGTGGAAGGCGGCTGTGTGCTGGGGCCCATTTGCCTCAGGAGGGTGGAGGAGCTGTTGGTGCCTCTTCTTGGACGGTCCACCCCAAACACTCCAAGAATAATTTTCAGTGGGGGTCTGTTAGTGGTAAAGTTTTTGTTTTCTCCCATCTTCTTTATATCTTCCTGAATTTCCTCATCTGTTTTCCAGAGCTACTATGGAAGTTTTTCCTATTTTCTCTAGGTTTTGGTCTTTCATGAGGATTTGGGGTGGCAAACTTCATGGGGCTTATTAGTACATTGAACCGCAAACCCTGGTCTCTCTGCTTCAACCTTGTCTATCCTCAGAACAGTTGATGACCTTTCAGACCTGTGGGCCTATTTCTGGGCAGAGGCCCATCACTTTCCATAGATCAGGAGTTGGCAAACTGTGGCCCCTGGGCCCAGTCGAGCCTGTCCCCTGCTTTTGTACAGCCCTGAAAGCTAAGAATGGTTTTTACAATTTTTAAATGGTTGAAATAAAATCAAAAGAAAAATATCCCATGACATGGGAAAATGGTGTGAAATTCAGATTTCAGTCCATAAGTAAAGTTCTATCTCAGAGCAGTCATCTGTGCGCTTTCACGCGCGGAGGCTGAGCGGAGCCATTGCCACAGGGGCCCCATGGCCTGCCAAGCCTAAGGTAGTTACTCTCTGGTCCTTTATAGAAAAGTGTGCCAGCGCCCGCCGTAGATGATCAGAGGTGTGTGTGTGCGCCTGTGTGTGTCCCCACCCCGGAAGTGTCAAGGATCACTTCTTTAGGCAGCAGCGATAGCAGGGGTATCCTTGCTAGTAAGTGGATCAGTTCTGTGATGTTCTTGCTCATAAAGCCGATTCAGTGACTTTGACTTCATTCACTCTTAGAAAGCTGACCAACTGAGCAAGCCCACTGACCTGTATGATTTTTCTGCTCATTCTGATGTCTCAAGCGTGGGCAGGATGAGTGAAAATGAGAAAGATGAAGAACCTTATGAATGCTTTGGTTAGTATTTCTTTTTCTTTTTTTAAAAAAATATGTCTTTATTGATTTCAGAGAGAGGAAGGGAAAGGGAGGGAAGGAGAGATAGAAACAATGGTGAGAGAGTCATTGATCAGCTGCCTCCTGCACGCCCCCTGCTGGAGATCGAGCCCACATCTCAGGTATGTGTCCTGACCAGGAATTGAACCACGATCTCCTGGATCATAGGTTGATGCTTAATCGCTGAGCCACACTGGCTGGGCAACTGGCATAAAATTTAAGAGAATTTTGAAAAAAACCCTCTCACATATTTTTAATTTGGTATCAGTATTTTTCATTCTAATTTTCTGTTAATAAAGGGTAATATTGTTCATTTTATAAGATGAAAGTAATCATTACCAGAACACATCTTGTATTATGACTTGATAGAGATGTTTTACTTGCCTAAAAATCTGAATGTAAAAGACATGAATCTAAAAGAAATCACATAATTTAAAAAATTAAGATGTAATTCACTTACCCTAAAATTCACCCTTTCAACAAGTGCAATTAAGTGGTGTTTTAGTGTAGTCACAAAATTATACAGCTGTCGGGTGATTACTTCATAAATTAAATGTCTAATCACTGTTATACACTTGGAACTAATATTGTTTGTCAGCTGTAATTGAAATATTTTTTAAAATTGTACAACTCACCATTATTCTAGAACATTTTAATCACCCTACAAAGAAACTCCATACACATTAGTAGTCATTCCCTATTCCTTCTTCCTCCCAGCCCCCGGCAGCCATAAATCTACTTCTTGTCTCTGGACTTGTCCATTCGTACAAATCCAATCGTACATACTACATGGTCATTTGTGGCTGGCTTCTTTCACTTAGTGAAGTGTTTCCAAGGTTCACCTGTGTCGTAGCGAGTATCAATGTGCCATCCCTAGGAATGTTTAATCCGTTGTTTGGAGGTACCTCATTTTGTTGGCCATTCATCAGTTTTCACTTTTTGGCCATTATGAGTTATTCTGTGAACATTCATGGACAGGTTTTTTATGGACATGTTTTTGTTTCTCTTGGATGTTCACCGGAGGGGAATTGCTAAGTCATACGGTAATTCTGCTTCAGCCTTTGGAGCAGCCGTCTTACAGAGCAGCTGTCCCACATTCCATCCCCCAGCAGTGTCCGAGGCTCCAGCTTCTCCACATCCTCACTAACACTTGTGTTTATCTGACTACTGTATTCTAGCCACCCTGCTGGGTGCAAAGTAGTATCTTATTGTGTTTGTGTGATAAAATATATACATAACATAAAATTTACCATTTTAACCCTTTTTAAGTGTACAGGTCTGCGGCATTAAGAGTGGTCACTCTGTCATGCCACATCATCACCCTCTGTCTGTACAACTTCATAGTCCCCCAGCTGACACTCCCCGCCCATTAAGAGCAGTTCCCTTCCTCCCCACCCCCCAGCCCAGCTTTTTGTTTCTGCAAACGTGACTGTACATACCTCACATGGGAGGAATCTTACAGTATTTGGCCTTTTGTGCCCTTTTTTTCACTTAACTTGTTTTCAAGTTTCATCCACATTGTAGCACGTGTCAGAATTTTCTCTTAAAGCTGGATAATCCTTCATCCTATATGTATGTTTACCTATTCATCTGTCCATGGGCTTTTGGGTTTCTCTTACCCTTTGACTACTGTGACTAGTACAGATACCTGTTCGAGTTCCTGCTTTCACTTCTTTCGGGTATAAACCCAGGGGTGGAACACATGGTGATTTTTGTGTTCAGGTGTTGAGGACTCACCATGCCATTTTCCACAGTCACAGTGGCTGTGCCATTTTACATTCCCACTGGCAGTGAACACAGGTTTCAGTTTCTGTGCATCCTCACTTGTTTTCTCTCTTGATGGTAGCCATCCTCATGGCTGGGAAATAGCCTCTCACTGTGGTTTTGAGTTGTATTTCCCTAGTGACCAATGATGTTGGGCATAGTTTCCTTTGCTCATTGGCCATCTATAGATCCTCTCTGAAGACGTGTCCCTTCCTGTCCTTTACCCAGCTTTAAATTGGATTATCTTTTTGTTGTTGAGTTCTAAGAGCCCAGTTTGTATGACTGGTTACATATGGAGACTCAGGATTAATCTGTTTCTCTTTTTTCCTTGTTATCCCCAGTAGTATAAATAGCTCCCTTTGGGTAGTTGAGGGCAATACATAGTATATTACTAACTTTAGAATTGTGCAGTTGATACGATTGTTATTTAAGCAGCTGTTTATTTCAGAATAGGTGTTACATTTGCAGCCATGCTAAAATTTGAGGGTGTAGAAATGGTTGTTTGGCTCTCCTCCTGCACCCCCTGCCTCCATTCAGCTCCACCACTGCTGGCCACCTACCTTCCTTCCCCCAAGTTCTCCGCTGTCCTTAAGCCCGCCCAGCGAGATCTCTCCGGGTAGTCCTCCTTCCTGAGCAGGCAGGAGCGCCCCTCCTCCCAGAATCTCCTTTCTGTGCCTTTCCGCCAAGGCCGCTCGGTCTCCTCTTATCTTCTTTTTTATTCAGGTTAACTTCTTATGCTGGCTAAAGGCTCTAGCAGTGCAGAGTCCAGTAGAGAGCACGGGAGTGCGGGAGGACTGGAGTCCCTCTCCAGTGGGCCATTCATGCACAAATACTCACATATACTCGAGTACCCTGAGCTGGGCACTTCGCCAGGCAGTGGAATTGCAAGTGCGTGGAGCACTCCAGCCCTGGTGTTGATAATTCATGCAGTGAGCTGATGCTCCGTCAGGGCACGAAGGGGAATGTCAGGCTCCCTGTTTGTAGTTACCTTTTATCTCTGAAACATTTCATGTAAGGACAGTAACACAGGTGATAATTGATAAATATCCACTGATGGCTAATCTATTTGTATTTATTAATGAAATTGTTTAAATTTTTCATTGTTGAGGTGTGAGATCAAAAACACGTGGTAAGTAGGTTGTGTAACTGATTTTGATTTTGTTAGCCATTTAAACAAAGGAACAACCTTAAACCTCCTTTGTAAAGGAACAACCTTAAACCTGCCCAGGCCAACTTTTAAAGCTGCACTTTTTAAAAAATCTCTTATAGAGCCCCCTCTGCACAGCACTGCTATATACGCTGATGAAGCTGAGCTCTCCAAACACTGTGGATCATCTGTCCCTTCCACTCCGCAAGGAGAGGAAGCAAAAAGAAGGTACGCTCGTATTTCAAGCACTTGCTTATTTTATTCATGGGATCCTAGGCGTGACCCTGCCACGTGATGGGCACTCAGTGGCTGTTTGAATTCGTCCTTCATTCATGCGGCGCCGTGGTTAAGGTGATCGGGCCTCAGCCCCTTGTGCTGGTTCAAATCCTTATTCTGCCCCTGCTGAGTCCTTGACCTTGGGCCAGACACTGCCTAAGACTTACCTTCTAGGCTCCTTCACCTGGAAGACAGGCTAATACAAACTGCCTTACATGCTTGTTTTAAGGTGAGTTTACCCTCCCAGGCTTTTGAAGCAGGTTGGCATATCGTAAACTTTGAAATGGTAGTTTTTTATTACTGGTATTTTTTCAACAAGCATGTATTGGGCACTGACTAGGTACCAGGCCCTGTGTTAATAACCCAAAGTGGACATAAGCCTGTCTTCGCGGAGCTCACGGAGCAGGAGATACCAACGAGGAATCGCTGGCAGATCTCGTGGGAAGGGCGCGGCTGAGTTGCGGTTAGGTTGGTGAGGGTGGGGAGAGGAGCATTCCGCACATGAAGGTGGTCCTGATGGCGCTGCGGCTCAGGCTGTCGGGCAGCTGCGGGAGGCTGTGGGCCACTTCCCAGTGCCACCCCTTGACCTCTCCCCAGCGCCGCCTTCTCCGTGCAGCTTGTTCTCCCTACTCCGTTGTGTCAGGCGCCTCGAACATGCATGTTTCACACCACCACGCTTTACATTCACGTTTCCTCCTTCCTTAAATACCCTTCCCTTTATTTCTGTGCCTGGAAAAGTATTTTCAAAAGTCCACTCAAGTGTGGCGAGTACCATGTCTTCCCCAGGCCCCCTGCCTTGTACCCGCATCTCGTCCGTCGCTTGCTGAGTGGTCACTCTGGGTGCCTTTGCCTGTCCCCCTACACAGCGAGCCTCTCATGGCAGACTCTTGATTTGTAAAGGAGGTTCACTCACTGGACTCTGCATTTCGCAGTTGGTGTTAAATGCTTGTATTGAATCGAGTGAAAAAGTGAAAGAATTCACCTATCATCAGAAGTTTAGGCTTTTTCCTTTTCAAAGGACAAAAGGAGTATTTCACCTAGTGATGGGCCCAGAGTATGCACATTTGCTTTCGGTACAAATGATAGACCCGGGAGTGGTAGCTCAGGAGGGTGTAGTTCTCAGACGCGACCACAAGGTGCTGCAGTGATGGGACATGTAACAGCACTTGCCTGCCCAAGATAAACTCATGTGGCCTGGGTGTGGAGTGATGGGGCGGGTGGCCGGTGAATCTGGGAAGGTGGCAGCCCCACCCATGACAGGTGGGAAACCTCATTAAGTTGAGTTTATTTTTCTGGTGGGCGAGCAACTTAGAGAAGACTTGTGAATACAAATGAAATGTGTGCAGGATATTGATGGCTGCTTCTCTGGTACAGTTCGAACACTTACGAAATTGAAGAAAGTGAAAACGAGTCTGTAGGAAGGAGTGCAAGAAAGGTATGTAGGAGTGCTCTCTCTTCTACCTTAATTTGTAAGATATAAGTTCATATCGTACTTTGTTTAGATGGCAACATAGAAAATGTTCCATACTGTATTTCACATCCTGTTTAGATTGGATGCAGAGAGAAAAAGTTTTGTAGCAGCATTTTTCATAGAGAAAGTATTATGTTTCAGGAGGTACTTTTTAAATTAAAAAGTGAAATATTTTTGTATCTGAAGTGTTTTTCATTACAGAGGTCTCATATCTCTGTACCTTGTCAATTTTAACATTCATGTAATGTGTTTAGGTTGTGATTTACAAAGGCAGACTGATGTATTGAGAATATTCATTTGGAGCTTTCTTTAATCTAGGCTCCTGTCCTATCCACTAATCATGTTGTCATCTCCCTATTATGTTCCATCTTGAAGTTTAATAATGAGAAGTGTGGACTTTGTGGTTAGCTAGTACTGTAAGAATGATAAGCATTTGTATTTTCTAAACCAGTGATGCTGTTTTCTTCACATAGCGAGGAAGAAAACTCAGGCCCGTTAGTGATGAATCTGAGAGCTGTAACGAAAGGGATGTGATGAAAGAAGGTAAACCAACAGAGAAAATAAGTAGCCAACAGCAGGAAGCTACCTCATCTTCAGAACTTTCGGATGAATCAGCTGAACCTGGCACTCCTAAAAAGACAGGGCCTCTCAGTGCCAAATTCTCTGTTGAAAAAGAGACCCGGGCAGCAGAAAGTCGGCTGGTAAGAGAGTGTCTACACCCCCTTGGCAAGAAAAAATGTTTAGGAGGAAAATAAAACATTTTTTTTTCCCTTCCAGTTTTTTAAAGAGACTTTTTATATCTTTTATTATAAAAATATTTTTATTTTAGAGTATAGGTATGGAAAGGAAGATAACATTTCCTACAATTCATCACCCAAATTCGGTCTTCAGTTCTTTTACTGGGCTTTTCTGTTCCTAAGTGGGACCAGCACCATTTAGTATTGTAGAATATCATTTTAATGAATGCATGACATTTCATTCATGATCGTGCCATAGTTAAGTCACACTCTTACTTGTGAATGGTTGCATTTAAAAATTTTAAGTGCTTTAATGAATTTCTAGCGAAATCTTTGTGTGCACCTTGATCGTTTAGGGAAAAAAATTGCTACGATAAGATTTCTGGGTCATATGTGTTCTGTTTTAAGATTCTTGACATATAATGTCTTTTGATCAAGCTCTTAATATGTCTTCACCAGCACCTTGATTTTGGCCCATTGAAGCTGATTTCGGACTCTGACCTCCAGAGCTGTTGGAGAATACATTTCTGTTGTTTGAAGGCACCAAGTTGTAGTAATTTACTACAGCAGCCACAGGAAACTAAAACACCTTCCAAGGACTTCTGTTTAGTTATGTGCTTTTTGGTTTTAGAGTTTCTAGGATTTCTTTTTTTTTTTTTTTTTGTATGTAGTTTCTACTGAGATTTCCTATCATCAAGACCACATTTCCTTGACTTGCTTCCTTGGACACACTTATGACAGCTGCTTGTGTTCATTTCCTAGATCAGATATCTGGGCTATCGGGTCAGTTTTGTTTCCTGTCTTGCCCGTGAGTCACGTTTTTTGTGTAGCATTTTAAATCTTGTACTTTCTAATTTTTATTGGACATTGTTGTTGATAGGCTATGGGACTCTGAGTTCTGTTAACTTCGAGTAATGTTGGCTTTTGTTTTGGTAGGTTGCTTGATCTTTGGCTGGGCGTTGGACTTTGCGGGCTTGATTTATCCTTTGATACAGCCAGTCTTCGAAAAGCCTAATGTGTTTTTCAGGCTTCTGTAGCTTAGCAGGACTCAGTCTCTGTGTTAGTTTTCAACTGCTGCATAACAAATTACCACAAACTGCGTGACTTAAAACAACGTGCATGGTTTCCGTAGGTCAGAGGTCCAGGGCCCCTCAGCTGCATTCTCCACCCAGGGCTTCACAAGGCTGGACTCTTCGCCTGAGACTCAGGGTCTCGTCTAGGATCATTCAGGTTGTTAGCAGAATTCGATTCCTTGCTCTTGTAGGCCTGAGGGTCTTGTTTTCTCTCTGGCTGAAGCTGGGGGTCACTCTCAGCACCTGTAGGTTGCCCTTTGGGCCTAGTCATGTGGCCACTGTGTCCTCAAAGCCAGCCAGAGGCTCCATGTGGCTCCAGTGGAGTCTTATATAATGTAACCTAGTCAAGGCAGCTGTTACCCCATCGTGTTCACAGGCGTCACCACACTCAAGGGGGAGTCTTACAAGTCATCGGGATCATCCTGGAATCCTGTACCCCAACCTCAGGTCCCTGTCTCCCAGTGACTCTGCTCAGGGATTGGTTTTAGGCTGTTAGGATGGGTCTTGAGTAGGCCTTAGTCTAGTGCAGCGTTTCTCAACCCTTTGTCATTTTTGTCCCCCTTAAGAAGCCTTTTTAGACTTTTTTTCTCCTTATTACACCCCCCTATACACACACACAATTAAATTTTAATACCACAAGTATACTGCATACTGTTCACGTACATTACATGGATCCTTTGGAGGTTTACAAACCATTGTAATATCTAAGTTTTTTAATTTTTTGCATCCCCCTTTAAGAATCAGTTTTTGCCCGTTGGGAACAGTAATCCCTGTTTGAGATTGCGTGCTCTCGGGTGCGGTTCCCACCCAGAAGTAAGCTGTGGTCTTCCTGCTAGCTCAGCTGCATGAACAGATGTTCACTAGTTTTAATGAGGTTTGTGCATTTTCTGCATCTGATTTTCCCCGCATGCTTGTCCTCTGTTACCTGTGACGCTCTTAACCCGTGACAGCCACTCTCTAGTGAGCTATGTAGTCTCTGCACGTGGAGTGCTCGCCAGGGGCTTGCGGAGACGCACCTGGACTCCTGTGGCTCCTCTGAGCAGCTGATTCTGCCTCCTCGGCGGCTCGGATGACGCCCTTGCTCTGCTTGGACTGGCTGCTGTCTGGATGTTGTCCCCTGGCATGGGGTGGGGTGGGGACATTCATGGGGTCCACTTTCTGAGTTGCCTCGTCTTGGTTTGCCTATTGTCCAGTGCCTAAGTACAGTTGCCACCCCCGCCCCCATTTTATAGTTGTTTTTGGCAAGAAGCTGTTACTCCATCATAACTGGGAAACTGAGCCGATTCCACACCTTATCTTAAACACCGAAAGTTCAGCTTCCTCCATGCAGCCATTGTTAAATACCAGCTGAAAGGTGGTTTCTGTGGGGGCACAGTTTAATTTTTGTGTGTTTCCTTAGATCAATTTAGATAATTTGTAGAATTAACTAATATAGTAACTTAGAAGTAAATAAGAATTGTAGCTAAAGTAGTAACTGACACTGTTTGATAAACTGTCTTAATCCTTTTAAGAAGAAGAAAGCATTTGTGATCTTGCTTCCCAGCAATTGTCCTGAGCTTGGCTCAGATAAATTCTTATAACCGCACCTCCCCCCTTGCCTGCGCCGCGCCCCCCCCCCCCCCCCCCCCCCCCCCCGCCAAAAGAAAAAGGAAAACTTAAGTAAAATTCTTCGGGATGTGTGTATGTGTTTTTCTGTAGAAAACTCAGGAAAAGAAGATGTTTCGTGGCAAAAAAAAGAAATCAAGAAATGAAGCCATGGACCCAGGTACAGAGAGAGGTTTATGCTTTGACAGTCTCTCAATAATTCCATTTAAAAATTCTCAAGTTAAAAATATGTGACTTTGGAGTAACTTGTTTCCCCCCAGCATCTATCATGAAAATTTTCAACATACAACTAAGGTGAAAGAATTTTACAATATATAGTTAGACTCACCACCTAGATTTTACTGTTAAAATTCATTATATTTGCTTTGTCACCTATCCATTAATCCAGTTTAATTTTTCATCATCTAGAATATATTTTTCATACCTCATTTTGTCTGTGATCTTTCTACAAGGCTTCCTTCATTCTGCATAATTTTTCTCAGACTCATCATGTTATTTTGCATCATTTTATTGACCCAAAAAGTTTATTGAAAAATGTTTCAGAGGAAAATAAAGCATTTTCTCTCTTTCCTTCGGTTCTTTTAAAGGAAAATTTACTTATTTTTCTCGTTATAAAAATATTTATTTTAGAAAATTTAGGAAGTATGGAAAATATAAAATCACCTATAATTCCATCACCCAAACGACTACCATGTTTTTGTCTGTGCTCTTTAATCCTGCACTGAGCATGTCTCACATGAAACGGGACCCCATTCCTGTCATCTTACTGTACCCTAAGTACTTTGCAGGACCTTTGTAGGAGATACTTTGTTCAAGAACTGTAGTTTTGTTCATCTCCTACTATATATTACTACAACTGTCCAGATCAATACACTGGGTCATCTGTTTGAGTTCTGGAAGTGGCCTGTTGGGTTGATGAAATTAAGACAGTATAGTTACCAGAGGAGAGCTCTGTACCAGCGGTGCCAGGCTCTTAAATAGAGGCACAGCGACATCGTTGCAGGCGGCGCGCTTCAGGCTGCTTCATCAGAGGTCGGGGAGCCCCGAGACAGCAGTGAGAGGGACGGGATAGACGGGGGCCTTGGAGACCCCGCACTGGGTAGGAGAAGTGAGTGTGTCTCCTCCCACATGCTGCTTCAGCTGTAGCTATTTTTAGCAATTTGATGGGATGGTTTTTGTTGTAGGCTTGTAGAACCCTGGACTAGAGCCAGGTTATTGGTAATCCGTATATTACATTGATTTATCTTGATGTTCCAGGTGTTTCCAACCTTACACATATTTGGTGTCTAAAAGGAAAGACAAGCAGTGACATCATGGACTTAGATGTTGTTTTGTCAGCATTCGAGAAAACCCTCCCTGAGTATGGGTAAGTTTGGATGCAATATGTGTACCTCATAAATTTCCCTTGAAACACCACCATGCTTACCCCGCAGCTTTTGATGTGTAGTATTTTCATTTTTCAGTTTTCCACACTTTTACATTTCTGTTATAATTTTTTCTTTAATCCTGTGAATTACTTAGTAGTATGTTTGTGTCCAAATATGTGACTTTTTAATTTATATTTTTGTATTAACCTTCTATCTCAAATGTGTCATCGAATTTCATGGACTGGTGATACCTGTTTTTTGAAATATTGAGGCTTTCTCTGTGACCTAGCACCTAATCTATGGGACTCTAACTAGAATCTCTCATTATTAGAACCATGTAGAATCAGTAATTTTTCCTGATACTTCATCAATTTATGCTGTGTGTAAAGACTTCTATTATGACATCATGTTTAAAATTGCCGTCTTGGTCGAGCACTTTATTCTTCTTAGTAACCCTCTCCATTCCTAGAAATAGATTTTTGTCTTAAAATCTATTTTATCTAATACTAATACAGTGTCACTAGATTTCTTTTGCTAGTAGCATTTGCCAGATTTAATATTCCTTTTACTTTCTTTTACTTCCAACCTTTGTCTGATCTTAAACTTTCTTATAAAATTTTTTTAAATCAAGTGTGAGAGAGAAACATCGATTGGTTGTCTCCTGCACGTGCCCTGCCCAGGAATCGAACCAGCGACCTTTCAGTGCATGGGATGACGCGCCACCAAATGAGCCACCGGCGAGGGCTGATGGGAGGGTTTTGATTACTGGTTCAAGCTCATTAGCTATAGGTTTCTTCAGGTTTTTAAAATTTCTTCATGATTCATTCTTGGTAGGTTCTAGGTTTCTAGAAACTTAGGTGTTTCTTCTAGGATATCCAGTTTGTGGCCATATAATTCTTCATAGTAGTCTCTTATGATCCTTTTATTTCTGTGGCATCAGTTACAATGCTTCCCTTCTCATTTCTGATTTTTTCCCCAGTCCTTCCCGAGTGCATGCTCATCAGTTTGAGAGAGAGGCAAGTGGTGTGGGGGCAGGGGAGTGAAAGAAAGAAACATCGATTGGCCACCTTCTCGTACTCGCCCGGCCAGTGGTCAGCCTGCACCCCAGGCCAGCACCCTGACCGAGAGCCGAACCCGTAGCCCGTTGGTGCAGGGGGTGTGCTGAGCCCATGAGGCCACACTAGCCAGGCTCGTTCTGATTTCAAGTCGCCTTTTTTTCTCAGTGTCTATGAGGATATGTCAGTGTTGTTGCTCTTTTCACAAAACCAGCTCTTAGGTTCACTGTTTTCCTCTTCTCTATTTTGTGTATTTCTGCCGTCATCTTTATTGTTCCTTCCTTCGGCTAACTTTGGGTTTGGTTTGCTCTTCTTTCTCTAGTTATTTGAGGTATAAAATTGGGCTTTTGATTGGAGATCTTTTTTAATGTAGGTTGTTCCTGCTGTGAACTTCCCTCTTTTTTCAGTACTGCTTTTGCCGCATCCCTAAGTGTTGGTACATTTTTTGTTTTCATTTGTGTCAAGATAGTTTCTAATTTCCTTTATTTCTTTGACCCATTGATTGTTCAAGACTGTGTTGTTTAATTTCCACATATTTTTGAATTTTCCAGTTTTCCTTTTGTTAATGATTTCTAGTTTATTCCACTGTGGCCTGAAAAGATACTTGGTATGATTTTAATCTTATTAAACTGGTTGACTTGGTTTGTCTCCCAACATGAGATTTATCATGGGAAATGTTCTGTGTGCTCCAGAAGACCGTGGGTTCTGCTGCTCTTGGGTGGAACGTTTTGTTTAGGTTTATTAGGCCCAGTTGGGTCCAGTGTTGTTCCCGTCCTCTGGTTCCTTATTGAGCCTCTGAACGGTTGATCTGCCATCGAAAGTGTTTCAATGTGCTGTCCTTGACTTTGAACTTGTCTGGTGTACTGCAACTTCTTAGTGGTTTTGGGAATGCTCATAAAGGCTTTGGGGCCTTGTATAGCTGTTAAGTTGGTTTTCTGTGGGGAAATGAGGTCTGGGGCTTCTTCCACTGTCTCACTGATGTCACTAGAAATACATTTTCAACATGCGTTTCACGATGAGCACTTATCCAGAGATTTGTATTAGGAAATGCAGGCCTTCTCTTGTGCACTCCTAGCTTCTAAAGAATTAAAAGGACACTTTACAGTGTCCTCTGTGCTGAGGCCTCACAGGAGACCCAAGCAGGAGTCTGCTGCAGCCCTGACAGTGTCTGCTGCTGAGTCACAGTCACTGCATCTGCCACTTGCCAGGAAGAATCCAGCCTGGGAGACTGCACCCCCTTCTCTCTTATCACAGGGACCGGAATCCGTTTCCTTTATGGGTTCAGCTGTATAGTTTTTGAAGAATTGGACAGCTGGCTTTTGGCTACTAACTTGTTGATCAGTCCAGACATTGTAGGAGCTGAAGTCTGCTGGTCATTGGATAGGGGCAGGAAGACTGGGATTGGCTGTGCCTTTCCACATCACAAGGTATCGTGTGGACCTGGTCCCCGAGGGTTGAGGGGAAAGTATTTCCTGTTCTTTTTCTTTTATTGAGACTTTCCAGTATTTTTTAAGCCTGAGAGCGGGCTGCAAGCTGACCATGCCATCTTAGATACTCAGAATGCTGTGTGTAAAATTGTGTTGATGTGCTAAGCAAATGAAACACCTTTCACAATCCTTATTTTGATACCTAGTTTGATCTTTTAAAAAAAATTCTGTTACAGACAAAATATAGAATCTAAAATTTGCAAGGAAGCAATCAACAAATTTCATGCTAGTGTGAAAGAAGAACTCATCAAAACGGTAAGTTCATGGACATGGGTGTACTGGTCTAAATCTGTCACTAGTCCTGAGGCTGCATAGTTATCTTAGAAGGACTGCATTTGCTGGCAGTGTGGCAAAGACCTCACTAGAATTATTAGTATTTCACGTTTTAAAATAAATGTGGTATAGTGTAAGCTAATAAACATTTAATTTTGGGAAATGCCATGTGAGTATTTATTTTCTGTTTTGTGTAGCTTACGCAAGTCCAGATGTTGAAAACTCTGAGAAGAAAGAATGCTAAGGTAAGTCGTGTGGTTAGAAGCAGGCGGGCACGTAGCGTTAAGTAGAGGCTTGCCTCTGGGTTTGATGCCTTCAGTATGTAGAGATTTTTCTCTCTGTAGTCAGGCTTTTATCTGGTAGATTTGTGGCTGAGTACTGTTCGTGCACACTGAGGAAGGGGCACCCTTTAGCCTAGAAATGGCTAAGAAGCCCAGAATGGATAAGCCTTAAGTAATGCATACTTACCACTTCTGCGGATATAAAAAGCAAAGCCTTTCAGAGTAAAGGGCTGTCCCATGTCCCAGGTGAAAGGACAGCCTCGGGGAAATATTGGGTCACGGGTCAGGAGAGCTCATTCCTTGCCCTTGCTCTGCTACTTGAGTGTTGTACCACCTTTTTGAAAACTGTTCACCAGCAGGTGTGCCAGGGGAAAGGCCAGTAGCACCAGGTCCATCTGTTTATGGTTGAGCTTCTAGCTCTAACTTGTGAGTCCAGGAGCCAAGAGTAGCTTCCCCTCTACATTTAGATAGAAATGGATTGGAAACATACACGTTTTCCAGAGGCGTGGTACAAGCCTTTGCTGTTTTTATCCTTAAGCTTTCATCTTATTGGCCAACTCTGCATTGCTTATAGTGGGAACAGTCTGAATGGCCAGCAGTGGAATATTACATAGTGAAAATGGTGGCTCAGATAATAAAGTTTATTATGCTGAAATGTTCTTTTAAAAAATGTATCAAGACCCTGCGAAACCATTCCAGTATTTTCCTAGTGTACCTAGATAAAATCGAAGCTTCTTTACTGTATGCCTCAGTGAAACTGGACCCCACTTCTTCAAAGCCCTGGAGCAAATAGCCCTGCTGTTCTTTCTCAGAGTCCCCTGGTTTCCTTCAGAGCATGTTATCACAAGTTGTAATTACATACTGTTCGTATGTAATGGAGTCTGTCTTGTTTCCCACTGTATTTCCAACACCTGGCACAGTGTACATGGTGGTGCTCAAAAAGTTATGAAATTAACAAAGAAATTATTGCCTTACTTAGATGATCTCAGATATTGAAAAGAAAAGGCAGCGTTTGGTTGAAGTCCAGGATGAACTGCTTTGGTAAGATGATATCAAAATCCTCTGAGAACTTACCTGGAAGGACTGTGACATGTCCTGTGGGGCTAGGAAAACTGCTGCTGTGCTGGATTAAATCCCAGCTTTCCTCTGGGCTTGGAAGTTCAGTGAAGGTACGTTGCGCTGCAGAGTTGGAGCAGCTTTTAGCAAAGGAGAATTCGGCACTGATCTCTGCCATCAGCGCTCTCAGCTCTGGCCTGAGCAGCAGCCTGATCAGAGACAGCCTGGGGTTTGAATTCAGGCTCTGCCACTTACTGGCTCTGTGACCTTGGGCAGGTTATTTAGCCTCCCAGGCCTCAGTGTCCTCATTTGTAAATGAGCATAGTACCTACACCTCAGTGTTGTGAGAACTAGATGAATAAACGTACAGGAAGTGCCTCTTAGCGTTAACAGTTGTTAATGTTACCAGTGAAACATGTACCTTGGGGTGGCACTCATGTGAATCCATTCCCAAGCCCTGGGAACTAAGCCGCCGAGAGAGAGCAGTTTTCCAAAGGCCGCACATTTTTCATCCAGGAACTGGGGCAGTTTTCCCCCCCACTGGTTTTATTGGACCTTGGGAACAGACAAGATTTTGATAGAAGTAGGGGCAAAAGGAAGGCTTTTTGCCCATGCTTTTCCTATTGCCTGCCTCTTCCTGCCTGAGGCTATAAAATGTTAACCAAGTTGTTTAAAGTCAGTTCCCCAGACCCTAAAAAGGACTTGAGTTTAGGATATGTAGGGCATATTCTTCTGTGGGCTTCGTTGCTAATTACTCATTGTGCATCGTATTTCAGAGTTTTAAACAGAAAATCTAGAATCTTTCACACATTCAGAGCCAAAGACATCTGAACTACCCAGACCACCTCCCTTGTGTTTTCTAACTCACTGGGCATACTCAGTCTCTACACTGTGTAGGCTGTTACACTTGATTATTTGTATCTATTTTTAGAAAAACTGTTCTTTTGTTTTAGTTTAGAACCACAGCTGAAACAACTGCAAACAAAATACGATGAACTGAAGGAGAGAAGATCTTCCCTTAGGAATGCAGCATATTTCTTATCTAATTTAAAACAGCTTCATCAAGATTATTCAGATATTCGAGAGAGAGAACCAAATGTAAAGGAAACGGTAAGTTCAGTGTTTACTTTTCACTGTGCCTCGGAAGCTGTAGGCCTTTGAATGCAGTGCCAGAAGCTTTGAGGATCTGAGGAAAGACAAACAAACGTAGATGCAACATAGTAACAGTCTATCCAAAACAACAGTACTCTAAATCCATGAAAATTGACATCATCGCTTCTCTAGCCACTTAATTAAGGCTAGAGGAGTAGAGGAGAACCCTGAAACACCTAGTTTATGAAGGTATTGACCCTTCAGAGAACTGAATCTAATTAAGGGAAGTGTACCCTTTTGTACAAATTTCAGATGAAGGACTAGGCTTTATTATAATCGTTGTCAGTGCGAGACCACTCAGACGTGTCTTTAAAACCAGCCTCCTTGGTTCTTTGTTGAGCCCACGCTTCTATCTTTATCTGAAAGACACATCATCCCATAAAGCGGTAGGTGTAAAATCAGAAGTTGAGAAACATAAAAAGGAAATATAGTAGGAGAAAATGTGGTATATTGTTTTAATAAATTTCATAGTTGCTTCTGGATTGTTGCTGCAGACTTTGCCACTGTTAGGAGAACCAGCTCAGGTTAATAGGGATGTTTTAAGTTTCAGAAGGAAATTTACGTATTTGTACCATATGCACATGTCTTACGGTCACACTCGAGTTCTCCGCTTCCAAGTTCAGTTCTAAGGTGTTTCCTGTTGCTCATCCTCACTCAAGGGTATGTTCATTGGCTCTTAGAGGGAGGGAGGGAGGGAGGGAGACATCGGTCACCTCCCTTACACACCCCCACCAGGGATCGAACCCACAACCCTTTGGCGTACTGGACGACGCTCCAGCCAATTGAGCCACCCGGCCAGGGCCAATTTTAGGTTTTGACAGTGTCTAAAAGTCAATTCTCCTGAGCCTAAGGTTTGTTTATAGATTAGAGATCTGGAAATACAATGTTTTTATATTATTTTTTTCCTGTGACAGTACCTAAAGCTTGTCATCTGGAGTTGGAGATTTAGGTACTAAACTTGGAGAAATTGGTGAAACTGAGACACAGTGACTCTACCTTCTTTGAAATACACTCTGTTTCCAGTGTAGCACTTACCCTTTTTTTGCTTTATAGAGTATAGATGTTTGGGTATGTAACTTACCTCTTTTCCTAAACTAAAAATCTAGTGCCTAAGGTTAGTTCTCCCGCACCCCTCCCTGAAAGCAGGTGACCCGTGTAGCTCAGACGCCTTAGGGTCTCAGTGTTTGACTGAATTCCTTTATTATGTGGGTGGTGCAGTCTCACAGCTTTTCTGCTCAGTTTTCATTTCTAAGAAAATCACAGAAGGGACATCTGTAATACTTTCAACAGTAAAGATATATTAAAAACAAGAAAACAACTCAAAGTGCTCATATAAATGGATCTTAGTAAAAGTCTTTTTGAGTTAAAAAAAAGAAAAAGAAAACCACATGAACACCAAACTATCGTAATTATAAAATTCTGTAAGGGGAATTTGGTTCCTTTCCCTTAGATACAATTTACAACGTGAAGTTTGACTTTGCTAATTATTTTAAAATCAAGAGTTGGGTTTTGTATTCTAATTTTGTCTTTAAGAAATCTGGATTGGCAACTTTCAAGATTTAATTGATCTTCCCAACAAACAATTTCTCTGGATGATGGATTTTTTTCACATGAATTTTTAAGGGCCTGGTGTGCTCATGCCATCAGTTCTTGCAGTAAAAGTAAATCTGCCTTAGTTACACTTCCTGCTTAAAACAGGATGCAATCCAGTGAATGTGCTGACACCCGGTTTGATCTGTATCAGGAATGATGTTTCCAGTAATTCACATGCCTCGGTTCTTTTGAGCCAACTGGGAGGAGGTCATGACCTCCAACCGCGCAGAGCAGTGCCCTTGGGGCCTTATCCGTCACTCACGTCCTAAGGAAATGGGTCAGGACCAAATTAATGATCCTCCTTCAGCAAAGGAGAGGAGGATGGGTTAATGGGAAGCTCTAATAAAATTGGCATTTGGTCATAACATTGAGCTTTTTAGAACAAATAGGGATATAAAAGTTCTTAGTATTTGTTAATCTAAGTAAGTTATTTTCCTCCAACAGTATGATGCATCCAGCCTTCCAGCTCTGTTATTCAAAGAAAGAACCCTTTTAGGAGCTGAAAGTCATCTGCAAAATATCAACCATCAATTGGAGAAGCTCCTTGACCAGAAATGAGACCAGCTGCTGAAACATGCCTATGTAAAGATAAGTCCCATGCGCCTGCCTGTTGCCTCATGAAGCTACTTCTTATTGTTAAAGCAACACTGATACATGTGAGAAAGTAAAGTAAACTTGTCTAGCTGTTCAGGCTGGTGTTTGACTGTATAGTAGTTCTAGAGGCCATAATTAATTTTCCTGGTTAGTGTTTTGAGTGATTAGTTAAATGTTGACAACTAATTCCAACAGCCACAGACATAAAGGCTTTTAACCTATAAATAAATATGCGAAATTAAGTTGATATGAACACAGACTAACTTTGGTTAATAAGAGATTTCTACTGAATTTAAATGCACTGAAGCTAATTTTCAGTAAAACTGGTTTACTTCAGTAAAAACCAAGAATTGGAAAGCACAGTGATAAAACTTAGTTGATATAAACAGATTTAACAATAAGTTACTATAATTTAATGTTTGTTAATTAGTGTGATTATAAGTATCCATAGTTAATTAGCTAGTCTTGGAAAACTTGTACAATTAGTTCATCAGGAATCTCATCCACTCCACCATTATAACCTAGAAGACTGTTCTCCGCAGCTTCTGCTAATTCAGCATCTTCAGTAGCTTCCCAAAAATAAGTGTCGTCAAGGCCACTGTCCCAGTCAGGGTCAGAACATACAACTTTTGACGCTGTACTAGATGGTGGCACACGAGGATTCTGGGTTTCATCGTTCATCGCTTCATGTGTTGTAAACTCTCCTTCCTTTAGTTCCAAGGGGGAGGGGAAAGAAGAGGTGACAGAAGAATACACTGGTTATTCAGTCAGAATGGGATGCTTCACTAGAGCAATCTTTGATGAGTTAAGGTATTAAGACCAGGACAAAGATATTCAAGTGAGGATGCTACATGATATTGTCTTTGATACAATCACCTTGGGAATGAATTCGTTCATTCAAATATTGCTGCCAGTGTAACCCACACACTGGAAACTCCCAATCTGGAGAAGCCTGCAGTTCCTACAGCACATCCTGCTCAGTAAGTACAGACGGACTAGAGCAAGGGTACATTGATTTTTTTTTTAAAAAGTGGATAGTCCAGCTGAAGGCAAATTAAAAAATATATCCGCTATCTGAAAAGACTTATTTCCCTATTTACAAAGTATTTAAAAATCAAGAACATAGGTTGAAAAAAATTGTTAGAGAAACAGTTTTGAGACCATTAACAGTGTTGTATCAACATGAAATTTCTGAACATAGTAGCTGCAGCTCTGTGCTTATATTAAGAGATGAAGGGTTTGGTGTTTGCAGCCTCTGTTCAAGAGATTTGTTACGGACTCACTGTCAAATCCTAACACCCCATGTGATGGTCTTTGGAGGCGAGGCCTTTGGGATTTGATCACATCATAAGGGTGGAGCCCTCATGAATCAGTTTAGTGCTCTTATAAGAGAGACCCCAGAGCACGCTTCCTGCTGCCACCTATGACGTAGAAACATAACAGTTGCATCTCTTTATGACCCAGGAAGCTGGCTCTCATCAGACGTCAAGTCAGCCAGCACCTTGATCTTAGATTTCCCAGCCTCCAACACTGTAGGAATGAATTTGTTGTTTATAAGCCACCTGGTCCGTGGTATTGTTACAGTAGCCCAAGATGGCGAAGATAAGATTCAGCCAAAGTAATGAATGTGTGGACAGTAGAGGGAGGTGACAAACATGGCCAAATGTTAACAGACAGCAAATCTAGGTGAAGGGCATGCAGGGAAGTTCCTTGTTCTTGTGCAACATTTCTCTACGCTAAAAACGTTTATAAACTACGATGACCAATGCACCAGAAAAGCAGGCGAGTAACACTGATTGGTAGTCAGTTTAAAATACTAAAAACAGGTGAAGCAGAAATGACAAAATGTTAACATTAAAACTAAGTGATAGGTACAGTGGGTGTTCATTATACTGTTTTGTTTTTTTTTAATAAAAAACCAAAGTGAGCTATACAGCACTGTATACTGAAAGTACTTTCAGTCTGGCATTTTCAAGGTATACCGGATAAGCAGAAAAAACAACTTAAAAACCCATTGAAACCACAAACATGCATCACAGTAATACTCCAGATGAACAAGGATGACATTTCTTTCTCCAGAGGCAAAGTTTATTTTTTAAAAATTAATTTATAAAAAATTAATTTGTTCTTGGTTATTTCAAACCACTTCATCAAAGACTCTGGCTGTCAGCTATTTTATGTCTAGAGACCAAGAATGAGATTTCTATGTTTCTACCTTAAATGTACGAGTTTTTTCAGGAGACTTTTTATATATTTTTAAATCAAATTGAATAGGTACCAGACCATTATCTAGAATGTAAACCCAAGCACTTACTCAGCTTATATTGGGTAACTTTTATTCTAACCATAAAACCACTGAAAAGTATAGAAAATAACATGACAAAGAGTATTTAACAAAAAACTTCTTGTAAAATAATAAGACCACATAGAAAAGTGGACAGTTACAGGCAATCTATTAAATCTGAAAAAAGTTCAACCTCATTAATAAATTAAGAAATGCAAATTAAAGCAACTAAAATACCACTTTCTTGCCTACTCGGTTGATAAAGATTAAAAGTTGGCAAAAATATAGGTTAGCAGGTGCTGTCATAAATTGTGAAGTGGAGAGCAATTTGGTAACAGGTATTACTGAAAATATCTGTGATCGTTTAATAGGAATTAGAACCTACAAAACAGTATATACATGAGCATACAGACACAAATTCTGGAAGATACTACCAAAACATTTATGTCAGCTGTATCTGAGTGGTCAAATTATAAGTAAAAGTTTTTAAAGGAAAACTGGTAGTTTGGCAATCTGGTAATATCTACCAAAATAAAAAATGTACATATACCCTTTGACATAATTCTACTTCTAGAAATTCTTCCTACAGATATAGTTTGAAGGAACACAAAAATAAGTATTTTGGTAATTTTGGTATACTCTGTTAAGTAAAACATGAGAAAGTTTGTAAACATGTGGGACTAGTTAATAGATACCTAGTTTCTTATGGAGCAGCACAAAAGAGGCAAGCAGAGAGAGGACGGTCACCGCAACTTATTTCCAAATGAAAAGGCACCGGCCGTGTGTTTAAAGGTATCTGGACACATTTGGACACTACTCACAGTTCATTTAGACGGTTGTACCCAGGACAAATTAGTAAGGAGAGAGAAACTAAAAACCACATTTACCTCTTTGAGAAGAAACGGGAGACATATTTCAGCAGGTAATGGGAAACCTGAATCAGAAAGATAATGAAACTTTTATTTATGCAGATGTCTTAATTTTCACTTTGTGGTCAATATGAAAATTAATAACTCACGGTCAGATCTGAAGTTTTCTGCTTTACATACAGGGTCATGACATTTTTGATACCAAACTTCATTTTTCAGATCAACCAGAATCCTTTATGTTAAAAAGAAAAATGTTACTTAATAGCCAGACTGGATAGAAAACAAAATTCAGCTACATGCTGTTTACAAGAGATATGCCTAAGACTTAAAGATGGAGAAAAACTTAAAAAGTAAAAGGATGGAAATAGATATACACCAAGCAAAAGAAAACTAGTTGCCAAAAATATCATACAAAATGGATTTAGGGCCAAAAAATAATAATTCCCACTCTGTAACCATCAAATAAGATAGATTCAAAATACAGGATGGGGCAAGAGTAGGTTTACCATTCATATGGAATATAGCATAAGAATAAACTCGGTGTTTTGCATACATACAACTGTAACCCTACTTTTCCCAGCCCTGTAAGTGAGCAAAATCATCAACTTCAAGGATGGATAAAGCTTCTACCATAAGTTGAGATCTTAAAAAAATACTTTTGATTGGTTATTTGTTGTATCACTTATCAATGAGGATATAGGAAATCTGACATAATTAAAAAGCACTTAAGTTTGCCATTGTAATCCTGTATGAAGACTGCTTCAGATCAGAGCAGCTCTTCACAAAAAGTAAAACCTGACTGTGAGGGACTCTATGAATCTCATTAAATTTAAAAGTATTCATTCACACAACACATTCTCTGATCACAAAGCAAGTTATTTAGAAATAAATAGAAAGCTACTAGAAATCCATAATTAGAAATTAAAAACTTGTAAATAACCAATGACCCAAGAAAAAAAATGATGGAAATTAGAAAATGATTAGAACTGAATGGAATTGAAAGTACATATTAAAATATGTGAAACAGCTAAAATGATCTTAGAGGGATTTCAAGTCTTAAAAGCTTATTTACAAAAATGAATGGCTAAAGACAAATGAGTTGAGTAACTAACTTGGAAAATGAACAGTAGAATAAACCCTAATAAAATAAAAGGCAGGAAGTAATAACATTTTTTAAAAAATCAACAAGGGGCCAAAATGTGAAAACTGATAGAATTCTTGTGGGATTGATCAAAAAATAAGTAAGGTGGAGACACAGATGTTATTAGAAATTAATTGTAGATGCAACTACAAATGCAGAATATACTAAAAATATAAGAATATTATGAACTTTTTCCAGTAAAATTGAAAATTTTGGTAAAGTAGACAAAGTACTAGATAAAAATATACCAAACTAAGCAAACTTTTAACAGTTACAGAAAACCTAAATAATCCTATAACCACTAAAAGTAAAACATAAGTAGTATAAAATCTTCCCACATTTCACAGAAAAGGAAACAAATGGCTAATACTCAACACTGTAGTCAGGTACCCAGGAGACAGAAACGCAGGCAACCCAGTTAACTGCCTCATAAAAATTCCAATAACAGACCTGCTAGTAAATGACTAGTGCTGCAGTGCCCAGACCATCCACCAAAGAGCCCATGGCCATGTAGGCCGGTTACATTTTCCTAAGGAAACACTGACACTGGATACCTGCAAACTGCTTGCAGTTCACAGCTTCAACATTACATCACCCTTCATTCCTTTCCCTGGTGTCCTCTCTTTATAGAGCTGGGGTTTTTGGTGGTGGCTGTGATAAAAAGTATCATAAACACCAATGTGGAAGGAGACGTAACGGCGGGGTGAAGTGTCCCACCTGATTCCAGTGTGTAAGAGGTTATGCAGTGCTCAAAAGGACACCTATCCCACTAACAAATGATTTCATTTAAGAAGGGTCAAAAGCTACAAACTTCCAGTTATAAATAAATTAGTCATGGGGACATAATGTATAGCATAGATTATAGTTAATAATAATGTAATCCATATTTGAAAGTTGCTAAGAGTAAATCTTAAAAGATCTCATCATAAGAAAAAAAATTCTGTAGCTATGAACGGTGACAGATGTTAACCAGACTTACTGTGGTGGTCATTCTGCTACGTGTGCGCATACTGAATCATTGCACACCTGAAACTGATGTTACATGTCAATTACACCTCAAAAATACGAATGAAGTAAAAACATTTCCTCTCAAAGAGCCACTAAATTGTTAGGACAAAAACCTGAAGCTGTTTGAAACTATTTCACAAACAGAACTTAGGTATTTCTTTTGGCCTCAGAGCAATGTGAAAAAATTACTGAGTCTCTAAGGGTACCGTGAACTAAGTCTGGGAACCTCTGGACCAGTGATACCTGCTGGGCAGAGTCCTTATCCACAGAATGCTCTTTGCAAAACGTTTCTGGTTTCTGCAAACAGTAAGTAAACCTAGTCTGTGAATTATGAGGCGTGGTTCCCTGGAGATGTCACATCTGCTCGTAACTATAACATGCAGATGTTGCGTAACCTCGTGCTCCCTGCTGGGAGTCATGCCAGGTGTCCCCCGGCTCCGTCTGCTTTTCCTGTGCTTTTGATTCCTTGGACCTTTCAGTAAAGCTCAACCATGGGTAAGAATCTCAGATTCATGGGTGCAGTTTGATGATCCAATGCTCAAATTCACTAGTATCCAGGGAAATTCAGGTGAAACTACAGTATCAGTTTACACCCACCAGATCAGCCAACCAAATGCTTTAAACCTAACCACACCAAAGTGTTGGTGAGAGTATGGAGTAGTAGAAAATCTGAAAATATTGCCGGTGGGAGAGTAAATTAGCATGACCATTAGGGAAAATGATTATTACCTGGTAAAATTAAATACATATTCTATGACAGCAACTATTTTTAGACACATATTTTGAGAAGCTCATATGTGCAATAGGCAGTATGTACAATAATACTTGTAGCTTCATTATTCGTAACAGCAAGCCAACGCCCACAGTAGGACAAATAAACTGGCATATTTATATAACGACATACTATACAATAATGAAAAAATAAGCAACAGCTACATGCCGTGAGGATGACCTCACTAATGCAGTGCTGACCAAAGAGCAAGTCGAAGGGTGCAATTTGCATAACATTAAAAATCATGTAAAATGAATATACTGTTTGGGGATATAAATACATAGGGAAAAACCATTTTAAGAAGCAAGGGAAAGATTAACATAAAATTCAGGATGACAGCTACTGTCCCGGAGGTCCAGAGAAGAAGGACAAGCTGGGGTTGGGCCCACAAGGTGCTCCTGACGCTTTAGTCAAGTTCTTTTCCTTCCATTGCTGGCCGATGTGACAAGCAGTCGTTTTAATGTTAGTCTTTAAAGTGTGCATGTACATGATATACATGCTTTTTCATGAATATTTTACAGTTAACAAAAAGAATAGATTATGGATACATAATACTGGTAATTCTTCAGAAAGAAATATATAGCAGCCTGACAATTTAAAAGACAATAACTTCCTGGTAAATATATGCTCAGAAAAAGACCAGAAAGACACACCAAGATCATAACCATAGTTATCACTGGTTCTGGGACTCTGGGTGACGTTTTCCTTTGTGTTTTTCTGTTACAGTGTCGTGAAATAAGCGTACAGTTTTTGAAGCTGTTTCACTGAATTAAGCTACATATACAAGCACAGCACGGAGTTGGGCTCCCAGCTTTCTGGCTTTCCAGAAGCTGTGTGACCGTGTTCTCACATTTGCCAGACGTGCTATCTGTGCTCCATACACAGAAGTCTCAGCTTTGACAAAGACACAGCAAAAATCTCTTACATAGCATAGCCACTGGGCTTCTACTCTGTCCCTGCTCTAACCATACCCTTTGATCACTTGAAATTCTATTTCTGTTTTACTCTTCCTCTCCTTTTGCCGGGGCATTAAAACTAAGTGAAGGAAAACCCAAAGCCAGGGCCTGGCATATACAGCGAGCTTTCAGCACCACTCTTTGTCTTGAACATGTTAACATAACTTTACCGCTCACTCTTAACGCTGCGTCGTTTCCTTCTTGCCCAAGTATGCTCCATTCTGATTTAGACTCCGTAAGGTTCAAGGGCAGTGGCAGTAGGAGAGACACACTCCCATCACTGTCTCATTTCTTTCAGGCCCCTTAATTCTACGTTAGTCTTCCCGAGATTGTACTGTCTACAGGAGTATTTTACCAAATAAAATACAAATAAAGATGATAGGTGCTAGGTAATAATTAAAATATTCAAATTAACTATTATAACAAACTAAATACAAATATAAATGAAATTATAACTAAATTATAAAAATCATTTTTCTATTCTCAACTTCAAAAATTATAAATATTAAAAATGTAATATTGGTTAAATACACAGAACTTATTAACAAACACTCTGACTTACATGATGTTGTTACTCTTGTGGGCTCTTCCAATGTTTCCACACCAGCGATATTTACAAATGTCATAAACCAGTAATTCTTCTGGAAAAAAGTAGTTCCAACGCCGAATTCCTAAAATGCAAACAGTGCTTCTAAAGACATTATTACTCTACCACATAACAGCTAATAAAGAGTAAGATTATCTTTACCTCCTTTAATGCCATTTTTATTCACCAAAGAAAGAACAAATTGATCTATTTCAGGGTAGGGCGAACCCTGGAAACCTTCAATGCTTTCTACTGCAACAGAGAGAAAAAGTAATTAGAAATGATCATGGCTAAAAGTTGAGTTTAATTTTAAGTTGTTTAGAACAATTATGTGTTCCCTCCTTCCCCCTTTTTTACAACTTTCCTTTCAGTTAGTCATGGGTTCTTACAAGGAAGCAGGTAAAATTCAAACCTCTCAGTTAAGTCGGATGTCAGCTAATTATTATCAAAAGTATTTATAATCACGTCAGTTACATTCTTCACTCTGATAAAGAGCTGCAACCCCTTACGCCCAGGAGCTGGCCAGGTGCTGTGACGTAGGCCTGGGTGTTGCTACACGCTGGGGGGCACACAGCTCAGGCCTTGTTTTCTGCTAATCATAAACTATTTCACAGAATTTCTATATCAGATAAGGCCATTCTGTGGCCATGATGATTCAAGACAAAAACAGAAACTGTAATCACATCTGAACACAGGCAAAAGGAAAGAACATTTTCCAAGCCACAGAAATGATCGATGACCCCCTTATCTTATCTAATAGGAGTTACTGTTGCTGCTTTACCAACTATAGCTTTAGTCTCCCTCTAGTCTGCCTTCTTTCTAGGTAAGATTTATCAAGATACTCATGGAGCTGTCCCTGAGGGCACCCAATTCAAAACAAAGCCACACTTTGGGCCCTCCTCAAGAGCCCCTAAGGGGCCTGAATCCTAACCTTTCCCTGAGATGCCCCATTGGTTCTCCATCACTGAGACCAGTAATAAACTTGGTTGCTCAACACAGACCTGTTTTCGGGTGGTCTTCAGCTGTAGGGCATTGACAAGTCAGTTATATTTTGTATCTAGGAATCTCCTGGAATAATTTACAGAATCTACTTTTCTAAAAATAAAGCTTATATTTCACTTATAAAAGTAATATACATGATTGGAGAAAATCTGGAAAATACAGGATGTCCCCCAAAAATGTATATACACTTTAACAGCTGATAGCTCAATTTTGAAAATGAAATGTATTTTAATAAACACTGCCTTTATAATTATTCAAAGTGTGTGTATACATTTTTGGGGGACACCCTATATATTAAAGCAAAAATAAGAGAAACAAACTCCATGTCTAGAAATAACTGTTAATCAGAAGAAACATAATAATAGGTTATTCATATTTTTTAATAAACTTGTGATCATACCTCAACATATAATTTGAGTCACCTTTTCTCTTAACATCATAAATGGCCATTTTTCCATATTATATAAGCTTTATAAATTTTAATTAAATGACTACAGAGAATTTTATATCATGTTGCCAATCCCATTTTGTTGTGCACTTAAATGTTTTCAGTTTTTCACGCCCAAAATGTGTACATAAAAATGCTCACTGGAGGGTATGTATGAAATCTTAGGAAAACATGTACATGTTCTTCAGTACAGGAATGAAGAACATACATATTTCATGAAAACCGGGCAGCCATTAAAAGAACAGGACGCCTCCATATTACTGGAAATACAGGAAAAACTCCTGGTTAAACAGGAAACTATTGACAGTGGTTTACCTATCGCTATGGACAGGGGATGAAGAGAACTCTTAGTTTTCTTAATATGTGTTTATTTTATTAAAACAATCTATAGTATTTTGGTTTTGTGTGTGTCCCCTCTCCCCCCCAAAAAATGCTATAAAATGAATTAGTGAATAACTTTTAAAAACATCCTTTTTTACATTTTTTTCATTTTGGATAGGAACCTAGTCATTTTTAAAGATCAGCAGGTATGAATACTTAAGATTTTAAAGGCAAAATAGATTTAGTACCCGTAAATTTTCATAGAAAATTATTTTCGTAAAATTACCTGAAGTGCTGGTACTAGTCAAGTGCCCAGCCTGTTTCTGTTTGTTCTCAGACGTGTCACATCTAAGAACTCGTAAAGTATCTGAGAATCTGAAGAAAATACGTTCAAGAAACAAAGATCATATTAAAATTAAAGAGATATGGCTACAGAAGGGGAAACAATTTCAAATAATTCTGTATGAAAGTCATTTGTTCAACAGCGATTGTTCTAGGACATTTATGCCACATTTGCCTATAAAAGCACCAATCCTACCCCTATAAGGTGATCATTTAAAACACTTTCCTCAACTGCAGAGAGTCAGGACTCGGGGACTGCTGGAGCCAGGCATGGAGTGTGATTCTGCTCCAGCTACAGAGCCTTTGAGATGTTTTTACAATGACTTTAAAAGTGAGAATAATGGGAAGAAAAGAGAAGGAAAGGAGGGATGAGAGCAAAGGGAAAGGGGTTAAGGGAACTGCATTAAGAGATGCAGTCACGGCCGTCAAGAAGGCTGCCTTCAACTGCAGGAAGAAAAATCCCTGGTGTTTACTGGGACACACAGGACAGTGAAGGAGCCCTGCTCAGGAGAGCTCTACATGTCCATGGAAGTACTGCTGGCACGGCAAAGGAATGGGGCCTGGTACTCGGGGATGACCTGTGCTTCAGACTGTTTTCTAGGCCAGCGTCTCGGTACGTCAGGCCGTATTACAGGTCAACAGAGCTGCTCTGCCATACACGACAAGACGTGATCTTGTTCTGGTGCCAGCAGCGGGCAGCAGTTGCCGCAAGGTTTTACACCACCACCATGCCACTAGCAGCATCTCAGGAACTACCACCACTACCAGCATTCACCAAGCAGACGCTATGTGCCAGGCAAGACTGCAAATATCTTACATGTAGTTTTAACTTATTTAATCCTAAGAAAGCCCTAAGACAGATATAAATATTTCCATTTTAAAGGTAAGCAAACTAAGGCTTTGACATTACTTCTGAGATGTGTTATGAAAGAACTCAGTCCAGAAATACATGAAGAAAAACGACCAATCTTCCCATCCTCCTCGAAAACTGTTAACATCGGACACAATTTTCCCTACAGCAAAGTATCTTAAATATTTTTATTAAAATTCACTTCTATGGAGTCTCTCTTTAAGATTGTATCTACAGAAGGCAAAGGAAGAAGTTAACATGGTAACTTAGTGTGACCCTTATGTTTTGGACACAAAGCTGCTAGCCCAGAATCAAGGGAATAAAGGCCAGTGTTTCTGTTGTAAGATGTCTTTCGTACTTTCTGAGAATGACCAAAACACGTAAAACCAAATGTTCAACAACAGAACTAACAAGTTAGAGCATATCAATATAATGGAACATTATGCAGGTATTAAAAGTTTTATTTACAATCAACTGCTAGCAAATTATGAACCTGACAAATATTCACGATATGTTGAGCAGATAAAACAGGTGATATACTATATCATCTCAAGAAGTATTTTTTGAATGAAGGAGTTGCATAAATTATATATGTAAGTGCAGATATGAAAAAATGAAATGTTCATAGTAGTTATACTTCCAAATACATAAAACTAGTTTTTATTTTCTTCTTTATAGAAATGTTGATCATTTTAGAAAAACTGGAAAAACATATAAAATATAATTATAAAAAGGACATAAAAAGAATACTAAGTGGTTAGAAAATAAATTTTACTATTATGTTTCCAGTTAGTAGACAAAAGGAAACAGTAACCTAGAACTTTTAAGAACTGACTTTTCTTTAAGATAGAATGAATTTACACAATTTACAGTTTAGTGCTGTACACTGCCATTCTCTGCTTAATATTCATGAAAACACATGGTTTAATTCTGATACTACATACCTGACATTGCTGACTAAAGAAGAGAGGAAATACTGACTTTCTTCAGAAATATTCTTTGACTGTGTAAGAGAAAATCTGTTATCTTCAGCGACCTCCAAAGCCACAAACTTTCCTTTTTTTGATGATTTGTACAGCCGAAAGTTTCTATTTCTTGTATAAACTCCTATATCAAAAATTAATAAAACATATGAATGCATGTTTTCAGTTATTTGTTTATACAGTCAGCAAATATTAACTGATTTGTAAAGTAGTTTTAGAAGAAACAATAGTTCTGATTCAACTTGGCAACATACAAACATCCTGAACTCACCTCTTCCCATGCAAACAACGAACCTACTGCTATATATAGAAAAATTTCCTCTGGAAAACCCCAGAATCTGGCGGAAGGCCCCCTTCACATAAGAGAAAATAAAAGAAAACCACATCAAAGCAGGTAGGAAAGGCCCACCCCTGGCAGGGCAACCCACATCGGGGAGGAAATGGAACCCTGAGCTTCTCCTGGGGAACCCCAACTTCTAAGGCCAGCGGCTGAGACAAAACCTCAAAAACATCTGGCTCTGAAGACCACCCGGGCTCACACCCATGAAACCCATGGGGCTGTAGCCACTTGAGGCATGGCTCTTGGAGGGCTCACATGCAGACACCCTCCCCAGGCCCCAGCACACAAGCAGTCCTTTGAAAAGCACCAGACTACGTAAAGGAGACCCATGTGCTAATTTTAGTGATGGTTTGTGGAGCACGGCCCTGCTGAGATACCCCTTTGGGGATGGAGGCTGGTGGGCACCATCTTTCTGCTGTCTTCTGCCTTGTTAGAGCCCACGGGGGCCTTCCCCCCCCTTTCCAACAGGCACCATCTTCCATGTTCTCACCCCTGGCCTTGTTAAAGCCAGTGGGCACCATATATCTTCTTTTTCCTTCCTTTTTTCTTCAGCAGGTGCCACCTGTGAACTCCCCCTCTCACTCCAGCCAAAGGCCCCACCTCTGTGCTCCAGAGCTCCACTGTCTCCCAGAGGGGAGCTTCTACATGTCTGGGGCCCCAGTGTGCCACTCAAGAGGTACCCCTTGATTGCCTTGTGTTCCTGGATCTCGCAGGATGTAACAACTGGAGGTTGTTGTTGACTGGCTACCACCCCTAGGGCCCTGCACAGACTCATTTTACAAGGCCAGCATCATCCTGATAGCAAAACCAGAGGACTCCATAAGAAAACAGAATTACAGGTTAATATATCTGGTAACATAGATGCAAAAATCTTCAAAATAATGTTAGCAAACCAAATTCAACAATACATTATAAGAATCATACCCTGTGATCAAGTTAGCTTTATTCCAGGGATGCGAGGGTGGTTCAATATCCAAAAACCAATCCATGTGATAAACAAAATGAAGGGTAAAAATCAAGACCCTCTCGATAAATGCAAAACCCCCCACAAAACCCCAAAAAACAACTGACAAAATTCAACATCCACTTATGGTTAAACTCTCAACAAAGTGAGTATAGAGAGACTATATCTCAACATAATAAAAGCCATGTGTGACAAACCCACAACATCATACTTGGGGGAAAAGCTGAAAACTTCCTCTAAGATCAGGAATTAGACAAGGGTGCCCACTTTTGCTACTTATCCAACATAGAGTAATCAGGCAAGAAAAAGAAAAGGCATCCAAATTGGAAAGGAAGAACTCTGCAGATGACATATTATATGTAGAAAACCCTAAGGATTCCACCAAAAATCTATTAGAACTCTAAATGAATTCAGTAAAGTCGCAGGATACAAAGTCAATATGCAGAAATCTGTTACATTTCAACACATTAATAACAAACTACCAGAAGAGAAATTAAGAAAATCCTGTTTACAACTACATCAAAAAGAATAAAGTATCTAGGAATAAATTTAACCAAGGAGGAGAAAACTTCTACACTGAAAACTGTAAGACACTGATGATGAAGGAAATTAAAGACCAAAAAAAAGAGGAAAGATTTTTTCCAGCTCATGGTTTGGAAGAATTAATATTGTTAAAATGTCAGTACTATCCCCAAACGATCTACAGATTCAATGCAATCCCTATAAAAATTCCAATGGCAGTTTTCAAAGAAATAGAACAATCCTAAAATTTATGGAACCACAAAAAACCACCACAACAACAAAAAACCCAAATAGCCAAAGCAATCTCAAGAGAACAAACCAGGAAGCATCACCTCCCTGACCTCAGGAACTCTTACAACCTGACAGTAATCACAACAGTATGGTGTTGGCAACGAAAACACACACACATACATGGAACAGAATGAAGAACCCAGGTCGAAACCCACACATGTGCCATTTAATTTACAACAGAGGAGCCAAGCACGTACAATGGGGAAAGGGGTCTCTTCAATAACATAACTCAATAGCAAAAAATCAAACAAAAAACCCCCAAACAATCCAATTAAAAAATAGGCAGAGGTTCTGAATAGACACTTTTCCAAACAGACACAGAGATGGCCAACAGGTTCATGAAAATGCTCAATATCCCTAATCATCAGGGGCATACAAGTATCACCTCACACCTGCTAGAATGGCCTTTATCAAAAGACTAAGGAACAAGTGCTGATGAGGACCTGGAGGAGAGGGAACCCTGCGCGCTGCTGATGGGGTGCAAGTTGGTGCACACTATGGAGAACAGTATGGAGGCTCCTCAGAAGATTAAAAATAGAGCCACCTTATGACTAGCAGTTCCGCTTCTGGTATTCATCTGAAGGAAATGAAAACACTAATTCAAGAAACATATGCACCCCCATTTTCAGTGCCACACGCACAAACGGCCAGGATACGGAGACAACCTGTGTCCATGAATGAGGGAGTGGGCAAAACAAGGCGATGTACCTGGCAGCCTCCCCTCACCCGCTTCCTGCAGTTCCAGCTACCTGCTGTCAGCTGTGTTCAGATAATATTAAATGCAAAGTTACTGAAATAATTCATACATTTAACCTGTGCACCATCCTGAGTATATGATGAAATCCCACTCCATCCTGCTTCGTCCTTCGAGTCACATGACTCATCCCTTCACATGACCGCCTCTTAGTCATTTAGTAGCGGTCTTGGTTATCACATCATTTCCCAGAATTGCAGAGCTTGTGTTCAAATGACCCTTATTTTATTTAATACTGACCCCAAAGAACAAAAGAGCAATGATGATGATGATTTAGATATGCCAACGAGAGCTTCATTTAAGTGAAAAAGTGAGTGCAGTACAAGATATTTTGAAAGAGAAGGACCACATTCACATAACTTTAGTATATTGTTATAATTGTTCTATTTTGTTAAGAATTATTGTTAATCTTTTACTGTACCTAATTTATGAATTAAACTTGATCATAGGTATGTATGTATAGGCAAAAACATAATACATACAGAGTTCAGTATTATTTGCAGTTTCAGGCATCCACTGGGGTCTTGGAACATATCCCCATCAGTAAGGGGGGACTACGTACAATAGAATATTAGCCAAATAAATAAGGAAATACTGTCATTTGTGACAACATAGATGGACCTTGAGGGGAATTATGCTAAATAAAATAAGTCAGACAAAAACAAATACCCTATGACCTCACTTATATGTGGAATCTAAAAAAACAAAAACAAAACCCAAACCAAAACCAAGCTCACAGATGCAGAGAACAGCCACCTGTGATGGTTGACATAGGTGGGAGGTGGGCCAAATGGGTTAAGGGGAGTCAAAAGATACACACTTCCAGCTACAAAACAAGAAAATCCTGGGGATGTAAGTACCGCATGGCAAATATAGTTAATAATACTATCACATATTTGAAAGCTGCTAAGAGAGTAGATCTTAAAAGTTCTCATCATAAGAAACATTTCTGTAACTATGTAGTGATGAATGTCCACTAGACTCACTCTGGTGATTACTTTGCAATATATACAAATATTGAATCATTATGCCATACACTTCAAACTAATGTTGTGTTAATTAGACCTTAATTTAAAAAAATAATAAAATGGCCCGGCCGGGCGTGGCTCAGTGGTTGAGTGTCGACCTAGGATCCAGGAAATCAGGGTTCGATTCCCATCCAGGGCACATGCCCGGGTTGTGGGCTCGATCAGTGACTCTCTCGTCATTGATGTTTCTATCTCTCTCTCCCTCTCCTGTACTTTCTCTGAAATCAATAAAAATATATTTAAAAATAATAATAATAATAATAATAAAATGACGGTGAATAAAATCACCTCAAATGAAAATATATAATAAATATTTTTTTAAAGAAAAATTTTCTATCAGATGTAAACAAAAGCAATATATACATTAAAATAAATTGGAATTGGCATGGAAGAATGCCACATCCAGAAATAGCAAACTAGATTGTTTTGGGGCAACCTCCTATGGTAAATAAATAGAAAAGCTGGACAGATGTGTTTGAAAAAAAAGTCTGAGGCTATTGGAGAGCTTTCAAGGTGGAATGGATTTGTGGTGCCAAGTCTCAGAAGAGGGAGGGATCTAAACATCAAGCATCTCTCTCAGCCACGTGAGGAAGCGATGAGAAGGCCGTTATCTGTAATCCAGAAGCAGGGCTCCCGCCAGAACCGACCATGCTGGCACCCTGGTCTTGCATTCTAGCCTCCAGACAGTGAGAAATCAATGTTTATTGTTTATACAAACAAAAAATCAAATATCTAGAATAAATCTAACAAAAGATCTACAGGATCTCTATTCAGAAAATTATAAAACATTATTGAGAGAAACTGGAGAACAGCTAAGGGGGACAAACCATGTTCATGGACTGGAATACTCAGTATTATGCAAATGTCAATTCTCCCCAAGTTTCCAGATTCCTGACAAGCTGACTCTAAAATTTACACGGCAACACACATTGTCAGGAACAACCAAGGAATTTCAAAAAACAAAGTTTGAGGACTTGTTCTATAGGATATCAAGACTTTGAGAAAAGCCATATTATGACAGTTATGGTACTGGCACCAAATAGATAAAAAGAACAATGGAACAGAACACAGTCCAGGAACTGACCAAACACGAATGGACACTTGATCTTATGACAAAGATGTTCTTTAGAAAAAGGACAGTTATTTCAACAAACAGCGTTGAAGCAAATAGAGACCCACATGGGAAAAAAGTGAATTTTGACTTCAACCAATAAGCAAAAATCCATTCCATGTGGATCGCAGGTTTATATAAAAGGCAAATGATAAATAAATAAAGCTTCTAGAAGATAAGCAGAACATCTTTATGACCTTGGGATAGGGAAAAATTTAATGAGATACAAAAAACACTAACCTAAAAAGTAAACATTGATAAGTCAGACTATTGCTACTACTATGTAAGGTGCACAACTTCATTCATTAAGGACACCATTAAGGGAGGGAAAATGCATGCCACCAACACACTACATGATTCTAATTATAAAAAGGTCAAAAATCGGCAAAACGCACCTTTGGTGTTAGTGGGTAGATTAGTGATTAGCTCTGGGGAGCAGGAGGGAAGAGGTTCTGGGGTCCCAGTCACCCATTTCTTGTCTTGGGTGGTGTGGTGACAGGGTGTGTTCATTTTGTGGTAACTCATTGACCTGTACACTGAAGTCATGCATATATCTGTCTGAATGTTATACTTCAATAAAAATGTTTTCTAAAAAAGTCTTGGCCTGTACTATTAATCCTCTGAACTTTTCAAAGGATACTTTAGGGAGTGATTTCCTGATCCTTTGTTACATAAATCTGGGTACACCTGCAACATTTCTTTTAAGCATATCAGAGAGATTTCCTTGCTAGCACAGTAAGCTAACTTTCAAGGCCAACACTGTCATGAAGAGGGGAATCCTGTTTAGGGTCTTTAATATAATCTGGGGTAGAGACAGAGTAGTGATTGGCCATTGTGCTCTCCCTGAATCAACTTCCTGCTGGCATTTTCCCTAGTTTCTTGCATGTTAATCCAACATGGAGAGAACGTTTTACTCATATAAGTTTGTTCACCCAAATCAGTACCTTACACCTATCTGACTATATTCCCAAATTATGGTACTTGGTTGTTAGGGTGCTGGAAAGACATACAATACAGCAGGAATGCTTCCCTGCCTTGGCCTGGCTGGCATGATAATCTCGTCTATACCTTAAACATACTTTCCCTCAACTGTAGACACTGATGCTCTTTGAGTTGCTTTAACAGTCAATGGCAAAAATGTTGCATTTACAGCTTGTCAACTCATCAGCTAGAAACGCAATATAAAATGAGCTTTAGTTTACCAAATTGAAGTTGGTTGAATGAAGAGTCCTGATGTGCCTATGTGTTCCTGACCAGGCGGAAGTTGCTGCCAGTACTTTTCAGAGACCAAACGCCAGAGGGCAGCAGAGAGCAAGGCTGAAGAAGCCACCAGCTGGATCACGGTTGGAAAGCTGCAAAGCCCGTCAGTGGAGGAAACAACAGCCTTGTTTTGCTAAGAGCACTATTTTTCTGTGTGTTTTAAATTATTTCACCTTGTTAACCGCACAGCAGTGTTGAGAGAGCTGGTATGCTGTCCTCCGCCAAGACTCTCCTGATCCGAATGTTTTGGACAATTTGGACCAGGCCCCAGCCCCAACCATTCCTTCTGAAGCTCAGGCCAGCCTGGTGTTTACGCCCACAGGGACCTCTCAGACCTCTGAACAGAAACCCAAGCTCATCCGCCACATTCTGCTAGTGACCCCACTGTCGCTGTGGACCAGCGGTGGTAGCAAGAGCCCTCAGGTGACAAGTGGGCACTGACTAGTCTTTCAGCAGCACACAGGGACAGTCTCGGAGAGCTGTTGATGTTACTCACCTAGATCTACAAAGAGACGCCTTTTGCCTGCAGGATCCTTCACAACTAGAAATGAGAGGTCAGGGCTGTGCAGCTTAGCTGACACTGGCCTCTCCAGTCCCTCTGAATTCAATGTCCAGCTCTCTGCTATCTCCTTATCTGTGGACATTTTGCTGAAGGAAATTTCTTGTTTAACTGGTGGTTCAGAAAAGTGGGAAAATCCATGGCCTGTCGTCTCTGGAATACCACCATCATCTTCATCATCTTCACTGGCAATTAAATGGAAAGCAGGCTGCAAAATTTTTCTCACAAAATTCCCTGGGGAAAAAAGTTATGATTAACCTAATTCTTCTTTTTCACAAACTATAACTTGAGATCTAGGCACCAATCTACACATGGCAATTTTATTTTATTTTTATTTTTTTAAATATATCTTTATTGATTTCAGAGAGAGGAAGGGAGAAGGAGAGAGAGAGATAGAAACATCAATGATGAGAAAGTCATTGATCGACTGCAGCCCGCATCCCGGGCATGTGCCCTGACAGGGAATAGAAGAACCCTGATTGCCTGGATCCTAGGTCGACGCTCAACTGCTGAGCCACACCCAGCTGGGCTACACATAGCAATTTTAGACAGCAAGGCTTCTTTCTCTACTTTTGGTGTTAACATTGAGTTGTTATTGCAAACTGTAATGTGCCTTTCCTCTCCTGTTACTTCCTCCCTCTTGCGCAATCTTGAACTCTTTCAATTTCCCACTGACAGGCAGCCTGGTCACAGGGGAAGGTTTGAGATGTGTCACTGTTGCTCGTATGGGTCTGAGCCTAATGTACGATCACCAAAACACACAACTTTTATTAATACAAATTGAGTAAAATGTATCTTCACAATCAATGATTAAAGAATGAAAGGATTTTTTTTCTTTTCAAAAAAAATGAAAACTTTTCCAATAAAAAAGATGGTTTATGTGAGTAAATGGTGCTGCCAAGATAATGCACAGAACACAGAGAGTCGCTGCCGCGCTCCCTGCGTCAGGATGTCAGCATGTTGCACGGGACCTTGCTCCCTCCTTTTCCTGCCACAGCAGCCCTGAGAACACTGAACTCACAGCCATCGGTTCAACCGATGCTCCTCCCGCCTCTCCCTGTACCTGGTCATGGATGGATTGTGGCCTTGGAACTAAAGCAATTATACACATGTAGTGTATTTCAATGTTTAGTCTAAAGCTCTAAATAGTGGTCCTATCTTTACCAGGAACAGATAGTATGACAATCTGGAATGTTTTCAAACTGTCATATTATTTATTCCATAAAATCAAGTAATTTGGTAAAGCTGCTTCATGTAAATAATACTAGAGCAATGCAATACTGTAAAAAAAAATTAATTTTAATCTTTTAAACTGGTATAGTCTGGGTTTGTCACTTTATTTACCAGTAGTTTGAACTCTTAAGTCATAAGATATACATGTTCTAAATTTAAAAATCTTTCTCCAAATTAGATTTAATTACTTCCCTACTCAAAGAAACAAATCCAGTGTCTTAAAAAACACCATCAAAATGAAAGCAGAAGCATTCGATCCTTGCAATGATACACAGGCATGATTATTTCTGGAAAGAGGGAGATTACGTAAATACTGAGTGAAAAGAAATCACGATGTGTCCAAGGACAACAGAGCAATACAAATAGAAAATGATCAAGTTAATGTTCTTGGAAATGCAAAGTTACATCTCTCTGATGGGCAGGAAGAGAAGAAGGGCCACCGTTGCAGAGCCAGGTGCAAAAGTAGCGCTAAGGAGGCCAGGGAGGCCGCGGACCTTTGGCAGGGAGCTAACAGGCCAGGATATGACAGTGTAACTAATACACTAAATACTAATGCGGGCTCCCAGCAAACTACTCTGCTTCCTACTTCCCTCCCCAATATTGTCCCCCTCACCTCATTTACACAGGGACACTTTATGGCTGGGAACAACTCGAGAAAGTATCAATCACAGACATTTCAGGTCCTATGGCAGGCAGGCAGGCAGAAGAGTATTTTAGGCAGACCCAACGTACACATTTTGCAAGCATTCTGTGATCTCTTACTCTTCCCCTAATTTCCCTTTCTGAAGGGCTAACAATAGGAACTAGAAATGTCACCAAGAGATGTGCGCAAGAGGGGAAAGTGCGGACCCTCCCACAACCCCTGCATCTCTGCTTCTGACAGCCCATGCTTCAGAGGAGAGAGTCCGCGATGCCAATGCACTGGTCAACTCTGGTTAGGCCTCGCACACCAGCCACACCGGACGCCCACTGCTCCCCATGGTCACCAACACCCATCTCTACAGCTCTGCTCAACGGGGTGAATGTGGTTCTGAGCCCGGCTTGAATGCACCTGCTTTCAGAAGGCAAGTATAGAGACTGCCCATCGTGTCACGTTTTTGTCCCCTCTCCCCTAGCTCTTAATCTGTGTTTAGCCTGTGACAGGAGTCACAGAGCCAGCTATAAGGAGTCTAAGGAAACAAAGAACTATCTTGCTTAGGGCTCTGCCTCCACAAGCTTGACAGCAGAACCCCCTTAATATTCAGTCATCCATTCAACAAATATTTATTAAATGCCTGCTTGTATTTATTACTGCTGCTCCTGCTACTCTCACATTACTAAAGCTGTTGATAAAGATATTATGTAATAAGCTCTAAAAATACAGGCGTGAATAACAGTCCTACCCTAAAGAAACATTAAGTAGGATAGACAAAAACAGAAACAAAACACCAGGAAATTGCCTCAGGAAGTGGTGACTGCTCTGACACAAGCGCTGGGCAGTCCCTGCACCCAAACACCCACCTAAGTCCAAGGGCTGGACAGAAATGGCTTCTCAGGTGATGGTACCTACACTGAGTCTTAACAGACCAGGAGAACTGAAGACGTGCACATTCAGACAGCAGCCTGAGAAACTGCAGAGGCCCCGGGCCTGGAGAAGACTGGCCCCAGTGGGAGCCAAGTAAAGGAGAGAATGGGGAGAGCTGAGTGGAGAGATGAGGCTAGAGCACAGTGGGCCTCACTGCAAACTCGGACGGGGACTTTTTCCTGAAGGCAATGCTTTATCCTTGAAGGGCTTGAGGCACTTGAGTGGCGTAATCAGATCGCTCTAGCTGGCTGACTAAATACACAAAGGTATCTAGAGGTCAAAGATGACACCACTTCCACTTGGGTAATTGAGTGGATGGTGACACCACTCACTGATACACATACCACAGGGGAAACAGCAAGCTTTAGGGGAAGGGCGAGGAGCCTGGTCTAGGACATGTGAGTTTGAAGTTGACTTATGGTTCTGGTGTCAAGAACAATAATCTTGACTGAAGACAAAGTTTTGAAAGTCCAACACATAGATGGTACCTGGAGCCAACAGTGGATGACCATCAAGGTTACAGACTGGGTAAAGAGAGGGACAGGATGGATTCTATAACTACTGATACCTGCATGAGAGAGACCAGAGGATCAGTGAACTAGGCTAACAGAAAACAGAGCTAATCAGGAGCCCTAGGCACACAGTGCACAAGGTTCCTGACACTTATGCCAGAGCTTTAGTTATTATGTTCATGTCTTTTACCTTTGAAATTGTCAGACATTTGCAGTCCTGAAATGCACTACCTGTTCCTTGAACTTCAGTGGATCTGCTATCTGAATTTAGGAATACCTGCTCTACCCCAGCATGATAAACACTTCTATTTAGACCTTGGTTTTGGGTGTTCCCATTCTGCCTACTTGTTCCCGTTTGGACTGACTTCATTTTATACCTGGAACTCTCTCTCTAAATTTCCAGTCCTGAAACAAATACTCTGGTTACATTTTCAGGCTTAAACATCTAGATTCCTTCTGAACCCTAAGGTTTGGTCTGGAACAATAACCAAGACTGCCTGGATGTAACCTGGAAACCAAGCCCCAGTTCTCATGCACTGAAAGTTCAGGCTGAAGTGAAGGTGAGCGATCCAGACCTGAGGTGCCGCATGCAGGTAAGACCAGAATTAGGCCTCTCATGTTACTAACCAGAAAACTCTTGAAATGACTCCTGTTGGAGCAGAAATCTGTACTGGGGCATGGCCATCCCAGTATCTACACCAAGAGGCACAATACCAAGAATATCCTGGGTAGGCTAATGTGTCTAAAATGTGTCTAGAATAGGAAGATAGGTCTAGAATTAAAGGCAAATCCTAAAACCATGAAAAATCACGTTTCATTTTTTTAGAATAGGTTAACACCCATAAAACCTGACAAGTACTTAACAAAACTGAAGAAGAGAGTGAAACTATGAGCTTTTACTATTACTCCATGACTGTTTAAAAAACAGGATACTTACCAACATGAATGTTATCTTTAAATGCCACATCATGGAGTTGAAATATTAAATGGCGGCTAAATTTCTCATCAGTGCTAGAATCTAAGTTGAAAACATCTTCGGCTGAACAGTTAACGCTGTATAACTCTTTAAGTGCTTTACAAACATGCTAAAAACACAGGTAAAACATAAATAATATTTTAAAATTTGTTTTAAATGTTTTCCATGAGCAAAATTCAAATATCTTGGTACAAATATAACTCATTTTTTTAAACTCGTTTTTTATTTTGATTTACTATCAGAATATTTACTATACAATTTTACCAAATTACTTATGTATTGAATTACATATATTTAAATTAGGCATGTTTATATTAAAAAATTCATAGGTTCTCAGCGTTAAAGTCTTCTTAGAAGTTGAACAATTTAATTTATACATTAATCTCCTCTAAATTCACAATTAAAAATATTTCTTTTTAAGCATCTCTTTAAATATCATCTATGAGTTAAAAAGTCACTAATCCTATAGTTTATAATTTTAGTTTTCAAAAAGTTCCTCAGGCATATTGAGCCCAAATCTACCTCCAAGAATATAGCCTCTGGGGCTAGAGGATGCTGATACTGAAGGCAGCTGTGCATCATAGTAAGGCAACACGCTTGGGTTAGGAGCACAGGATTGGAAGTCAGAAAGACCTCAGTTTAAGTTCTGGCTTTGCCACTTAGCAGCTCTGACTTTGGTCAAGTGCAAACTTTACATTCCTCAACTGCAGAATGGGATAATACTAGGACCTAACTACTGGGCTTGTTGTAAGAAGGGAAAGAGAAAACGAGGGTAAAGAGCGCAGTGCCTGGCATGTGTAGCTGCTCAAAAGCATTAGCTGCGCAGCTATAGGACAAGTCGCTTCTCCTGAGGCCTCAATCTTCTCATTTGCAAAACAGAGCTACCAAAAATGAAGTTACTAAAACATGCAGGGTTAAAATGTCTATAAACTCCCAAGCATCTATTAGCTAATAGTTATGAAACAAAATGTATTAATGCTATTTTGGCATTATTATAGCACCTCCCCTCCATGCTCTCTGATCCTACACTCCAGTAAATTTTCACTTTCTCAGAGATGTCTTCCCCATCTACATCAAATTCCCCCTATAAACTCCATCTCAACTTGTAGTACTTACACAGCTACAATTTTATGATAATTTGTGATTATTTTGACATCTATTTCCT